>NC_058091.1:253644848-253947878 GCF_020171115.1 Neogale vison | reverse complement strand
GTTGTTGTAACTTTATGCGGTGCAGACCTAGGATCACTTTCTTTGACTTGGTTTCTCTGCTGGGGTGGGAAAAGACGATAAGGCAGTTTGCCCTGAATTTTGGTTTTGAAATTTTGGGATTTTTGCTGCTCCTTTGTAGTAGGGGTAACATGATCTGACATGGAGGACAGAGTTGGGCTGGGAGAGATTGGAGGCCAGAGTCCTGTTAGAGGACAGTCACAGTAGTCCAGTGCAAAGATAAAAGGTCTCACCTAAGGCAGCGACCATATAGAATGCACAGGATCAATGACTGACTAAAATATGGAGAAGGAAGTTTTGATGCCAACTCTGAAGTTTATGCACTAGCCCGCTGGGCAGATGATGGAGCCATTAACTTCAGAGCCCCCTTGCTGTGCTTGTGAGACCAGGAATAGGGTCATAGATTTATATTTAAACCAAACCAGAAGTGCTTAAGTTTTGCTCTGTTTTTGGTATATTTAATATTAATATTAAGGGGATGTTTATTAAATATTTATGCTTGGTACTCTATGGGGAGTAGGTAAATTATGTATCCATTCAACAACATTGAACACTCAGCACTGTGGGAACTAGATTTGGTGCTAGTGACATAGATGAATCAGAATATTCTGCTGTCAGGGAACTTCTAAATGAATAATATGAATACAAGCTAGTAGACAGGAATGCTGTAAGAGAGAAATCTTACAAAGGCTTTAATAGTTTAGGGAAAGGAAAGTCATAAAGGTAGGAAATAAAGGGACACAAATGGAGAAATTGCTAGTGGAAGGTTGAGATTATCAAGAGCATTGGCTTTGAAATCAGAAAGATATAATCTTGGCTCTGTCATTTACTAGTAGTATAATATTGGCCAACTTAACTATTCTGATTCTCTGTTTCCTTATATGTAAAATGGGAATAATAGTTCTTACCACAACAGGTTACTGCAAAGACTAGGAGAAGTACAGAATGCATGCAGATTACCCAGCACAGTGTTTGATATAGAATAAATGTACAGAGATGGTTTGGAGGAAAGGGGGGGATTATCCCAGTCAGCAGTATATAGTAAGCCTGAATAATATTGAATGAATGAAAACGAAGTTTTGGACCAGATTGTAGAATGACTTGGAGACTGTCATTTCATAGTCACTGAAGATTTTTGAATGGTGGAGTAAAGTGATTAGAGACAGGTACACTTCTGTAAGATATATTTGAAGTTGTTTTTGTAAAGTGTAGTGGAGTTTAGAAATCCAGGAGCAGGAAAATCAGGAAACTCTTCTAACATTTCAAGCAAGACTAATAAATCAATTCTCACAGAACTTGGGAGATATATTCATAATTTATATACAATAGAGGATGACAAGTGCTCTTGTGGAAGTACAAAAAATTGCTTTGGAAGTGGTGAATAATTTGAGGGTGAGGGAATCAGGGAAGGTTTTATGGTGATTGAAGCTCCCTGAGAGTCGCACATGTTGCTAAGCCAGGAGGGAATTACTGGTGGGAAAAATTGTGTGAGCATAGCCCTGTGTATAGATCTGTAACAGAGAGTGATTAGGGAAGAAGTAGGAGTATATTTTGAGTGTGTAGAAAGAAGGCTAGAGAAAGACTGGAAACATTAAGTTGGAACAAAGTCTTTGGTGTAGACTGGAGCTCCCCTTAGTGAAGTTTGCAAAACAAGTAGGAGAAATGATTTTGTCTTTTTTCTCTCTTACATCCTCTATACTCCTTGACATATTTTAGATCCCCAGTAATTACAGGTAGACTTGATGGCTCCTATCCTGACCTTAAGGAGTAATGTCTAGGTTAGGCAAGACTTACAAATGGAAAGCATTTGACAGTGATGCAAGTACAGTATTCCAAAGGTGTTGGCATTTAGAGAAAAAGGTACATCTGGGTATATAAAGAACAGAGATTCTTAGACTTGAGTTGTTTTCCTACCCTATATCTGCATATCATCTGCACTATCATTTACTTAGTATATTTATTTAAATATTTGCATTTTTTCCTCTCAACTAAATTTCTTTTGAGAACACTTTACATCATTATCTCAGTGACAAACCTGTACAGCTTGCCACAAATAGAAATTAATTAAAAGCAATCTAATAAAGACAAAGCAATATTATTAAATTCTAGCCAAATAGCTTGTCTAACAAATGTTGTCTGTAGTCATAAAGAGAGAGAAACAAATCTTAGAGAAGTCATAATGACCTAGTAGTTCCAAACTCAGACTTTCTCCCTGATGTAATCAGATTAAAAAATAATGGGACAGATAATGAGTTTCTCACTGTATGATTTAAGATCTTTAGTGCCAGGTCTGTGCCCCACCCAGAATCAGTGGCACGCTTCTCACAAATTGGGAAATGCCATTTTAGAACATACTCTAATTCACTAGCAAAAGTAGTACTTATTGCCTATCTAATATGAATGGTATTAGATACTGGATCTCTAATAAAGAATAAAACACACTTCCCAAGTTAACAACATGAAAAATCTCATGGTAATTGAGCATAGGGTGCTTTCTGAAATCAGAGAAGGTTCCTGGAAAGCTAAATATTGAATGGGGGGGGAAGAAGGCCAGGTATAGAGTGGTAGTGGTAGGGCAGGGATAAGGTGGGTAAGGGTTTGGGTGAGCGGATTACAGACAAATATAAAGGCTTTCAGGGAGCACATGCTAACTGTTTTATGCCTTTGTTTTTGGACACACAAGCCCTTGTGTTTTATTCTAACAGTTAATATTTGGGAAGGCAGCATGGTTTAGTGAGTAGAGGAAGGAAACTTACTCACTCTGACAAACCTTTATTAGTACCTACTATGTGTTTGGTAGTGTAGGTAGAAAAATGACAAATATACACATAGCTTTGCCCTTAGGGAGGTCACAGCCTAGTGGAGGAAACACATTATAAATATGTGATATAAGAGTGTGCTAAGTGATGTGACTTTGGTGTTCCTGGAGCTAGTGCTGTGCAAGGCACTGTAGAGAGGTGATGGTGTGAGCTGAGTCTTGAATAGCAGGTAGAGATTTGCCTGGCCAGTGTGTGTGTGTGTGTGTGTGTGTGTGTGTGTGTACACGCATGCATGTACACAGAGTGTTTTAGCCACATAGAACAGCATGTGTGAAGGCTGGGAAGTATAAGAACAAGGCATTTGAGGAACCAAAGGTATTTGGGACAGTTGAAATCATAATGTATGTCTGGAGTTTAATGGAGAAGAAAGGAGAATATAGAGATGCACTGGGTCAAGATGTGGCTTCTGGTATTTGTTTGATGTTGCTGACCTTTTGGGACTCATCTGTCAAATCAGTAAAGAAAGGAGGTTTTCTAGGCATTTCCAAGGTAGTTTCTTGGTTTTCTCCTCCAGCATATTACTACCTTATTTGTAACCTGGTATTATCTAGTGAATAGAAATATACTAACAAGTGTAAAAATCCTCAAAGACAGCTCAAGAGACATTTATAATTGTGCCTGTTATCAGGATAGTGAATCCTGTAAAATATGTGCCAGCCTTGATCTTTTACCTTTTCACTCTCTCTCTTTCTCTTTTTTAAATTAGCTTTAACCCAGAAGAATTTAGCTAAAAAGTTTGATTTCCCCATCCCTTTGAAAGAAGCTTCCAAAGTAGCGAAGAAAAAGAAAAAGGTATATTATAAAGGAGAATGAGCAGTGTTTGAATTCTAGATTAGCCTTTCTAAATACAAATGTGTGAAGATACTCAACAGTAAAAATAGTTCCATCTTTTGAAAGTTTAATTTACTGAAGTGAGAAAATAGAATTAATTTAGCAGAAATGGAATTGGGTTTAGAAATATTTATTAACTGTAGAGAACAGTCCTTCCAGTGTTTGGAGATATAAACACATTTTAATCAAAATGTAATGGGAGATTTTTCAAAGCATGAAAATGTATGTCTCATAGAATATAGCAGACTTCAATAGTTAGTATATTATAAAGAGAAAATCATGGATTTAACAGAAAAGAATAACATCTGTATTGGTGTCATATTGCTCTTTTAAAGACAAGGGATATACATTTAGTTTGTAGAAGGAAAGCTAACAGTGATGATCCTTTACTGCTGAACCATTTTCACCTCTAGTTGTCCACATATCATGGTAATTAGAGTGTTTTAAACATATTCAAGATCACTAGCTCTACAAATCTTTGTTTTCTACCATATATTTTACACTTTGGTTTAAAGAAACTATTAGTGATAATGACATATAAAATCGTATTATTTCTGCACTTTGACTCTGTATGAGTTACAACCCATGCACTGTATAAAATAAAGTTCAAGGAGATTCACCCTAAATGTATTTTGAGTGTACATCTCATCTTCCCACTATACTAAGAACTATTTCTTCCAAGAACCAATTCCCCTTGGGTGAGGAGAACAGAGCGGTAGCCAATGTTTACTCATAACTACTATATGTTACACACTGGGGTATGTGCTTTATATATATTTCATATATTTATAAATGTTTTTCATTAATTCTAATAATTCAATATATGAAGTTATTATTAGATGAGATGTAAAATACTTCCCAACATCAAGCAACTGTTAAGTGGCAAAGCCAGAATCTGAGCCTAGATTTGTTTGCTTCCATAGTTCTTATTGGAGAACTATCTGGTATTTTTGCTTTGGTGTATCCTAGGAGAAATGTTTAATTCTTAACTAAAATAAAATACATTAAAAACTGCAAGAAAATAAAAAAATACCATTAAAAACAAAATTGGATGTGTTGGAACAACTTAGGTAGGACTTTATAGATCTTGCCTTCATCCAGGAGAGTTAATGTAAATACTACAGAGAGGAAATGCTAGGAAGTTAGCAGAAGAGATGACTGATTGTAGGAAAACAATTACATTTAAGTTTTAGGTCTCTAAGTGCTGTTATTGTTTTTTAGTGATACCCGTTGACAAGGCAACACGGTTGAGTCACTGCCAGTTGCCTCTGTCAAAATGTATTCCTGCTTTTCTGCTAAGTGTTCCTTAATTCTGCTTACTTTTTAAAGGTTTCAGTATGGAATAGAGTGTACAAAGTCATTTCTAGAATGCTTGAAGAAAATGAAAAATATAGACTCAGGCTGAAATACCAACAACTATCCTGTGAAAGTAAGTTAACACAGTTTTTGATTGTATTAAAGAAGACTGGCTTCCCTAACCATTTAGTCACCCTTGGGTCACATTAGTCTAGTAGTTCTGCTGTCTGTGGGACACAGTCCTGTACACATTCAGTGTACAGGACTACAGAAATGTGGCTACCATATTATCACTGTTCATCATAATTAAAAGTACAAAACGTTTTAAGCTGAGCTATAGACTAGACCACAGGCATAGGTGTGTGTGGAGGGGCATAGAAGGTAAATGTTGACTAAATATACTGAGCAAAAGGAACACACTTATCTGTTAAATCTGTATTTTAATGTCAGCTTTTTAATACGATTACAAAACTCATCCATACTGATGAAGAAAAATATTTTAACTGCAATATAAAATGATATATTCTGTGTCACTTTGTTACTTCCTTCCATGGATGCTGCAGTCTAATGCATTTGACAAAACTGCCCTTGAATTATGGCCTTGATGTCATTAATTCATTCCTGGAAAACAACTCATAAATTAAACCAGGTTCTAAAGCTGCATCAGTATTGAATTGATATTGTGGGCAGAGCAAAATTAGATGTAATCTTGTATACTTACTGAAGTAATAGGAAGTTCTGGATTCTCAACTTGGATTAAATTTATGTAACTAATAATGCCACATGAATTGATAGATCATAATAGTTAACTTCCTTTCCTTCACATACTTGTTCTAATATTCATGTCACCATGCTGAACACTTTTATAGGTTTTTAGTACTGGCACTCAATGACAGCTACTATTTTGACAGTAAATCTGCAGAATTGAGTTTTGTGAAGATCATTTTCATAAGATGGTAATTAGAATAGAATGCCATTTTGTACACAGTGTTACACTGGAAAATCATTACTGTTTGTGTAACATTGCATTAATAATGGCATAAATTGTTTGCAATGATGACATATAAACCAATGTTCAGATTAGTGATACTCTATTTATTCAGTTAAGAAGGAGAATGAGGCAGGATTAGGAAGAAAACAATAGTCTGTGGTTTTTTAGGTGAAAAGGATGTTTGAATAGATAGAGCAATGCACACAAACCCTGGACATTGTTCTAAGTGTTAATCCAGACCCAGTTACTTTAATAGACAGATTACATCTAATTCTGCTCTGGCCATACCTCGAACTTGTCAGTTCTCTTGGGACGTTTACTACTAACCATCAAGTAATCTTATAAGGCTTATTTGGCCAATTAAAATAATATTCTATGTTTTCCAGAAATAGCTTTTTATAAACAAGTACCCTTGTAATTTATTATTTTGCATTACAATTTTCAACCAGATTACAAAAACTGATAATATTGTTTTAGAAATGTATTATAATTCTTATTTCTTAATATGTATTTATTAATGGGGATATTAGTGTTAGAGGCTAACTTGAATTTTCTGTATATTTTATGTTGTTCCTAGACTCAAATTACACAAGATGAAATCTTATCTTCTGGTAAGAATCCATTTATATAACAGTTATAAAATATAGGTTTTATTTCCTTCCCCTTTACACTTACCTTTTGCAAACTTTAGTGTATGCCATTGCTGATTCCAGCCTGTTTTCTTCCTTTAACCCAGTGTTTGGCACATAGTAAACACTCATTAAATATTTGTTGAAACTTGGTAAACTTCATTTGAGCCCTATATTCATAGTGCTATTGAAACTACTCTTTCCATGATCCATGGTTTTTGTTTTTGTGGGTTTGTTTGTTTGTTTATATTTCCTGGTTCGCTTTTCTTTCTGAACTTGTCACATTTAATATTATCTTACTAGTACTTTCAATTTTTCTTCTTTCTTAGTGTCCTGAAGGATATGACATGGTTTTCTTTCTGCTTTTCTGACCATATTTTTCGTGTCTTTTTTAATCGTCCCTTTTGCTACCACTGAATAACAAATGCTGCCCTGAGAGTAATTTTTGGTTCTGCTCTCTCTTTACATATTTATTCTGAGTTAACATACACATCTAAAAAAAACCCCACATTTATTTATTTATTTATTTACTTACTTACTTATTTGGCAGAAAGAGAGAAAGCACAGGCAGGGGGAGTGGCAGGCAGAGGCAGAGAGAAAGCAGGCTCCCCACAGAGCAGGGAGCCAGACCTGGGGCTCTAGCCCAGGATCCTGGGATCCTGACCTAAGCCAAAGGCAGAGGCTTAACCAACTGAGCCACTCAGGTGCCCCAATATACCATTTTTATAGCTTCAGTTACTCTGTGTGTATGACCCTTAAATCTTCCTTCTACCTTTGATCTCTGAATGTCTTTAGGCGATTCTACAGTTATTTTTAAAAAATATCATGTTTTGAATCAGTGAATCATCTCTCCTCCTTTCATTTCAATTGTGCCTTGGTTTGCTAATTTCCTGGATTCATTGAATTTCTAGGGAGAGATTATATCCAGTTTGGTGGGGTTTGGGGAATACTAGAAAAATAAGCTGGGTGTTGAGAAAGAGAAATCAGAATTTTCTACATGGGAATGTGGGGGAGGGGGTGTATATTTTAGATATGGCCATGAGCAAGTTCATGGAGTCTAAGAAAATGTTCAGGAATGTAGTTTGATCAAGACTTGTTTATGGTATTCATTGTGAAGAAAGGTATAAAGGTATACTGAGACTGTATTTCAGAGGGCCTCATGTGAGTAATATTTGTATTCCATTAAATAGGCAATAAAAAAAATGAAACATCTTCTTAACCCTTTATTCTAAATGATTACAAATGAACAGAAAAGTTGCAAGAATAATACAAAGAACTCCAGCACACCCTTTACCTAGTTTCACTGATTTTTAACATCTTGTCACATTTGCTTTTTCATTCTTAGACACTTTCTAAGAAAAAATACACTCTCTTTCTCTGTGTATATATATGTGTGTGTGTAAAATATTACTCCTTAAGGGGTGCCTAGGCAGCTTAGTAAGGCATCTGAGGTTTAATTTTGGCTTAGGTCATGGTCTCAGGGTGGTGAGATCAAGCCCCGTGTCTGTACTCATGCTGAGCATGGAGTCTGCTTGAAATTTCCTCCCTCCCTCCCTCTCCCTTTGCCCCTCCCTGCAAGTTCTTTCTCTTAAAAAAAAAAAAAATATATATATATATATATATATATATGTATATATATATAAAGTATCTCTTAATACTTTAGTGTCTATAGCCTAAGGACAAAGGTAACTTTTATATAACCACACAACAATCAAATTCAGAAAATTTATTTTTCCTTTGTAATTAATAAGTATTTTATAGAAACATAATAAAAGATTATGCAAATACCTTGTACATCATCAGTATAGAACATTTTAAAGCAGTGGATTGATTATATCTGCATTTTAGAAAGAATCTGATGTTATTTTGTAGAAAGGTTTGGAATGGAGGCAAGACAGGAAGTGAAAACCTGGGAATTCTGATAAGGTCCAAGTGAAAGTGAAATGCACTTAAATGGGAGTAGCAGAATGGGTGGAGAGGAGACAAAGGATTTGCTGTGGGGGATAAGAGAGAGGATCCCAAGTTCTGCAAATGAGTAGATAAGAAAGAAGGAAGTCAGGAGAACAGGTTTTGTGAAGCTACTGAATTTTATTTTGGTGTGTTGAATTTTAGCTGTAGTGATATATTCAGGTGAAAATTCCAGGTGCGCCGCTGGAAGTGCCCTTTTGGAGCTACTGTACAATCTATGCTGCGTGAAGGTCATAGGTAGTTGTGGCAATAGATGTGCATGGAAACCTCAATGTGAGAATGCTGCGGGAAGAGAGGATTGAGAACGCAATGTTGGTGATGTCTAAAATAAAAAGGAATTCTTAGTTTCAAAGAGTGATTGTAGGAGCTTAATCAGAAGTCATGATAGGGATATAAACAAAGCTTACAGAAGAAGGGGCTTGGCTGTTCAAAGGGTTGCAAAGTCCTTGTTCAGTGACAGTGTAGGGATACAAAAAGTGGGAGTATAGAAATACTTCAGCTAGGAACAATTTAAGAGTCTACACCTAGAAGTTAAGCAAAAGTGCCAACGGATGACATTGTCCAAAACAATAACCCACTTGTGAGTGGCTTGAAGTGACTTGGAGATAGAGGACTATGATACAGTGTTTTTGTGACAGTTTCTGTAAATGGAGCTGTTGAAGTCATCAAGGTTTTTGGCAGGAGCTGGAATGGAGAAGAAAATTATGAGTTATACACTGAGTGCATTAGAATCTTTTTATGGTCAACTAGAGAAAGTAAAATTTATCAAAACAGTAAATACAGAAGTGACTAATTGTTGCTTAGTAGTCTTAGAGATGTTAAAATATTTCAGTGACTATTGACCATGACATTTTATCTTAACGAGATTCAATTTTGTCATCTTTTATTTAGGATTAACCTATCTTTGGATCTGTTTACCTAAGAAGACTGTGAAGAGTTTAAAGATGGAACTTTAAATTGAATCATAATTATATGTTAATTTTGGCATATTTTGTTGGAATTGGGACTTTCATAGTTGAATAGCAAAACTACCTTCATTATAAATTCATAATTGAATAGGAAAATTACCTTCATTATAAGTAAATTATGTATTTCCTTGCAAGTTAATACAAATTTTTGTTAAATATTATCATATGCACACAAGTGTTATGCAGATCTTATTCAAGTGTGAATTAATACTTATTCCATATCTTTTAAAATTAATTTTATACATTAAATTTAAATTTTACTATAAATTTAAATTTAAATAGTAGTATAATTGCAGGCATTTACAGTTGCCAACTTTTCCCTTTTATTAATGTGTCTGCAACCACCACTTTATTCATTCTTCATTTAGATGTAAATGATTTAGATTAAACTTGGATTCCATTTAAATTGTTTTTGGCTTCCTTTTTCTAAATTTCTCAGTTTTATCATAAAAATCTACAATTTACATAGTGATGATTATTTTGGGTGTTAAAACTAATGGTTATTTAAACCATCTTTTCATCCTAAGGAAAATAGAAAATTTGTGCAAATTCTCAATTGTAATATGGAGTATTTTAGGAAAATTTGGAGGCAAAGATCAGAGGAAACATTCTTTTCCTTTCCAAGCCCTTAATTATTAGACACATTATTTTTTTCAGTCAATAAATGAGAGATTTAGTATTTTGAAAATAATTTAGAACTGTTTCTTAGTGGAATCCCATTATTTTCTACTCAGTAGTAAGTAGTATTCAACTATTGCCTATACCATTTTTTTCTACTTTTTGTTGATGCAGTCTCTCTCCATAAATTGTATTAAAGGCCTAGGTAGAACTGAAAACTTAGGAAGAGAAGTCAAAAAGAGGTTTGCCCATGAAAAAGGCAAATAAAACAAAACAAAAAGAAACCTCACATGCATACTGAATTCTTTTACCACAAAAATTGAAGCACATGTATAGTAGATCTCTTTGGTTCTAGAGGCAATAGATTCCTCACCTAGAAATATTGGCCAGGTCCTTATGTTAGGTGACACAGAACGTTGCCAACTTTGAGTGGGATCCAGTGCAGGAAAGGGCTCTGCAGTAGGTTCATTCTGGGGTATAAGTCCTGCTTCTTGAGTCATATGAATTGGGAAGACCCTATGGTGTTGGAGATACCATTAATAGGAACAGATGTCATATGAAGCTTATATAAGGAAAGCCAACCACAGACCCCATAATGGAATTACAAATCAAGGCTATGCTGTTCACAACATAAAATTAAATGCCTTTAGAGAGACAGTTTTGACATGTTTTGGGGCTCTGGTGGAGGGAAATTTACTTGGCCATGAGGCAAACAAACAACAAAATAACCAGCAGCAGACTGCCATAAAGTGAAAATAGTACATCTGGGAAGGAAACCTTCCCAGCAAGATGTTCCTAAGTAGGACCAGAGAACACAAGTAGGCTATGTGAGGTGGTAGTCCAATCCTCAGGTTACCCACATCTGCTATACTAGCTCGCCTCCCCTTGCTTGCACCTATGGCCAATATGAGAAGTCCCATATAATCAGATGAAGGAGGAGGAAAAGTCTGAGCTTTGGTTTATGAATGGATTGGCTCAATTGTGCATACAAAGCAATAGAGATGGTGGCAATACTATGACCATGTTCCAGAGTGGCCCTGAAAGACATTGGAAAGGGACACGTGTGGTGTTGCAAGCCGCACACCTAGTCATCCGCTTTGTAATATAGGCGGAGTGTCTCAAGGTGAAAATCTTTGTGAATTTCAGTGGCCTGGCCATTTTATCTAGAGCTTGGTAAGAAAGATGAATATTGGAGACAAAAAGGTTAAGGTATAGATTAGAGGTATATGGATGGACATATGGGGAGGGACAAAGTGTGAGATTTTTGTTTCACATGCTAACACTCATGAGGAGGGACACTGAACAACTAAGACAGAATAATGACCAGTTGATGTTAGCTACCTGTCATCATTGGCTACCCAGGAACTTGATTGTCTTTCTGTTTTCAGTTTTTTAATTTCAGTTATTATTTTTTCCTTATGCCTGCTTTGGGTTTGCTTGTTTATTTATTTATTGATTTCTTGATTCTTAAACTGGAGACTTAGATTATTGATTTGAGACTTTTCCTCTCTTCTTATGTATGCATTTAGTGCCATAAATTTTCCTCTCAGCACTGTTTTAACTACCCCATGGATTTTGATATGTTGCATTTTTGTTTTTTTTTTTAAATTTAATTGTAAATTTTTCTGTTCTTTAAGTTCTATCAACTTTATCTTCACATATCTTGTATATTATTTGGTGCACACATATTTAGTTTTGCTATGTGTTCTTGGTAGATTGACCCCTTATAATTATATAATGTTCCTCTTTGTCTCTGGTAATTTTCTTTGCTCTTAAGTCTACTTGATAGGATCTTTATATAACTATTTCTGCTTTGTTTTAATATATTTTTTTCCACCCTCTCACTTTGAATTTGGCTGTATCTTCATTATATTTGATATGATGCTTGTACACAGCATACAGTTGGTCCCTGTCTTTAGTCAGCCAATCTCTGTCTTTTAATTGATATAATTTTACCATTTGTATTTAATGTAGTTCTTGATATATGAAGGTTTAACTCTTCCATTTCATTTTATGTTTTTTGATTTTTCTTCATTTCTCTGTTTTCTTTTTCCTGCCACCCTGCTTCTCATGTGATCTCCATTGACACTTGAGTCAGTAATGGTAGGGGTGGTCAGGGAGTGGGGGAAGAAAGATAAAGCTCATTACTTGCCAATAGGGTGGTGGTAGGGGTGGTCAGGGAGTGGGGGAAGAAAGATAAAGCTCATTACTTGCCAATAGGGTGGAGAATTCTGGCTCCCTATTTGGCCTTTTCTCACATAATCTCATTGGGTTATGGGGGCACTTTGATTTGGGGGAAAGTTGGAAGTCTGGGGTCCCCAGTCAGCCTTTGCTGCCATGGGTGTTGTTTGGGATCCAGTTTTTTTCTGTGGTGTTTGGCTGGTGAAGAGAAGTTAGTAAAATTTTCTGTCTTTCTAGGCTATCTTTTTCCAGATGGAGCAGGCATTTATTGGGACTTTTTTGTTTGTGCCCTTTGGCATTTCCAGTCTGCTGGAAGTCCGGGATATATATTTGAGACCAAAAAACAAAGTAAAACTCCAGATACTTACCACTGTGTTGTTATTTGGGCCTTGAGGTCCTTAGCTGATTTTTCTTCTTCTTTACATATTTGTATTCTGTTTGTTTTATATATAATATCCAAGGTTTTTAGTTTTTAATACTTAGTGGGAGGAATAGGGAAAAGTATATCTATTTTATTTTCCTAGAAACATAAGGCTCAATTCATATTTTACAAAGGAAATTTACAGACAGTTCTATGAAGACAAGTAGTCAGTTCATTAAACAGTGCTGAAACAATTGGATTTCCATGTGCAAAAACATGAACCTCTATCTAAACCTCATACCTTATATAAAAGAATAACTCAAAATGGATCATGCATGTAAATGTAAAGTATAAAACCAAAAACCATTTAGAAGAAAATATAGGAGAAATTCTTAATGATCTAGAATTAAGGAAAGAGTTCAAAGTGGGTAAGTTTTATTTCATCAAATAAAGTACATAAATACTTAAAATATCTTTTTTTAAAAAAAGATTTTATTTTATTTATTTGACAGAGAGGGAACACAAGCAGGGGGAGTGGGAGAGGGAGAAGCAGGCTCCCCCAGAGCAGGGAGCCCAAAGCAGGACTCGATCCCAGGACCCTGGGATCATGACCTGAGCCGAAGGCAGATGCTTAACGACTGAGCTACAGAGGCATCCCGCATCTTTATTCGTAATAGCCAAAAATTGAAAACAACTCAGGTGTCTTTCAGTGGATGAATAACTAAACCATGGTCGCCAAACCATGGCATACTACTCAGCAATAAAAAGAAGCAAACTACTGATACACACAAAAACCTAAATGAATCTCCAGAGAATTGTGCTGAGTGAAAAAAGCCAATCACAAAATACTGTATTCCATTTATGTAGCATTCTTGAAATGGAAAAATTATAGAAATAAAGAACAGATTAGTGGGTTCTAGGTTTTAAGGAGTGGATGGGGCTTGAAAGAAGTGCATGAAGCTATAAGAAGGTGAATGATATTGATTGATTATAAAACTTTAAGCAAGCCTTGCATTCCTGAAGCAAACCCTGCTTGGTTGTGACTGTGTGTGTGTGTGTGTGTGTGTATAATATATATTCTGATCATATATATGTATGATCAGAATTGATTTGTTATTCTGTTGAGGATTTTTGCCTTTATACTCATGAAGGATATTGGTTTATAGTTTTCTTTTATTGTAATTTTTGTTTGGTTTTAGTATCAAGGTAATGGTATTTTCATGCAGTTATTAGGTGCATACACATATAGACATAAATCATTGTTGTGACCTATGATAAAGGTCAAATTGGCAACTTTATCATTACATAATGTCTTTCTGTATTCTTGGTAATTATTCCTTGTTCTGAGGTCTACTTTGATGTTAACATAGGTATTGTCAGCCTTTTGATTAGTACTGCATGGTGTATCCTTTTCCATCCTGTTACTTTTAATATGTCTGTGTTTATATTCAAGGTCCATTTATTGTAGAAAGCCTATCATTTTAAAAATCCGATTTGGTAAGTTTTGTTTTTTAATTGGTATGGTTAGATTATTTACAGTATATGCAGTTATTGGTACAGTTGGATTAAATTCTGACACCTAGATATCTATATTATGTTGATTCTGTCTCTTTTGGTTCTTTTTTTCTGTTTTCTTTTGGATTGGGTATTTTTATTACTCCTTTTTATCTAAACTGTTAGCTTAAGTATTAGTTATCTACTGCTGCATACCCAAATCTTAGTAATTTAAAACCACATACATTTATTATCACAATTTCTACAAATCAAATATAGACACAACTGAACTGAATCCTCTGCTTCATGGTCTTTTCCAAGTGTTCCAAGTATCAGCTTAGTATCTCTTAGTATGAAGTCTCAACTGGAGAAAGATCTACTTTCAAGTTTATTTATTGGTTATGGACAACATTAAGTTTCTTGCTAGCTGTTGGCTTATGTCCACCCTCTGTTTCTTGCCATTTGGGCTTCTCCAAAATAGAGTCTGTAGCAATGTGGAAGTTATGGTCTTTTATAAACAAATCACATAAGTGATATTACTTTTATAAAATTATATTTTGAGAAATTTGTTTGAAGCATGTCATTAGTTTCCTCCCATATTCAAGGGGAAACAATTACATTAAGAAGTGATTACAGAAGAGGAGATCATTAGGGGCTTGTCTTAGAAGTCTGCCTACCATAGCTTATTTTGTATTACCTCTTTAAAAGAATTTAGTGGTTAAAATGTCCATACTACCCAAAGCAATCTACACATTTAATACAATCTCTATCAAAATACTAACAGTTTTTCACAGAGCTAGGACAAATAATCCTAAATTTTGTATGGAATCACAAAAGACCCCAGATAGACAAAGCAATCCTGAAAAAGCAAAGCAAAACTGGAGGCATCACAATTCTGGACTTCAAGCTATATTGCAAAGCTACAGTCATCAAGACAGTGTGGTATGGGCACAAACACATAGAGCAGTGGACACATAGATCAGTGGAACAGAAGAGAAAACCCAGAAATGGACCCATAACTATATGGTTAACTAATCTTCAACAAAGCAAAAAAGACTATGCCACAGAGAAAAGACAGTCTGTTCAACAAATGGTGTTGGAAAACTGGACAACCACATGCAGAAGAATGAACCTGGACCACTTTCTTACACCATACACAAAAATAAATTCAAAGTAGAAGAAAGACCTAATATGAGGAAGGAATCCAGCAAAATCCTAGAGGAAAACACAAGCAGCAACCTCTTCAACCTTGACCACAGCAACTTCTGTCTAGATTACATCTCCAAAGGCAAGGGAAACAAAGGCAAAAATGAGCTATTGGGACTTCAAGATAAAAAGCTTTTGCACAGCAAAGGAAACAGTTGACAAAACTAAAAGGCAGCCTACTGAATGGAATTGCAAATGACATATTTGATAAAGAGTTAGTATCTAAAATCTAAAGACTTATCAAACTCAACACAAACACACACAAAAATAATCCAGTTAAGAAATAAGCAGAAGACATAAATAGACATTTTCCCAAAGAAGATAGCCAGATAGCTAATAGACACATGAAGAGACGCTCAATGTCATTCATCATCAGGGAAATACATATTGAAACCACCTCACACCTGTCAGAATGATTAAAATTAGCAATATGAGAAACAACACGTGTTGGCAAGGATATGGAAAAAGGGAAACCCTCTTGCACTACTGGTGGGAATGCAAACTGATGTAGCCACTCTGAAAAACAATATGGAGGTCCCTCAAAAAGTTAAAAATAGAACTACTCTATGATCCAGTAATTACATTACGAGGTATTTACCAAAAGAATACCAAAATACATATTTGAAGGGGTACACACACCCCAATGTATATAACCATTAATAATAATCAAATTACAGAAAGAGATGAAATGTCCATCAACTGATGAATAGATCACACACACACACACACACACACAGGAATATAACTCAGCCATCAAAAAGAATGAAATCTTGCCATTTGCAATGACATGGATAGAGCTAGAGTATATCATACTAAGTGAAATGAGTAAGTCAGAGAGAGACAAATATATGATTTCAGTTATATTTGGAATTTAAGAAATCAAACAGATGAACAAATGGGGGTAGAAAGAGAGAGGGAAACGAACCATAAGAGACTCAACAATAGAGAATAAACTGAGGGTAGGTGGAGGAAGAAAGGTGGAAGATGGCCTAGATTGGGTGATAGGTAGTAAGGAGGGAACTTGTGATGAGTGCTGGGTGTTGTTTTGAATCGTAGTCCCGAAATGAATATTGCACTGTATGTTAACTAACTACTAGAATTTAAATAAAAGTTTTTTTTAAAAATAGTGGTCTCTTTCATGTTTTCAGTATACATCTTAAATTATTTGGTCTGCCTTCAAATAATCTTTTAGAACAATTAAAAATAATTTTAAAATGAATTCTGTATTTACCTTAATTTATGCCATATCCATTGATCATTTATTTGTGTAGATTCAAGTTTTTATCTGCTATCATCCTGATTGGAGAACTTCCTTTAGCATCTCTTACAGTGCATGTCTGCTGTTAATGGTTACTCTTATTTTGTATCTCCGAAAAAAAAAATCTGTATTTTGTCTTTATTTTTGGAGAGTCTTTTCCCTGCATAGCACTTTTTCTTTTTAAGAATGTTAAGGACGGGGACGCCTGGGTGGCGCAGTTGGTTGGACGACTGCCTCCGGCTCAGGGCGTGATCCTGGAGTCCCGGGATCGAGTCCCACATCAGGCTCCCAGCTCCATGGGGAGTCTGCTTCGCTCTCTGACCTTCTCCTCGCTCATTCTCTCTCTCACTGTCTCTCTCTCTCAAATAAATAAAATAAAAAAAAATCTTTAAAAAAAAAAAAAAGAATGTTAAGGACGACACTCCATTGTCTTCTAGCTTGCATAGTTTCTGATGAGAAGTCTGTTGTTATTTCTGACATGCTTCTTTGTATGTGAAGTTTCTTTTGTCTCTGGATGCCTTTAAGAGTTTCCCTCTTTTTGGTCTTCAGCAGTTTGAATCTGACCTAAGTTGTTTCAGTTTGTTTGTTTTTGTTTTTATCCCTGGTGTCTTTTGAACATTTTGGATATTTGGTTTGGTGTCTTTTATTACTTATGGAAAAATTGCCATTATCTGTTCAAATATTTCTTCCATTTCATGTTTTCTTTCTTCTCCTTTTAGTATTCCAGTTACACATTTATTAGACGTTTCATATTGTCCTACAGCTTATGAATGTTGTTCTATTTTTTGCATTCTTCTGTATCTTTGTGTTTCAGTTTGGGCAATTTTTATTGATATATCTTCAAGTTCATTAATTCTTTCCACCATTGTTTCAAGTCTGCTGATGAGCCTTCAGAGGATAGTCTTCATCTCTGTTTACTAGCATTAACATTTTTGTATTCTAACTTTTTTTGTTGTTGTTGTTCCTAATATTTTCACTTGATTTTTTTCTAAACGTTTAATTTTTCTGATGAAATTTCTCATCTGGTCATGCATGTCGTCAGCCTTTCCTACTAGAAATAGGGAAGAAAGACATGAACAGAAGTTTGTGCCTTTTCTGTAGTGCTGTTATTTTCCTATCCAAGTTCTACACCATGAAGGAGGCTTTCTCTAGCTTTTTGCTCTTTCCACACTCTTTCTTGTGAGCACATGGTAAAACATGTGGAGAGTACCTGTGAGTGGGTGAAAATTCTCATGTCTGTTCCTGGGGATTCCATACTTTTATACTGCCTCAAATTCAGCTTTTAGCAATCCATTTAAATTTTAATTATTCTTAGCAACTTGTACAGTGTCTGGCATCTATCCCAGGTAAGCAAGTGCTCACATGCCTATCTTTCCTTAGCTTTCAGGTAAGTTGGTTGCACTGTAACCTCAGCACTCTGATGGGTTAAAGAAAAATTGTGATTTTTATAGATATTCAGCTTTTGTTTTGTTGTTGTGGTGGTTGGGATGGGAGTGATGCTCTTTCTAGTACATACTAAGCTGAATCCGGAAATTTGGGCCATTGACTATTTCTTGACTATATTTAATTTCATGTCATCATGAAATTTTGATCACCAATTCAGGGGATCACTAATTCAGGGGAATTGTCTGTTTCCTGTCAAATTTATGGATTTCAAGGATATACATTTCATTAATGACTAATCTTTGATTCATGATTCTCATTGATCAGTGCATGGTCTGCTTTTAGTTATTTTAAATAATATAATAAGCAACTGTAAACATACCCCTACAACAGTATCTTGAAATTTAGTTGTATCTAATCACATTGTTCAATACCTTCAACCCATCCTATTCAAGATAACCATCTTACTGATCCTATACCTATGATCCTATGACTACTTTCCTTTTTATAGTTTTCTATAGTTTTATTATAATCATATCCCCTAAAACTTGTATTATAAATCTAATTATTTAATTTTCTAATGAGGACATGCTGCATATAATCTTTCTGGACATTTAATATTACATTGATATTACTTTTTAACACATTGCTAACATTCATGTATATTGCTGACTTTCATTGTGGTTTGTTTTATTCTGTACTTTTTAAAAGTTAAGTAAAGTGGGGAAAATATCCACATTTCTGGGAATAACACATTTTGAGCCGAGATTTTTTTATTTTGCCTTTTTATAAATACATTGGCCACTTGCTTAATCTGCTTAATTTTATTGATGATAAATTATAATAATCCTAAGTGAGTTCTCTGGTTTCTATGCTTTCAGAAACCTGATTGTGTATATAGAAATACTTTATGTTCCTAGAAAAGTTACAGAATAAAATCCAATTAATCAATCAATTATCAAATTGAAGGACCTGATGCTGCCTCAGAAATATCATTTACCTTATTCTATACTTTCTAAGAATCTGAGTATGGGGAGGTTTTTTATATTTGTGAAAGTGCTGCAGTAGAATCTCAAATGACTCCATTAAATGTCAGTTATCATGTTGGCCTTTCTGTGGTCCTAATGTATCCTCATTGGACCCTATTATTTCAGGAATCTGGTGAAGTTCAGATATATTTTTCAAACAACCTGAAATAACCTAATTGGCTTTGGGTGACTATTAGTCCCAATATTTTTTTTGGTGACTATTAGTCCCAATATTTTATGCAATTTTTTGTTTTTGTTTTAAACAATCACCCTGAAATGGGATCTTCTGGATGTCAAGAGACAGAGACCAGCTGAAAACTGAAATTATCCAAACAAAGATAATGCTATGTAGTTAACAAATGTGTACTACCCACTCCTGCCTGAAGGTGGGAGTCTTCAATTATGTAACAGCCCAGGGCAGAGATTGTGGAGGAGCAGTGGCATCTAGTCAGAAGTCTTCTGCCTTTCTGAGTCAGGTTTTAGTGGGACATTCATTCATTCACTCTATTTATGTAATAGTTATTGAGTACCTATGTTCCAGATTCTGTTCCAGGCTCTGGAGGAACAGAAGTGAACAAAACATGCAAAAATTTCTGTCCTTGGGGTAAAACAGATAATAAAATAAATAAATGCTAAAAAATACAATGGAGAAAAATAAAGGAGATGAAAGTATATCAAGGGATGCAGTGTTAAGTAGGGAGGTGAAGTGAAGGTCTCACATAGAAGGTAATATATAATTATAAACCTGAAGTAAGGAAGTCAGACATGCAGATACATTAAAAAAACTGTAAGAACATTCTGCAGAGGTCAATGTCCTAAGGCCAAAGAAGGAGGGAGGTACAGGATAGTACTATAAGTTTATTTTCTTTTTCTTATGATTTTCCTGAAATTTTCTCTAACATTCTCTAACATTTCTTTATTGTGAGAATACAGTACATAATACATATAGCATAAAAATATGTTAATTAACTATGTTACCAGTAAGCCTTCTGGTCAGTAGTAGACTGTTAGTACAGTAATTAAGTTTTGGGGGAGTCAAAGTTATACATAGATTTTTGACTGTGTGGGAGATCAGTGCCCCTAATCCCTGAATTGTCCAAGGGTCAGCTGTATATATGCATACACATACATGGAATATTATTCAGTCTTAAGAAGGAAATCCTGGGGCGCCTGGGTGGCTCAGTGGGTTAAAGCCTCTGCCTTCAGCTCAGGTCATGATCCCAGGGTCTGGGATCAAGCCCCACATCAGACTCTCTGCTCAGTGGAGAGCCTGCTTCCCCTGCTCTCTCTGCCTGCCTCTCTGCCTACTTATGATCTCTCTCTGTCAAATAAATAAAAAATCTTAAAAAAAAGAAGGAAATCCTGTTATTTATAGCAACGTGATTGAACCTAGAGGACATTATGCTAAGTTATTAAGCCGGGCCCAGAAAAACAAATACTACCTGATCTCATTTATATGTGAAATCTATAGGAGTTGAACTCATGGAAGCAGAGAGTAGAATGATGCTGTCCAGGGGCAGGGGAGTGGGGGAAATGGAGAGATGCTGTTCAAAGGATACAAAGTTTGCAAAATGATGCAGTTTGCAGTTATGCAAAATAAATGTGTTTTGGAAATCTAATGTACAGTGTGCTGACTGTAGTTAATAATACCATACCATTTATTTGAAATTTGGTGAGGGTAGATTTTTTTTGAAGATTTTATTTATTCATTTGAGAGAGAGAGAGCAAGCACAAGTGGAGGAGAGAGGCAGAGCAAGAGGGAGAAGCAGACTCCCTGCAGAGGAGCTCAACCCCAGAACTCTGGCATCATGACCTGAGCCGAAGACAGATGCTTAACTGACTGATCTACCCAGGTGCCCTGAAAATAGATCTTAAATGTCTTCACCACACATAGAAAAAAGTGGTAACTATATGAGGTGATGGGTCTTTTAGTTTGATTGTGGTGATTATTTCACACTGTATACCCATATTAACACAGTGTACACCTTAAATATTTATAATGCTTATTAATTATATTTCAATAAGGTTGGAAGACAAATAACAATAGATCTTTACAGCCTGTTAATTCTTTCTGGTGTGTCAGAGAGGAATAAAAAGAATTTTCCAAAGGTGTTCATAACATCCAGTGAACTTATACT
Source organism: Neogale vison (assembly GCF_020171115.1). Classification (NCBI taxonomy): domain Eukaryota; kingdom Metazoa; phylum Chordata; class Mammalia; order Carnivora; family Mustelidae; genus Neogale; species Neogale vison. Next base: position 253,926,691 of record NC_058091.1, on the reverse strand, counting down.
CAACTATTTGATTTCACCATGTTAGCTTACTTATCCCTTATAAATTACTTTTTTTAAGCCTGTTTTTTTTTTAGAACTCAGTAGATTTTTTTCTCTAGCAGAAGAGTATTCATTTTTCCTTATTGATTTAAAAATAAGTAATGTTTTGGGGGAGATGAACAAAGAAGGGAGAGTTAGGAAGAGAATGATAATCAGCCAAAAATCCTGCAGAAAAACCCTATAAACATTTTTATGTCTTTCAGTCTTTTTTACTGAAATATAATTTGACATACAACGTTGTGTAAATTTAAGGTATACAACATGTTAATTGGATACATTCATATATTGTAATATGATCACCATTGTAGAAATATTAGCACCTCTGTCACATTTTGCAATTATTCTTTCTTTTTTTATTTTTAGTTTTAGAGAAAGAGGAGGGAGGGGAAAAAGGAGAGGGAGAGAGACAATTTTTAAAAAGATTTTATTTATTTCAGAGAGAGAGCGAGCACAAGCAGGGGGAGGGGCAACAGGAGAGGGACAAGCAGACACCCTGCCCACTGGGGACTCTGATGCAGGGCTTGATCTCAGGACCGTGAGATCACAACCCAAGCTGAAGTCAGATGCTTAACCAACTGAGCTACCCAGGTGTCCTGAAAGAGAATCTTAAGCAGGCTCTGTGCCCAGCACAGAATTCCACATGGGGCTTGATCTCACAACCCTGAGATCATGACCTGAGGTGAAATCAAGAGAGTCAGATACTTAACTGATGCCCTGGTTGTTTCTCTTTCTAGTTGGTATTCAGTCTTTATATTTTAACATAGTCAAAATCATAATGTCTCTTCAATTTTGACTTTCTCTTTTTATTCAACATAATAAACACTTCCCATGTTACCTAAAATTCAATGACATTATTTTAATGACTGCATAAGATTTCATCATATGATGTGAACTAAAACTTACCCATCTACCTCCTTGTTGTTGATGTTTAGGTTGGGAGAACTAAATCCCTACTCTCATTAAACCATGATTACACAAATAATCATATAATTTTTAAGACTGATAGGTATTTCAACATAGGAAAACAGGGTCCTATTTTTCAGGAAGTACAAGGGGGAGTAAAATATAGTCTGGGGTCTCAGGGAGACTTCTCTGAGAAGGTAATATTTAAGTGACTCTGAAGAATAATAAATTATTATAGGACTAGGAAAGAGCACTCCCTGAAGGAGTCACAAAGGAAACATGTGAAAAGTCGCTGGCTTGGGAAGGAGTGTGTTTGAGAGGTCGGGGAAGCTGGAGCATAGCTGTAAGGGAAGGGTGGCAGGAGGTGAAGTTTGTAGAATAGGCAGGGGACAAACTATAAAGAGCCTTTCAGACTAAGAAGAAGGGGTGGGTGAAGAAGAAGAAGAAGAGGAAAACCTTCTAAGGAATTGTAAGCAAGGAAATAACATTAATAGACTTCCTGTTTTACAGAAATTGCTTGGACTACTGTATAAAGAATAACTTGGTGGGGAAGAAAACACAGTTGTAAGGAGAATTGTTAGATGGGGTGACTGAGTGGACTCAGGAGTCATGGAAAGAGAGGGGTGGGCTGATGTGAGAGAAATGTGGGAGGGAGAATAATCAGGACTTCGTGATTAGATATAGGAGTGAGGAATAAAATGTCAAGAATTCCTGTCAGTTTTCTTGTTGGATAATGGGTAGATAATGGCACAATTCACCAAGAGGCAAAGCCAGAGGAGGTGACTATTTGAGGTGAGAGATCAGGAGTTCAGTTTTGGACATGCTCAGATTCAAGTGCCCATCCATTGGAATGGATATGTCCAGGAAACAGTTATATATATGGGTCTGGAGTCCAGAACAAATCTCTGTGCTTGGGACATAAATTTAGGAGTTACCAGTATAGGAACAGTATTTAAAGTCACAGGTGTGACTGTCAAGAGAGGGAGCATGAGGACAGCCTCATGCTGATAGAGCCTGTGATGGGTGCTGTGCTGTCCAGTTATGTCCCCCTACAGGAATGAAAGTCTTTTGCCCCTTGCGTGTTGGGTGACAGCCTTAGCTATTAGCCCTCTCCAGGAATTGCCCTTGGCTGAAGAGAGCCCCCTTGCCCAAGTTCCTTCTCTCTTGGAGAAGGGTGTCCACCTGCAAATGAATTCAAAACAACTAAGAAAGTTCATCCTGGCTTCACAGGTACTTGTGAGATTGTCTGAGGGCTTTGTTAGGATTGTATCACAGTTCAAGTTCTCCCTCTGGTCAATCCTGCTTCCCTCCCTTTCTTCATCCTGAGCATTCCTTAATAAGTTTCCTGCATTCAAAGCTCTCAGAATCCACTCAATTGTGACTCATTTTACAAAAAAAAAAAAAAAAAAAAAAAAAAAAAAGACTGGGAAAACTTTTGTTGGAAAAGACAGATGAATGGATCATTTAACAGGAAAAAGTCCCCTGGAATTCATTTTAGAAGACATATGCTTCTAGGCACAATTTAAAACTTAAAAAAAAAAAAAAAAGGCTTTGTTCTTATCGACTTATTTCTAAGTGGATCCTCAGCCTTAATTGGAAGGATTCTTCATAAGTCATCCTGTTTGAATTAAGCTGATGTCAATTTTCACCCCCAGAGCTTGCCTGCTTTTTAAAGAAAGTCTTCTTCATCTGTTTCTAGCCAATCTGAGGAAAGATGTGGACTGGCCTTTCTATCGTTTGCCTTTTGGCCTCTCTATTGTCCGTTTTTCCTTCAAATCAAAAGTAGGCAATGCCCTCTTCCCTTTTTAAGAAGAAAGAGAATCTCATGCTTTTCATAGCTTTCGGACTGCTGTTGTTTGAAATTTAAATATAGAGCTCCTAGCAATAATATGAGCATAGCTTCCTTTTATGCTGGGCTCTGGGAGATTCTTAGAACAGATTTCTAAAAAGCTTATATTCCTATCACACCATTAAATTTTGAATAACGTTCTTAAACTGACAACTTAAGAAGATTTATAATGAGACATTTAAAGTGCTTTCATCATCTCTTTCATTGGAGGTATATCTTATACGTGGAAACAAAACAAAACATTAAATGCTAGGATGCAATGAAAACTTATCACAGAAACATCACATATCCTTTGAAACTTATGTATGTAAAATAATTATTTTCAGATAAAGTATTATTGAGCCCTTTGGGAAAAGATTCTCACTGTATTCTAACTTTTCTCCCACTATGAATCCTGACAAGAGTGTTTCAGGAAATGGAAGTAAAATGGGAAAATGTGCATCAGTGAAAGTAAAGACTTAGGTTTAATATCTGATAAATATGAGAGGAGTAAGAGGCAGGAGGAGGAGAAAAAATGTGACGTGATGTGAAAAAAATGTGTGCTAATTATCTCATTTTACATGGAAGGATATTTGAAAGATTTTGTTTTATTCTTGAAGCTGGGAGATGAAAGTTGACTCAAATATGTTTTGGACATATTAAAAAATAACTGAAGACATAATTTTAAAACACTATATGTGACTTTCAAATTATTGGAGGAAAATTTGTGTAAAAAATAATGATGGAAATCACAAAGAACAATAAACATTATAACAAGTATAAGACCATACATATCATCATAAGAGCTAATTTTAAGGACTTAAATTCCCACATTAAAAAGGTTACTTATAATGACCTATGTAAAAAATAAAGTCTAATTATAAAAGGCTGGAAAGAACAAATACAATCATAGAAAGAAGAGTTTGCATTTGTATTTTAGATAGAGGAATTCAAATAACAAAGCACTAAAAAGGACTCAAAGCTCATTTTATATCCATAAAAGCAAAATTCACAAGAAGATGTGACATTGTGAAGGTATATGTCAAACAACATAGCTTTAATGCAAGGAGAAACATCACAATGGCAATAGAAAATAGTAACACCTTTCATTTCATTTCTTTTTTTTTTTTTTAAAGATTTATTTATTTTAGAGAGAGAGCGAATGAGGGGAAAGCGGAAAGGAAAGAAATCTAAAGCAGACTTCCTGCTGAGTGCAGAGACCCACACAGGGCTTGATCCCATGACCCTGAGATCATGATGTGAGCTGAAACCAAGAGTCAGATGCCCTACTAACTAAGCCACCCAAGTACCCTGCCTTTCATTTCTTATCAGATCAAGCAAGTGAAAAATCAGTTAGGGTACAGAATATTTAAGTACCTTATATAACAGATTTGACTTAATAGTTATGTATAAAAATCATATGTATTTGAATAGAAAATCACTAACTTCCTTATGAAAATTTAACAGAAATAAATCATATGCTAGGCCAAAAAGCAAATTTAATACATTCTGCAAAATAGAAAATGCACAGAATATATTCCTAGACTACACGAAATAAAACTAGAAACTGGTCTCAAAAGATACAAATTAGTAATAATGAAAAGCATGTAGAAATTAAAATAAAACAAAACTATTTTACTGAATGACTCCAGTCAGTGAAACAAATCTTCAGTTATAAGATATTTGAAGATTAATAATGAAAGAGCTGCAGTAATCAGAGGTAAATTAAAATAATAATGTTGATTTCCCATTTTCAAACAGGAGGAAAGTAAACCAATAAACTAGATATTTGTTCCAGGAAGTTCAAAAGACAAAAATGAGATAAACTTAAGGAAATCAGGAAAAGGAAAACTTTTTAAAATGTAAATTAGGAAAAAAAAACAGAACTGATTAACATAGGGTCCAAAAAATGTGTATCTAATAATTGGAAAACATGAATAAATATTATTTTGAACTTACAGGTGTTGTTCTAAGCACCTTACATATATTAACTTCTTATAATGACCTTATGCAGCAAGTATTAGTAGTATCCTGACTTATAATGGGGAAACTGATACATAGAAAATTAAGTAACTTACCTGAGACCAAAAATGTTGACCCCAGACAGTTTGGCTCTAAAGACTGTCCTTAATTTCCATAGTATACACACAATTATTAAGGAAAATGGTTACAAACTCATAGAACAATAAATACCAATTAAAACATTTACAAGTGAAAAATTGCATATGACATTATGTTAAAAACATGGATGCTTTAGAAATATTTTTATAAGTAACTTATGGTGCAAGCCATCTAGAATTGTCAGATGTTTAAAAGAATAATTATTTCTTTGTTTCATTCAGGACAATTCCAATACACTGTCTTAAGGGTATATTAGTAGGTTAAGGGTGAAGCTGATAAAGTTTAAACTCTTCAGCATGTGAGGGTCAGTGGGTTAAAGCCTCTGCCTTTGGCTCAGTCATGATCCCAGGATCCTGTGATGGAGCCCTGCATCTGGCTCTCTGCTCAGCAGGGAGCCTGCTTCCCGCCCCCCTCTCTGCCAGCCTCATGATCTCTATCAAATAAACAAACAAATAAATAAATAATCTTAAAAACAAAAACAAAAAACCTCTTCAGCATATTATTATAGTATTTAGATAGCTGTTGTTTTGAGTGATCAACTTTCTTTCTCACTTTTTGGAAATGCTCCCTTCCTTTCTTCCAGGAAGTGCTTTAGTCCACTTTGACCACATGGTTTGAATTGATTGTCATCTTTTTCACTGCTGGAAAGAAGTGGGCTTTGGAGTCTACTAGGGCCCATCAGTGCTCTTCTCTGAAAATTTTGACCTTAGGATCTGAAAGGGCAAGTCTCAAATTCTTGTTTCATATGTTGGAGAAGCTTGCTTTAGCAATATTTCTAAACTGAGAACAATTAAAATTTTGGCTAAAATAGAACACAGCTATTTGAAACAGTGAGTTACTACTATACAGTTTTGAGCTGGTTAAAATCCAAAACACTGAAAACAGTAAATGCTAGTGAAGTTCTGGAGCAACAGGAACTCTCATTCATTGCTACTGGAGTTGCAAAATAATACGAATACTTTGGAAGAACTTGGCAGTGTTTCACAAAGCTGACCATACTCTTTTCATATGATCTAGCATTTCCTTTCGTTGGTATTTACCCAAATGAGTTGAAAACAAGTTTACATAAAAACCTGCACACACATGTTTAAAGTGGCCTTATTCATAATTGCTAAAACTTGAAGGCAATCAAGATGTCTTTCACTGGATGAATGGATAAAGAAATTGTGGTTTATCCAAACAATGGAATACTATTTAGTGGTAAAAACTAATGTGCTATTAAGTCATGAGAAGACATGGAGGACCCTCAAATGCATACTGCTAAGTGAAAGGAGCCTATCTGAAAAGGCAACATAATGTATGATTCCAACTATATGACATTCTGAAAAAGGCAAATTTATAACCAGTGGTTGCCAGGGTTTGGAGGGAAGGAGGGAGGGACAAATAGGTAGAGCCCAAGGGATTTTTAGGACTGTGAAACTCTTCTGTATGATACTGTAATGTTGAATGTATTCTATACATGTAATGGTGGATACATTATACATTTGCCAAAACTCACAAAGTGTACAATACAAAGTATACTCTAATGTAAACTATGGATTTTAGTTAATAATAATGTATCATTAGTGGCTTATAAATTGTAACAAATGTTTAATACTAATGTCAAGTATTAATAGTAGGAGAAACCGTTTGTGTATTTGCGCAGGATGGGTGGTGGCGAGGGTATATGAGAACTCTGCACTTTCCACTCAATTTTTCTGTAAACCTGAAACCGCTTTAAAAAATAAATTATGTTGGGGGGGGACAAGATGGCGGGGTACTAGGAAGAGGCGTCTTTTCAGCTGGTACCCCAAAGTGAGCTGATTACCTACCAAAGAACTCTGATCACCCATGAAATCAGCCTGAGATCAGAATTATACACGTCTGGATCTCTACAGGGGCAGAAGACGCCAGTGAGCAGGTAAAGCGGAATGGGAACAGCGGACTGAGATCGGAAGATAAACAAAAGGGGGAGGGAGCCACCAGAGGCAACCGGTGGGAAAGTAATACCCCGATACGAGCGAGAGTGCCCTGCGTCTGGGGACCAGCATTAACTCGGAGACTGGTTGAAAGCACTCCAAAAGAGCAAAGGATCGCGGGGGCAAACTGTGGGAATCGGGGCGGCTAGGGACAGGGGCTTGAGTCCCCGGTCCCAGACGGCCTCCCCGGCGCGGAGGCAGAGAGAGTGCGGCGGAGAAACCGGCTCCTGGTCCCTAAGCCGCCAGCGTGCCCCAGAGCGCGGGGTTCCGGCTCCAGTGAGGGGATGGGAGCCGGTCTGCAGAACGCGGGCTAGCCCTACCACAAAGCTTGAGATGCGCGTGCACGTCGCTCCAGCTCTCCTGGGTTTCTAAGGCCCTGGGGCGCTTCTAGACCCGGGCCATTGTTTCAAAGTCTAAGTCCCGCGAAACTCTTCCCCGGACAGAGGCGCGCAAAAGCCCAGCCTGCGGCTTACGGACCAGCGCCCCGTTCTCAGTGCCCCAGACGCGCGCCCGACCCACAGCCGCCTCTGAAAAGAGGTGCGCGCAAGCCGGGCACTCCCAGCCCCGGCCAGCGGCAAAATCTCAGTGTGCGATCGCTGCTTGGAACCTCTCTGGCGGTCAGGAGCTCCCAGACAGCCGCCACTGCCTTGGCTTTGGGGACGAGCAAAAGATCCTGCGCCCCCAGGGTCTTTAACTTGGAACCTGCACTGCCAGCATCCAAGGGGGAATTTATTCAGCTTCTGCACCCAGACTGAGGCTTCTGAGACGGAGATCAGGAAGTGTTCCAGGGTGCACCTTGACTGCACCAGAGTTGATACATCCAGCTACATCTGTTCAGTCTTCTCCCACCAAAATGACTAGGAGGAGGAATGCCCAACAGAAGAAAAATACAGAGGATGGACCTTCCGCAACAGAGCTAACGGCTATCAACATAGACAATATGTCGGAAAGAGAATTCAGGCTAACAATTATCCAGGCAATAGCTAGGTTGGAGAAAGCCATGGATGACCAAACAGAATTGATTAGAGCCGAACTGAAAGCGACCAGACAGGATGTTCACAATGTTAGGGCGGAGCTTAAAGCTACCAGGGAGGAGGTCCACAATGCTCTCAATGAGTTCCAATCCAATCTAAACTCTCTCAAAGCTAGGGTAACTGAGACAGAAGATAGAATTAGTGATCTGGAAGACAAACAGATAGAGAGAAAGGATCAGGAGGAAGCCTGGAACAAACAGCTTAGATCCCACGAAAGCAGAATTAGGGAAATAAGCGATGCCATGAAGCGTTCCAACGTCAGAATTATTGGAATTCCCGAAGGGGAGGAGAAAGAAAGAAGTCTAGAAGATGTCGTGGAACAAGTCCTTCATGAAAACTTTCCGAATCTCGCGAATGAAACCAGCGTTCATGTACTAGAGGCTGAACGGTCTCCACCCAAGATTATACACTCCAAAAAAACATCACGACACCTGATAGTCAAATTGAGAAATTATAATTGTAGGTATAATCTCTTGAAAGCTGCCAGGGCAAAGAGGCTCCTTACTTACAGAGGGAAGCCCATCAGAATAACGTCAGACCTGTCCACAGAGACCTGGCAAGCCAGAAGAGGCTGGCAAGATATATTCAGGGCACTAAATGAGAAGAACATGCAGCCAAGAATACTTTATCCAGCAAGACTGACATTCAAAATGGATGGAGAGATAAAGAGTTTCCAAGACCGGCAAGACTTAAAAGACTATGCAACCACCAAGCCGATACTGCAGGAAATATTAAGGGGGGTTCTATAAAAGAGGAAAAATCCCAAGAATAGCATTGAACAGAAATATAGAGACAGTCTACAGAAAGAAAGACTTCAAAGGTAACTCGATGTCAATAAAAACGTATCTATCAATAATCACTCTCAATGTGAATGGCCTCAATGCACCCATAAAACGGCACAGGGTTGCAGATTGGATAAAACGACAGGACCCATCCATATGCTGTCTACAAGAGACCCATTTTGAACCTAAAGATACACGCAGACTGAAAGTGAAGGGGTGGAGAAGCATCTTTCATGCCAATGGGACTCAAAAGAAGGCTGGGGTAGCGATTCTCATATCAGATAAATTAGACTTCAAACTAAAGACTGTAGTCAGAGATACAGAAGGACACTACATAATCCTTAAAGGGACTATCCACCAAGATGATCTAACAATTGTAAATATCTATGCTCCCAATATGGGAGCAGCCAATTACTTAAGAAAACTGTTAATCAAGATAAAGAGTCATATTGATATGAATACACTAATCGTAGGTGATCTTAACACGCCTCTTTCAGAATTAGACAGATCATCGAAGCAGAAAATCAATAAAGAAACAAGAGCATTGAACGACACATTGGACCAGATGGACCTCATAGATATATACAGAACATTCCACCCTAAAACAGCAGAATACTCATTCTTCTCAAGTGCACACGGAACCTTCTCCAGAATAGACCACATACTGGGTCACAAATCAGGACTCAGCCGATACCAAAAGACTGAGATTATTCCCTGCATATTCTCAGATCACAATGCTTTGAAACTGGAGCTCAATCACAAGGAAAAGTTCCGAAGGAACTCAAACACCTGGAAGCTAAAGACCACCTTGCTTAAGAATGCTTGGATCAACCAGGAGATCAAAGAAGAACTGAAACAATTCATGGAAACCAATGAGAATGAAGACACTTCGGTCCAAAACCTATGGGATACAGCAAAGGCGGTCCTAAGGGGAAAATATATAGCCATCCAAGCCTTGCTCAAAAAAATTGAAAAATCCAGAACACACCAGCTGTCTCTACACCTTAAAGAACTGGAGGATCAACAACAAATCAAACCAACTCCACACATAAGAAGGGAAATCATCAAGATTAGAGCTGAGATCAATGAGGGAGAAACCAGAGATACAGTAGAACGTATCAATGAAACTAGAAGCTGGTTTTTTGAAAGAATCAATAAGATCGATAAGCCACTGGCTACACTAATCCAAAAGAAAAGAGAGAAATCCCAAATTCATAAAATTATGAATGAAAGGGGAGAGATCACAACTAACACCAAGGAAGTAGAAACAATCATCAGAAGTTACTACGAACAGTTATATGCCAATAAGCTTAGCAACTTTGATGAAATGGATGCATTCCTGGAAAAATATAAACTACCAAAATTGAACCAGGAAGAAATCGACAACCTGAATAGACCGATATCTAATAACGAGATTGAAGCAGTGATCAAAAATCTCCCAAAAAACAAGAGCCCAGGACCTGACGGATTCCCTGGGGAATTCTACCAAACCTTCCAAGAAGAAATAACACCTATTCTCCTGAAGCTGTTTCAAAAAATTGAAGCAGAAGGAAAACTTCCAGACTCTTTCTATGAAGCCAGCATTACCCTGATCCCCAAACCAGGCAAGGACCATACCAAAAAGGAGAATTTCAGACCAATATCACTGATGAATATGGATGCTAAGATTCTCAACAAGATCCTAGCCAACAGGATCCAACAACACATTAAAAAGATTATCCACCATGATCAGGTGGGATTCATCCCTGGGCTACAAGGATGGTTCAACATTCGTAAATCAATCAATGTGATACAACAAATTAATAGGAGAAGAGAGAAGAACCACATGGTCCTCTCAATTGATGCAGAAAAAGCATTTGACAAAATCCAACATCCGTTCCTGATTAAAACGCTTCAAAGTATAGGGATAGAGGGAACATTCCTGAACCTCATCAAATCTATCTATGAAAGACCCACAGCAAATATCATCCTCAATGGGAAAAAGCTTGCAGCCTTCCCGTTGAGATCAGGAACAAGACAAGGATGCCCACTTTCACCACTCTTGTTCAACATAGTATTAGAAGTCCTAGCAACAGCAATCAGACAACAGAGAGAAATAAAAGGTATCCAAATTGGTAATGAAGAAGTCAAACTCTCTCTCTTCGCAGATGACATGATTCTTTATATGGAAAACCCAAAAGACTCCACCCCCAAACTACTAGAACTCATACAGCAATTCAGCAGCGTGGCAGGATACAAAGTCAATGTGCAGAAATCAGTGGCTTTCTTATACACTAACAAGGAAAATACAGAAAGGGAAATTAGAGAATCGATTCCATTTACTATAGCACCAAGAACCATAAGATACCTGGGAATAAACCTAACTAAAGAGGTAAAGGATCTATACTTGAGGAACTATAGAACACTCATGAAAGAAATTGAAGAAGACACAAAAAGATGGAAGACCATTCCATGCTCTTGGATCGGAAGAATAAACATCGTTAAAATGTCTATACTGCCTAGAGCAATCTATACTTTTAATGCCATTCCGATCAAAATTCCACCGGCATTCTTCAAAGAGCTGGAGCAAATAATCCAAAAATTTGTATGGAATCAGAAGAGACCCCGAATCGCTAAGGAAACGTTGAAAAACAAAAATAAAGCTGGCGGCATCACCTTACCTGATTTCAAGCTTTATTACAAAGCTGTGATCACCAAGACAGCATGGTACTGGCATAAAAACAGACACATAGACCAGTGGAACAGAGTAGAGAGCCCTGATATGGACCCTCAACTCTATGGTCAATTAATCTTCGACAAAACAGGAAAAAATATACAGTGGAAAAAAGACAGTCTCTTCAATAAATGGTGCTGGGAAAACTGGACAGCTATATGTAGAAGAATGAAACTCGACCATTCTCTTACACCGTACACAAAGATCAACTCAAAATGGATAAAAGACCTCAACGTGAGACAGGAATCTATCAGAATCTTAGAAGAGAACATAGGCAGTAATCTCTTCGATATCAGCCACAGCAACTTCTTTCAAGATACGTCTCCAAAGGCAAAGGAAACAAAAGCGAAAATAGACTTCTGGGACTTCATCAAAATCAAAAGCTTCTGCACAGCAAAGGAAACAGTCAAAAAAACAAAGAGGCAACCCACGGAATGGGAGAAGATATTTGCAAATGACAGTACAGACAAAAGGTTAATATCCAGGATCTATAATGAACTCCTCAAACTCAACCCACACGAAACAGACAAACACATCAAAAAATGGGCAGAAGATATGAACAGACACTTCTCCAATCAAGACATACAAATGGCTATCAGACACATGAAAAAATGCTCATCATCATTAGCCCTCAGGGAGATTCAAATTAAAACCACATTGAGATATCACCTTACACCAGTTAGAATGGCCAAAATTAACAAAACAGAAAACAACATGTGTTGGAGAGGATGTGGAGAAAGGGGAACCCTCTTACACTGTTGGTGGGAATGCAAGTTGGTGCAGCCTCTTTGGAGAACAGTGTGGAGATTCCTCAAGAAATTAAAAATAGAGCTTCCCTACGACCCTGCAATTGCACTCCTGGGTATTTACCCCAAAGATACAGATGTCGTGAAAAGAAGGGCCATCTGTACCCCAATGTTTATAGCAGCAATGGCCACAGTCGCCAAACTATGGAAAGAACCAAGATGCCCTTCAACGGATGAATGGATAAGGAAGATGTGGTCCATATACACTATGGAGTATTATGCCTCCATCAGAAAGGACGAATATCCAACTTTTGTAGCAACATGGACGGGACTGGAAGAGATTATGCTGAGTGAAATAAGTCAAGCAGAGAGAGTCAATTATCATATGGTTTCACTCATTTGTGGAGCATAACCAATAGCATGGAGGACAAGGGGCGTTAGAGAGGAGTAGGGAATTTGGGTAAATTGGAAGGGGAGGTGAACCATGAGAGACTATGGACTCTGAAAAACAGTCTGAGGGGTTTGAAGTGGCGGGGGGGTGGGAGGTTGGGGTACCAGGTGGTGGGTATTATAGAGGGCACAGCTTGCATGGAGCACTGGGTGTGGTGAAAAAATAATGAATACTGTTTTTCTGAAAATAAATAAATTGGGAAAAAAAAATAAATTATGTTAATTAAAAATAAAACTAACAAAACTGCTGTTTGAGGGGAGGGACCAGTGAAGCAAGGACTTGGAGAGCTAAGGTTCTAGAGAGAAATTAGTAATGGATTGGGGCAAATGCCAAATTCTCACTGTTTTTTCCCTTCACACTGCCAATTCTTAATGACATGTTTAGAAGCTTAGCAGAAAGCAATGGCCTAGGGCTTTCATTGGTCTGTTGGAGTTAGGGAGACAAACTTTGGAGTTCTTTGCTACCAAAATACTCAGAACTGGAAGGGACAAAATCCTAGGTAAAAGGGAACTGCTAGGAAGAGAGCCCAAACTTTTATTTTTTTAAAAATTTTTAAAGATTTTATTTATTTATTTGACAGAGAGAGATCACAAGTAGGCAGAGAGGCAGGCAGAGAGAGAGAGAGGGAGAGAGAGAGAGGGAAGCAGGCTCCCTGCTGAGCAGAGAGCCCAATGCGGGGCTCAATCCCAGGACCCCAGGATCATGACCTGAGCCAAAGGCAGAGGCTTTAACCTACTGAGCCACCCAGGCACCCGAGCCCAACCTTTTCTACCACATTTTCCCTCCAGATGTTTTGTGATTTTTAATCTGTACTTGAAGGTGATGACCCCAATAGAAAATGGATATGAAGAACTTAAAGAACCTAAATTGAACCTTTGAAGTCTCATGGTATCCCAGAGAAACAACAATTGGAGTTTCAGTGTCTGCCATGGTGGAAGGGTCCTGACTGATACACTAGGTTTTCATTTGAGAGCCTCCCCACCCCCTGCACCAAGGGACAGTTCAAACCAAAAATACACCAGATCTTATAAGAACTGAAATCTGGCCTCTAATTATCTCAATCCCTAATTGGACAAAAGTGAATTTCCCCCTATTTAACTACCTGTCTGAATAAAATTAAATTTATTTTTAGGAAGGTAATAGAATCTAGAGCCTCTATAATTTTTTTCATACACAGTACAAAATAATCAATAAAAAATTAACAGGTATCTCAGAGTCAACCAAGTGAGACAAAAAAGGTAATAGACCCCAGATCCATATGTGCTCTGGATACTAGAATTATTAAATATGGACTTTAAAAAATTTGCAAATAGTATCATTAAAAAAGCAGGTGAAAAATGCAAATATCACCAAGACCTGAAATCTATAAGAAGAACTATAAAGATGATCTCTAAATAACAAAAATTAACTAAGTCAATAGATAATTTACCAGTAAATTGTACAAGTTTAAAAAAAAACACAGGAATTCATTGAGCAGATTAGGGAATTGGAAGATAGTTCAAATGGAAAATATCTGGATTAAAGCATGAAGAGGAAAAGGAAAAACAGATGGACAATACAGAAAAGGCTGTAAGGGATGTTGTGAAAAGATCTCACACACATGTAATTAGCATCCCAGAAAATAAGAAGAGAAAACAAACAAACAAACAAACAGGGCCAGTACATACCTGAAGAGATAAAATGAAAGGAAATCCATAAGGAAAATCAATAAAACCAGAAGCTGGTTCTTAAAGAGAGTAATAAAATAAAGAAGCTTCTGACCAGGCTAACTGAAAAGAAGAGAAAGGACACAAATTACTAATATCAGAATGAAAGAGGAGACATCACTACAATTCCATATACATTAAAAGATTAATAAAGGAGTACTATGGACAGTTTTATGCCTACACATTTAAGAATATAGATAGAATGGACCTATTCCATAAAAGACACACTGTGGCCAAAATCCATGGAAGAGGAAATAGACAATCTGAATAAATCTATATATCTTAAAGAAATGGAATTGATAACTAATAACCTCTCAAAACAGGAAGAACAAGGCCCAGATGGATTCATTGGTGATTTCTGCCAAACATTAAAGGAGGAAATAATACCAATTATCTATATTTTTCAGAATATTGGAGCAGAGGGTATATGTCTTAACTGATTCTGTAAGTCCAGAATTACCCTAACACAAAAATCAGGCAAAGAGATTATAAAAGAAGAAAACTATAGACTAATATCACGAATATAGATGTAAAAATCCTCAACAAAATATTAGCAAATTGAATCCAGTTTTGTATAAAAATAATTATATACACAACCAATTATATACACAACCATTTAGCCCAGGTATGCAAGACTGGTTCAACATTTGGAAATCACTTAATGTAACCCATCACATCAATAAGCTAAAGAAGAAAAATTGCATGTTCATTTCAATAGGTGCAGAAAAAGCATCTCACACCCAATTATAACAACTTCCAGTAAAAGAGCAACTTCTTACCTTGATAAAGAACACTGTCCAAAAAACCCCTAAAGCTAACATCATAATTAATGGCAACAAACTGAAATTTGCCCACTAAGATCAAGAACAAGGCAAAGATATCTTATTATTATGTTTCAGCACCATACTGGAAGTCCTATAAAATGCAGTAAAGGCATGAAAAGGAAATAAAAAGTATACAGATTGGGAAGGAAGAAATAAAACTGTCTTTGTTCATAGATGACATGATAGTCTCTATAGAAAATCTGAAAGAATCAACAACCAAACTCCTGGAACTACTAAGCAGTTGTAGCAAAGTTACATGATACAAGGTGAATATACAAAAGTCAATTGCTTTCCTACACACCAGCAATTAACAAGTAGAATTTGAAATTAAAAACACAATACCATTTACAGTATAACCAAAAAATGAAATGCAAAGGTATAAGCTAAAAAAATACATCAAATATATGGGGAAAACAAAAATGTTATAAATGAAATTGAAGAAGATCTAGATAAATGGAGAGATATTTCATGTTCATGGATAGGAAGACTCAATATTATAAATGTGCAGTTTTTCCCAAGATGCCAGATTTTCTGTTGATCTATAGGATCAATAAATCTCAGTAAAAACTAGTGAGTTATTTTATGGATATCAAAAAACTAACACTTAAGTTTATACAGAGAGGGAAAGATCCAGAAGAGCCAATGATATTTAAAAAAAAGGACAAAGTTGGAAGATTGACACTATCTAGCTTCAAGGCCTACTATAACTCTTTAGTAATCAAGATAGTATGTTACAGGAGAAAGAATGGACAAATAGACCAATAGAACAAAATAGAGAGCCTAGAAATAGATTTAAAAATGTATAGTCAACCAATCTCTGATAAAGAGCAAAGGCAATACCATGGACAAAATACAGTCCTTTCTCAAATGGTGCTGGAACAATTGGATGTCCAGTTGTTAAAAAATTAGGTGTAGAACTTACACATTTTACATAGATTAACTCAACACGGATCACAGACTTAAATGTAAAATGTAAAACGTAAAACTATAAAATCCCTGTAAGTTAGCATAGGAGAAAATCCAGATAACTTTGGATTTGGTGGTGATGTTTTAGATACAACATCAAAGGCATGAACTAGGGAAGAGATAATTGATAGGTTGAATTTATTCAACATTAAACAATTTCGCTCTGCAGAAGATATTGTCAAGAGGATGAAAAGATTAGTCACAGACTGGAAGAAAATATTTTCAAAAAGCATGTTTGATGAGGGACTGTTATCCAAAATACACAAGAATTCTTAAAACTCAACAATAAGAAAATAATCTTAAAAATGAGCCAAGATCTTAATAGACACTTAACTAAAGAGGATAGATAGATGGCAAATAAGCATATGAGATATTCCACATCATATGTCAACATGGAGATGTAAATTAAACAACAATGGGAAGCTACTCCATACCTATTAAAATGGCCAGATTCAAGAGTCTTGAAATCACCAAATGTTGGCAAGGATATGGAATAACCGGAATTCTTATTGCTCTTGGGAATGCTCTGGGTACAGACACTTTGGAAGATGGTTTGGCAGTGTCATACAAAACTAAACATACTCTTATCATATGATCCAGGAATTACACTCCTTGGTTTTTACCTAAAGGAGAAAAAAACTTATGTCCACAAAAACCTGCACACAAATGTTTACAGCATCTACATTCATAATTGCCAAAATGTGGAGGCAACCACAATGTCCTTTAGTAGGTGAGTGGATAAACTGTGGTACACCCAGATAATGGAAACTTATTCAGTGCTTAAAAAATAAAAGGGTGCAGACCATGAAAAGAGATGGAAGACCTGTAAATGCATTTTACTATGTAAATGGCAATCTGAAAGGCAATTTACCATGTAATTCCAACTATGTGACATTCTGGAAAGGCAAGAACTATGGAGACAGTAAAAAGACCAGTAGTAGTTAAGGATTAGGGAAGAGAGGGAGGGATAAAGAGGTGGTGCACACAAGATTTTTAGGGCAGTAAGACTATTCTGTATTCTGCCCAATAGTGGATACATGCCATTATAACTTTGCCCAAATTCATAGAATGTACACCAAGAGTGAGCTCTAATGCAAACTTGGGATGATAATGCTATGGTTGGCTTTGAACTTGGGATGATATGCTATGGTTGGCTTTGAGTCTCTGATTTCATTATGTTTTCTGCTTTTTGTTTCCTTTGTTTTTGTTGTTCTCTCTTTTTTTCCCCCTATCATTTTTGGGTTATTTGTTTTTTTCTTAGTATTCCATTTATATTTTTTTGTTGCAGTTTTGACCTTTTTTTGTATATTTTTGGTTATTATGGGGATTAAAATAGACATAGCTAACTTTTCACTGTTTAGTGGGAATCAATGCTTTACCATTTAGA
Organism: Neogale vison; assembly: GCF_020171115.1. Taxonomy (NCBI): domain Eukaryota; kingdom Metazoa; phylum Chordata; class Mammalia; order Carnivora; family Mustelidae; genus Neogale; species Neogale vison. The sequence goes on along the minus strand of NC_058091.1, from coordinate 253,909,233 downwards.
GTATAGAAACATTACCACTGTAGTGGTCCCTTTATCCTCTCCTCTTCGTGTTGCCATTATCCTATATATCACATCTACACACATAGATAACCTCCTAAAAATGTCCTATTTTGTTTTCAACTGTCAAGCATATCTCCCAGAACTCAACAGGAGAATGAGAGTCTATTATATTAAGCACCTCTCAATATCATTCTCCCGTAAGGGGCTTTCCCACATCACTCTGGCCCCCTATTTCTTCCTGCAGCCTCTCTCCTGACATCACATACCAGGAAGCCTGGATTTCACATTGCCATGACACAGGCGCTTCTCTTGGACCTTTTACTAAACTGTTAGGACCTCTAGCTTAAAGTTATTAAAGGTGTGATTCCTGCTTGTGAAACAATCATAAGCTGTGTTAAAGGGTTTTTTCCCCCCTTTAGAGACAGCAATAATCAGATCAGACACAAATGTTCACAAGTGGCTCCATGTGGATATCTACATTGTGTTGTCCCCACAGGATGCTTGCACCTGAAAATCATCCTGGTCTTTGGAAAGGAGAAAGTGAGAAACCAATATTAGAGTGACTTCCTCTCATATATATGCCTACTTCTATTAATAGTACCCTGTGAAGCTCTGATATGCTACAGACCTTCCTGTCTTAGAAACGTCTCTCTTTGTACACACACATGGATAGATGCACACACATATCCATTTCATTACTGAATAATACAGATGACATGCATGTTTTCTCTTGGCCTTGTAGGTAGTAGAGTGTATGCTTATCATGTGAGCACTAATTAAAGTGACCAAACCATTTATCATGGGAAGCAGGATATTTTTGAAAGTGAAAGGGGATGCTATTACTAATGCCAAGACCACTGGACCTCATGACGTGCATCATAAACACGACTGCAGCTGGGGTGAATGACCAACCATGACCTGAACCACAGCAAGGAGAAATCCTTGACAATAGTCTTAATCTCAGAGGATCCTAAGAGTGTAAGAGCAATCCCCAGAGATGAAGAAATTCAGCCATTCAGAACCTTGTCCCTGAACTAGAAGAGGTTTCCTTGAGCACGTCTCATCTTATTCACAATCACCCTGCAAAGGCGATATTATTATTCCCACAGCATAGATAAAGGAATGGAGGCTTACAGAGGGAATACAAAATGTCCAAGATCTCCACAGCCAGAACTTCATAGAGCTAATACTAGGACTTCGCCCTCCTGATTCCAGACACAACCTGGAAGCTATACGAAGTTGTAGGTCGCATGCAAACATCAGTGGCCTTGGATCAGGGCTCAAGTTCCAGCTCCTGGTACTCTACCTGTTGTGCGACCTTAGCTGACCTGTGTGATTACTTACAGTAGCACTGTGAGAATAGTAGCTTCTGACAAGCAGTGCTTGCCATGTGCCCGGCTCTGAGCTGCTTTCCTGTTGTTATCACATTCCCACCTCACACTAACCCCATCACATTTTGCAAATGAGGGAAATAGTCCGAAAGATCCTGGAAAAGTGCCCACTGCATGGGAAATAATAAATGTAAGTTTCCCTTCACTCCTTACTATAGGTCAGAGCACAGTTCAGGTCCTGAACTATTTTGGGTTTCATTATATTGCTCTGGGAGATTTTTAAAAGTGATCCCTTCTAATGAGTAGGTCTCCTTCTGTTTTTCTAAAGGCTCAAGGGTTGCTTATTATATGGTTATTATTATTATGATGTCCAGAATCCCTCCCACTTTCTTGAAACCAATTTTGTCCCATGCCCTGGTTGTGGCCATGCATGAGAAACAGCAGGTGGTGCCAGATGACAGATGGTGTGGGAGCCCGTTCCCCGGTGGGAGGGGGCGCGAGCGAGGGAGCAGGCAGGCAGCTGCCAGGAGCTCTTCCCCTCTCGCTTGCGCCTCGCTCTCAGAAACTCCCAATCCAGACACAGGCAAGGCGCTGTCCTTTCAGCACCACAAGCTCGGGCTGAGGAGGGAGGACTCCTGGCCGTCCTCCTCCTCTTCAAATTGGCTTGAATCTGCTCTGACCCCCCAAGAGTGCATCACAGTAAGTAGGCATTTGTTTTTGTTATAACCACTCCTCAATATCCTCCAACCCTTTACCATCCCTTTCATCTCCACAACAATCCTATTTTGTCTAATAATTTTCCACCACCAAGATTGACAAGAGAAATTCAGTGGTCTGGTTTTCTAGGGGTGGGGTGGGAGCACCGTTTGACTTCCAAGGAAGCTTGAGAGAAATAAATGTGATTTGTTTATTTAGTTGGCAATCTTGCAATACGGGGGTTGCTAACTTTCCATGGAAGCAAAAAAAAAAAAAAAAATGGCCCTTTGCTATTGAGGAAATGGAGGCATTCCATGGCTGAATAACAGGAGCATGTTCAAGCCAGCCTTTTTTTGTTTTAGGAAATTGTATCTCCTGTAAAACCTATGTATCATGTGAAATGGTACAGTACACATGGAGACACTGAATGTATTTATTGTGGTGTAGGGAGATTGCTGAAGAAAAAGCCAACATAATAAAGAAGCAAAGTGGTAAGGTGTGGTGGTAAGGTGAAATTTATCATACTGCAGGGTGACCCAGAATAATAGGATTTAATTTTGCAGTAAGAATAAGCTTTTCACTGAGATTATATGACTGTTTTAGTTCTAGTGTCTTGGATTTTTTTTTAAAAGCTTGTATATTGTTTGTGTAAGTCTGGGATTTCCTTGAGTTTTCCTGAATTTGGGGGCTGTTGAACCCCATGGGCAGGTGGGATATTTTGATGATTAGAGAAGTTTTTCTGGATAATGAGAATCATGTCATGAAATCTAGCAGAAGATAGTTAGATGACTGATCGCTACACTGAAAGCCGAGTGGACCTGTTTAGGACACTGCTGTTTTCTCTGTCGTCAGCCAGCCCTCTCTTTCCCTGCTTCACCTCCCACTATAACTAGAACCCCACTGTTTTCCTTAGGTCTGGGAAGAAAGGCATAAGGATGGTGAAGCTGAACAGTAACCCCAGTGAGAAGGGAACGAAGCCGCCTTCGGTTGAGGATGGCTTCCAGACTGTCCCTCTCATCACTCCCTTGGAGGTTAACCACTTACAGCTGCCTGCTCCGGAAAAGGTAAAGCAGTTGCTCTTCTCCCCATCAGTCCCTCATGTTCCCCCCATCTCAGGAAATAAAGCAGCAAAAAATTCCACCTCTCCAAACCCTTTCATTCCCTCAGCCAAATATGTCCCCTTTCTTGTAAAATGTATTCATTCCTTTCAGAGACATGGCATCTCTTGTGTTATTTCAGGTTTGTGGTGTTTACTCATTTTTTTGTTCACATATATATATGTGGGCAAGAAAATTAATCTTTCTTTTTTGAAGTTTTATCATAGCATATGAATATTAGCAAGCTTGTGGATGGTGACAGAGAAAATTGTCTTGATTATCAGGGGGAGGTGTTTCAAAAATTCACTGGTATAGATTTGAGGACAGAGAATTGGATACAGTCCAATAAGCATTTAGTCTGCACCTGCTAAGGCCCTATCCCTGTGCTACAAGTTGGTTATGAAAAGGCAAATTACAAAATCCCTATCTAGTGCAATGCTTAATATAATGCATCAGGATAAATGCCATACCTGAGAATTTCACAGGTTATGAGAGCACAGGGGTGGAAACAATTAAATTCTCTAGGGGTGGGAGGGGACTAGAAGGACAGGTTAGGTAAACTGCAGAAGAGAACATTTGAATTTGGCTTGTAAAGGTGAGTAAAAACCTTCCAGATAGACCATAGGAGGAAAAGACATTTAAGACATATGCAAAGCATGGAGAGCTTTTGAGAAATAGCATGACTAGTGTAGAGCGTCTTTGGGGAGGCGTGGCTGGCAATGAATGAGTGGCTGATGGCACATCTCCTGACATGGGAGTAGTCCATGAAGAATGGAGGTGGGCACTTATACAAAGGTGGGCACTGATACAAAAGTTATCCCATGGGCAGAGCTGGGAGAAACATTATTGTTTAAGATCCAGTTGAGAGAACTTGGGGTTTTATATGTGAGCTTTTGCACACTGTAAGAGATAGATTTGGAGGTAAATGATGGAGTTCCCTGGCTGAAGAGCAAACAATGGATCATTCCATCTGTTTGATTTTCTCATTGGCATCTCCAGGAGGGCATTGTGTGTCTTAACCAATTGGATTTATCCAATGAACAGAAGAGGAGCCAAAGCTAGATAAAGGGACTGGCTGATTGGCTGGGGGTTGAGTCATCTGTTTTGAAAGTGCAGAGGCTGTCAATATGAGAATGTGCATGGGGGTGGCAGAAATAAAGAATCCTTGAGCCATCCTGTGAGACTGATAGGGCTTTTAAAAATAAAATGTGAACAGGCACTTAACACTAAAGAAATGTGAAAGAACAGTATTAATTAGGTATCTGCTACATGGTAGCAGAGCCTCAGTTTGAGGCTGCATATTAGAAATCACCTGGGGGAGGCTTTGAAAATCTTGATATCTAGGCTGCACCCCAGAACAATTATATGAGAAGCTCTGGGGACGAGGCCCAGGCATCAGTATTAATTAATTTCCCTCAGGTGACTCATGCGTGCAGCAAAGTCGAGAACTGCTGCCCTAGGTGCACATTTCCCTATGGAGTCAGGGATCATGCCCTCCAATTTATAGGTGAAAAGGTGAAGGATCAGAGAAATTTGGTTAGTTACTCCAGCTGACAGAAGGAGTAAGGGGCAATGCTAGAATTTGAACCCAGATATAATGGAAATTGGAAAGGAGCAAGGGGATATTTTCTTGAAGTCTTGTGAGGCTTCAGGAAGATTCTTCACCCTTCTGCCAACTGCTACCACCTGGAAGATCTGCATGTCCCTAAAAAGGATGCAAGGAAAAGGGATTGTGGTGAGATCACCCTTCTCACCATCCCTAGACACACGGCAAGTCATCCTCATACCATGGCCTCTGTCTCTCTTCATTCTCCCACCCCACCTTTTTGCCTTCAAGGGCTCCCTTCTCTTCTTTAGAGAGGAAAAGACACGATAACCATGGAGTTCTTAGTCCAGATGAACAAAAAGTGTGTCCCAAAACCTGAAAGACAAACGGGGGACCTACATGCATGGAAAGGGAAAGCAATGCATCCCAAAAGATGCAATTCCCTACAGAGGCACATCCTCACAGGGGCACATTACAGGCTCTTTCTGATGTTCATGACCAAGTCTTCCTACCAGGCACCTCCATTTCCTCCTTTGTGAAGGGGGGATCATCCTTACCTCACAATGGTCAGAACAAAGTTAGATACAGGCTCATATGTAAAGTGCCTGACACAAAAATAAGCATAAAAGAATAATAATGACCATTTTCAAGTGCTTCCTAAATACTAGATTCTGTTCTAAGACAAATGTACATGCATGCATGTACCCCCAAAGCGTGCGCATGTATACACACACACACACACACACACACACACGCACACTTTTCTTTCACCCTGTCAATAGTTAATAAGACTCAATAAAGAAGTTGCTATTTTAATCCAATTTTTAAAGATGACAAAACTCAGAAATGGAATGGTAACTTCCCAAAGCATATAGTAAGCATCCTGGCGATGTCTAGAGAACCCAGAACTCAGGCAGTGTTGTTCCAGAGACTTCCACTTCAGCAGGAATAAGGAAGCCAGCTGGCCTGGGCGTGCACAGACTTGGGCTTTAGCTCAAATTCAGTTGCCAGCCCACAGTGTGACTTGTGTAACTTGTTTTTCCTCCCTCAGGCCTCTGTCTACTCTTCTCTGAGTGGGAAATGGTAGTGGCAGTTTTCTGTGCTAGTATTTTGATTTTCTAATATTTACAAGAGTAGACAAGTTTTCCTCTGACGTTAGAACAGACGTGTTAGAAGTGAATTGTACTCAAGAAGCCAAATGGGTCCTCCAAATGTTTAGCTAACAACACAGACTCTGAAGCTACCTCTCTGGGAGGGCGCCCATCTCGGCCCCCCTCTTACTATTTTACCTTGGCTGATGACTTGAAGCAAGCTTCCTATACGGCCTCAGCCTCCTCATTGAGAAGTGGGGATGATAATATTGGGATGCAGGTCACAGGACTGTAGGGAAGGGTTTGTGAGTCCTGACACACTCTTTGGTTAGGTTCCATTCAGAAGGTGAATGTTTGAAGCCAAAATGTTCATTAGAAAGAAGCATATTTGACCCCACTATTAAATCATGTGAAGTTTTTTTTGAAAATGTAAAATATAGAGTGTGCTTGGTGTCTGATACTGGTAGTAATCTTTGGATTTGCACACTAAATGCACTTTAGTATAGAGTCTGTGAGTTTCAGGATTGGGGGGAAGCTTTTGGAGGCCAAATGGAGAAATGAGCATGTCTGAAGCCCTTGCGCTGGGCTTGGAGTGGACCACACAAGGCATTCATATCTGTTGCTTCACTTAATCTTCTCAATGGTCCTATGAGGGGGATTTTTGTGCTCCCATTTCACTGGTGGGGAAATTGAGGCTCACATCAATGGAGTGGCTTGCCCAAGTGCACCTGAAACCCCAGTTTTCCCTCTGCACTGTGCTGCCCTCAATGACAAGAAGCCTCCTATCTTCAAGAGTGTTTCCTTCAGCTCTACACCCCTCATCCATGGCCATGTTCCTCCTTAGTCTTCCTGGGCCAGCTGGTGGGGGTTGGGTGTGATCCCCCAGAGAGAACATCCTAGCCTCCAATGCTTCCGCCCTGCCCAGTACCGGAAGGATTGCTGCCTGTGTCAGGAGAGAGATGGGCTAGCTTCCCACCTTGTCTAGCACTCTGATCAAATCCTCCACACTGCACAATGCCAAGGTTGAGAAACCCTGCCTTAGAGTTTCTTACACCTTCCAGGGTGGTTCATGCTTCTTCCTCCTTGCACATGCCATTCCCTGTACCCAGAATGGCCTTGTCACCTCTTGCCTGTCTGTTAAGCCAGTACTCATCTTCCTAAACCCAGCTGAGAAGGCAGCTCTCCTGGGTGCCTTCAGTAGCTGCCCATAATTATAGCTATGATTTTACTTATCCCCATGGAAGGTATCTATTTACCCTCTCACTCACTCACTAATCCAGCACAACTTGTGAGGCATCTTCTATGTGCCAGGCACTATGCCAGGCTATGGATACTCAGGCATAAAAAGCCAGGTTTCGCCACTGCTTTCATGGGCCAGTCCAGTGGGGAAGAAGGACTCCAAACAAGCCATCATACAAACAGATGCACAGAGACACAAGCTAAAAGAAGGGCTATTAGGGAAAGATTACAGAGCGGTGATGTGAGAGAGGATAGGGCTCGAGAGACCTAACTGTGATGGAGGCTGATCAGCGATGTCCTGCTGAGGAAGGAGCCTCGCCTGAGACCTGGAGGTTGGGTGGTCAAAGGAGTAGGGGCCGAGTGTATAGTATGTGGCCAGGCATTGAGGGAGTTGGAGGAATAGGCAGGAAAGTAGGTGGACTGGGCACACTGAGCGAGGGGGAGAGATTTGGAATGGGAGGGGGAGGTGGGCAGTAGTTCAGGGGGGCTAAGTGTATTTTTTTTTTTTTGGAGGGTTTAAAGTAGGAGAGTAATGGGATCAGATTTGTATTTAAGGAAGATTCTTCTGGCTGCTGTGGGCCACCCTAGGGATGAAGGACTCACGCTGGGTCTCCTCTTCCTCATTCTTCCTAAGGTATCCCCCTCGCAGCACCAGTGTAGTTTCCCTAAGACAGAGGTGACTGGTTCCCTGTAGCATGCGACCATGAAAGAAAAGAGTGGAAGGCAGGAGGTCAGCTGGAAGGCCACTGCCATGTTCATGAAGGAGGGTGGGGGAAGCTAGGGTAGTGGCAGTGGGAATGAGGAGGTGGTGCATTTAGGCTGATTTGGTGTCCGGTTGGCACTGAGGAGAATTGCCCACTAGGCCCGAGGGCCCTGCTCAGCCTCATCGTGCATCCTGGAATGCAATGAGCAGTGGGAAGTACTGACTGAGCGAGACCCCCCATCCCTTACCTAGCCTAAAGCAGGCTTGGTTTCTCCACTTGACAGATGCAGGAAGAGACTTGAACCTAAGCAGTTGGGCGGCTTTTTCAAATCATGAATGCAAGCTCATGAGAAGCTGAAACATCAGTCAGCAGACACCAAATTCTGGGACATGCCCATGGGGCCCCGTTGCCTTTGGTGTGTCTAAGTGAGCACATTTAACCCGAATGTCCCCACAACCCACCTGTGAGGTTGCAACCATTATTGCCATTTTATGGATGCAGAGACTAATGCAGAGAGGTGAAATGCTGTCCTAGGACGCCAAAAAGAAAACGGTGCATCCCAGATCTACACCCAGGTGTGCTGGGAGATGCCAACTTATGGGTGGCAGGTCTGCAGAAAGCAAGCCACAAACAGACACAGCCCCACCTGGGCAACCCCCAGATGAATCATGTATTTGACAAGCCAGCAACCTTAGCAATCTACTGATTCCTAAGTCTTTGCATGTCCTGGATGAGGTTGGCCCACCAGCTTGTGGGAGGAAAATAATGCAGTCATTTGGAGATCCAGTAATGAGGTTTGATACACTCTGTATTTTGCATGGTAAGATACATGAGCTTTGCCATCCTTGAGGCCCGGGTTCAGATGTCAGCTAAGCTATTTTCTTACTGTGTGGCTTTAGGCAAGTCACTTAGCATCTCTGGGCTTTTTTTTTTTTTTTTTTACAACTGTAAAATGAGTGTAATATCTACATACTAGGGTTATTGTGAGGAAAAAGCATGAAAATTGTCTAATGGCACACAAATGGTGCTTTAAAAAAAAGATTTTATTTATTTATTTGACAGACAGAGATCACAAGTAGGCAGAGCAGCAGGCAGAGAGGAGGAAGCAGGCTCCATGCTGAGCAGAGAGCCCGATGCGGGGCTTGATCCCAGGACCCTGGGGTCATGACCTAAGCTGAAGGCAGAGGCTTTAACCCACTGAGTCACCCAGGAGCCCCACAAATGGTGCTTTACTGATATAATTTTTTATCTTTCACTGGATATCCAGAATATATATCCTAAAGTTCATGTTTTCAAAAGATGACTGTAAAAATGAAACATGCTATAAATGGGGTTTCCAAGGTGATGGCACATGGGATCCAGCAATGTGGACCTGGACATATGTGGCCAAAGGAGATGCCTCTCCTGTCACTGAGTCTGTCCTGCATGTCTTCTTGGCTTCTCCGGTGGCTTTATCAGAGGGTTCTTTTTCTCCCTGAAGCACAGGATCATAGAACCATCAGCCATTCCCTAGGGAGCAGCAAAAATGCTCGTCTCTGCACATTTGAGGTTCACAGAGGCCCCTTGTTCCACTCTTCAGACACTCTGAAGAGACAGATTGTAAATCACCATGAACTGGAGCAAAGGTTCCAACCAGGCAATTCCAGCGAATAGGTATAAAAATGACCACGAAGCATATTTAAAATTCTTTATAATTTTAGAAATATAATTTTAAACAAAACATAACTTTTTACCTATTAGATTGGCAAACAAAAAAGCCCACCCTGAAAACCAAAAAATGAAACAAAAAACCCCGACTCCACAGCATTTGATAACGCCTAGTGTTGCTAGCACTGAGGCAGAGCAGATCTAATACACTGTTGTTGGTTATATAATTTGGTGCAATGTTTTGCAGAGGGTGTTTTGACATTGTTTATAAAATTTAAACTATATGTACCATTCGATTGGGAAGTTATCTTATGGGTATATTCTTTCAAGTATGTAAAGGCTTATGAATAAAAAAGAAAACCTGTGAACAACTGGAATGTTCCATGCGACTGGGCCGGTTAGATGAACCCTAGCACATGGGTGTGGAATACTAAGTGGTTGCTAGGAGAATGAAGCGTTCCTGCTTGTGCTAATGTGGGAGGAGCCACAGACCCAACAGCTCCTTTAAAACAGCTCTAAAGAACATGGCACGGAGTCATCCCATTTGTGGAAACACATCTGTGTGTATATTTTGTTCTTATCATTCATAAAACAATCTTGAATTTTTTTTTTAAATTTTATTTTTAAAGATTCTTATCCATTTATTTGACAGAGAGAGATCACAAGTAGACAAGAGAGGCAGGCAGAGAGAGAGAGGAAGGGAAGCAGGCTCCCCGCTGAGCACAGAGCCCGACGTGGGACTCGATCCCAGGACCCTGAGATCATGACCTGAGCCGAAGGCAGCGGCTTAACCCACTGAGCCACCCAGGCGCCCCCATAAAACAATTTTGGACAGACACACAAGAAACCATTAAATGTTGAGGGAGTAGGGATAGAGGTTGGAGGGTGCACTGTTTGAAGACTTCCATTCCATATTTTTCATACTTTATTTTTATCATGAACATGTATCAAATTTTCTACTTTAAAAAAATCACCCCCCTCCCCATTCTCACAGATGGTGAGACAGGCTTGGAGCACGGAAGGGACCTGCTCACACTCACACATGGAACAAGCTGGTATCCTTGCACATAAAGGAAGGAATTATAGCAGTGCACTTTGAATTTGAACACTAACTCTACCACCTACTTGCTGTGTGACCCTGGGAAGGTTTATTAACCCCCCTGTTCCTCTGTTTTCTCACTGCTAAAATGAAAACAATAATCTCTTCCTTTAAGAACTGTTTTATGGGTGAAATGAGAAAATGCATGTCGAGTTGTTCACCCCAGTGTCCAGCATAGAGTAGATGCCAGAGCAAGGCTGTTGTTATTACTGTTGTTGCTTGTTACCATTGTCAGCAGTTTGGTCCCAGAATCAGGATCACTTTGCAGAGCACAGGGCAGGCCCTAGGCCTGGAGGAGTGTTGAGCAGTGTAGTGGACTGAGCCTTTGGACCACAGAGGACAGGCCCAGAGACAGATCTGCAGATCTCTACTCTAAAGATGCCAGCCCCGGTGGCTAGTTTCCTTTCATGGCAGGAGCTGGAGCCCGCCCCATACCCGCAACCCTAGAGAGGACCATATGGAGAGTCCCTTCATCTCCCCAGGTGCTATACCCTGCCATGGGGTCGGATAGTCATGGGCATAGTGGGCTGACTGGTGCATTTGAGGCCATATCGGCCCACCTTCTCTTCTGCCTCTGAAAAAATAAAAGTCCAGCAAGGAAAAGAGACCTGATCCTGTGGAAGGAGCTCCAGACTGGGAGTGAGCAGGCCCTTACTAGGGTCTTGCTTCTGATCCAGGCTTGCTCTGTCACCTGTAGCAAATTCCTTCCCCTCTCTAGGCTCCGTTTTCCCCATCTGAGAGTTGATCAGGTTGGACAACTCTACCACTAACGTCTTCTGAGCCCTGTGTTCTGGGCCCTTGCCAAGCTTTGAGGGCCCAAAGAAAGAGACTCAAACCCAAAAAGATAGAGCATGGGTTGAGTGGTGAGCAGGGGAAAAGGGAGAATTTCCCAACTAAGTATTCAAGCCCCATCTGGTCAATTTCACCTTGTCTCTTTACAGATAGGATTTATTCATTCGACAGTATGTATGGATTCCCTCTTACGTATCAAGTGCCACAAGATCAGAGTTTGAGTGTGGTGATTCTTGAATGGTGACGTTCCTAGTGGGTGGCACTTGGATCTGAACCAGAAGCTTCGATTCAAGATTTGGCTTTGTTTCTTAGTGGCCTTGTGAGGTTATGAGGTCATTTCTGCTTTCCAAGCTCAGGTTCCCCATCTGTAGAATGAGGATAATCATTCCTAATTCAGAGTGATTGAGAGGGTTTCCTGTGATATAGGATATAAAGCTTTTGGCACAATGGTAGTGAGTACCTATTTTATTTTAAATTTTTTATTTGGGGGGACAGAGAGAGAGAGAGAGAGAGGAGGGGCAGAGGGAGAGAATCTCAAGAAGACTCCCTGCTGAGACAGAGCCCAACTCAGGACTGGATCCCAGGACCCTCAGATCATGACCTGAATGGAAATCCAGAGTCAGATGCTTACCCGATTGAGCCACCCAAGCTTTCCCGGGTACCCATTTTAAAACAATGATAAGAAAGAGCAGGGTAATCTTGAGTTTGAACCATCAGTTCAACTACTCCACAGTCATTTGACCATAGGCAAGGGATTGAAATCTCTGAGGCTAAATTGTCTCATTTGAAAAATGGGAATCATAATGATTTTAAAGGAGAAACATGAAGATCAGAGAGAAGGTTGTGAGGAGAGTTATGAGAAGTAACAGTATACACTCAGTAGGACCCTTAGAACAGTGCCTGGCACATAGTAGGTGCTCATCAGATTCACTGTCCTGCTCTGAACTTCTCCCTTCGCAGCAGGGATGAGCCGCAGGGTACAGCTTAGATCTATTTTTGGCCTGCGCAAGTCCAGCTCATAAAAATACAATCTTGCTCCTTGTCAGCACTTCTGCACTTTTATTTATTGTTCTTGCCAATCCCAGGGCCTCTCCATGTGGGAACCTCTTTATTATTGATAATCCTGGGAAGTAGTATTTTAAATTTTTATGATCTGTACTTTGCGCCATCTGAACCACCATGTATTATCAGGCCTTGCCAGTGAAGGGGGACTATATCCAGACGAGGGGTCCTTTTGGGATGAATAATTCATCCCATTTTCACAATGCCAATTATGTTAAATTATGTTCTTCATATCAGCCGCTGACAAGACAATGGGGACCAATGTATAAATATGAAAACAAATTTATCTCTTTCCCAAATCCGCAATGGTATTTGAGAATCTGGAGGTTCATTTTTCCAAATATTTGTAAAACCCCACTTTAAATGATAAAAAGAGTAGAAAGGATTTTTCCTCTTCTCTATCCACTCCCCCCAACCCTTCTGTCATTAATCAAGAGCTCAGGGCTTCATTTTTCCCCACTTTTTTTTCAGCTGCAGAGAATAGAGCCTTTCTTTGCAAATGTATTTTCTCTTCTCTCTTTCTTTGCTTATGTAAGCTGATTCCTCCAAGGTACAATTAATGATTGGCTAACATTTTTTATGCTTTCCCTTTCACAGTGCTAAAAAAAAAAAGCAATTATTGCCATATCTTCTTTTATAGAAGGGAAATGTTTCTGGCTCCCCTCCATCAGAACAGAACACCAAATTTTGTGACACGCCCAGTAGCTGGTCGATTCCAGTAACTCTGGAGGGTTGTGTTTCTCCTGTTCTTTACATCTTTCCAGTGTATCCTACTGTGGCCAGAGGCTTCTCCATTACCTATAATAGGCATCTGGAAAGCCACTCTCTGGTTTATAATCCTTCTTTGGCTTTTCACTGCTTTCAGGTTAATGCTCAAGATGCTTGGTGTAGCATTCGGAGCCTCTGTTTACCCCTCACTCCACCTGCCCTGTGCTCTGGCCACTCAAAATCACTCCCTGTGGCTCTTCCACGTGTCAGCCTCCTGAGTGTCTTCTGAACGTATGCTGGTATATGCTGTTCCCTTGGTCTAGAAAACCCTTTCCCCTAAATTTGGGGAGGCAAGAATGAAAACAAGAAGCTGGCCAGGGAAACCACTCAGGGAGAGAGGACAATGCTCTGGACTAGGGTGGTGGCTGTGTGACTGGACAGATGGGTTGATTTGAGAGAAGTTTTTGAGAAGCAGAGCTGGTACTGAAATGGGTTTGGAGGGTGACGGAAAGGGAGGAGTCATGGGAGAATTCCTGTATTTTATTTGACATAAGCACTGGCATGGGTAATGCTGCTATTTTGGGGGGATGACTTGGGGAGGAAATGTTGAGGGGCAGGTGGATCTAGGATCCTGAGGGCTTTGCTGTGGACATGGTTTATTTAGGAGGGTTGGTCCAAGGGCAAATTTCCATTAGGGTAATCTGAGTGCTGGATGAGGTCTGAATTAAGTTCTAAGGATAAAGATGGACTTGGAAGTAATACAAGTGTGAACATTCAGAGAGTATGCAGGAGGGAAGTGTGCCCATGACCTCACCCTGAGAAATTCTAACACTGAGAAGTCAAGAAGAAGGGGAGGATCTTGAAAGGGAAACTGAGGAGAGCTGGTCAGTGAACAGGAAGAGAACCAAGAAAGATACAGCCATGGATGCAAGGGAGAAGAGCATTTCAAGGGATAGGGAGCAAACAGGCCTGCTGCTGAGAGGTCAAAGAAGAGACCTAAGACCAAAGAAGAGGATTGTCTACTTGTTCTTGGCAAATGGGCAAAGACCTGCTTTTGATGTGGCGATGGGGTTCTAATGAGCTAACCCTTCCTTAGGGGAGAAGTTAAAATATTAAGTATTGACCTGGGTTGCTTTTGGGGGAAGTGTGGCTTAGCTAAAGAGAAGAGAAGACTGGGGACCAGCATGGGTCAGGTACCCACCTGACCTGTGGCCTGTGTTTGTACTTGGTGGTTTGAGGAATGGGGCTCAAAGCAAAAGAACTATTTTCATTAGAAAGTCACTCAGGGCATAAGCAGCCTGTCATAGGGGTTCAGGGCAAAGCAGAAGGTGGATTAGAAGGAGAGCTATGACTCCCAACTCTGCCTAAACTCAGTGGCTGCCCATTGCCCATTGCCCATTACTGCAAATGGTAAATGAGATACATATATATATATATTTATATATATAAATATATATGTATAAAATTATATATATATAAAATTATAAATGTTACACGTTATTTATATATTCATTTTAAATAATATATGTAAGTAATATAAAGTAATATATAAATTATTCTATACATATTTTGAATTTGATATAAATGAAACCATATAATATACAAAGAAATTTCATGTCAGGTTTTGTTCAAAGTAATGTCTGTAAGATTCACCCATATGTGTGGCATGCCATATTTTTATGAATACATATTTTTATGAATAAACCACAATTTATGCATTCTCCTATTAATGGATATTTGGATTGTTCTCAACTCAGGGATGTTATTAAAAGAGTGACCATGAACATTTTATTTGGTGGACATTTTTTTTTTCTCATGCCAAAAAACATCTACTGCTTTTGTTATGCTTATTTAGTATTTGGCCATCTTACTAAATTCTAATAGCTTTTCCGTTCATTTTTCTTGGAACACATTTTTATTAGATAGAACTTTTTACCTCAAGTAACAGAAAACCTAATCCAAATTGGATTAAGGCCCAAAGGGTATATATAGTCCCCTGTAACTGCGAGTTCAATGTGAACTTCAAGAGAGGTGTGATCCAGAGGGCAGTGCATCATCAAGGCCCATCTCAATCTCTCTAGGTTTCTCTTGGCTCTGCCCTTTTTCATATGCTACCTTTGTCTTCATCTTGACTCCTTATTGTGACAACAATCTCTACAGAAGTTTTGGAACTGAAGTCCTCACCACACCAGCCAGAGTAAGAGCATGTTCTTTGAAGAACACCCATAAGGAGCAAGGAGGCTTCTTTACCCAGGTCAATATTACCTGGTATCTCATTGGTCCAAATTTTGAGCCAATCAAATTTTATGATTAAAAAGATAGGTCCTGATTGGCTTAACCTAATTAGGGACCATTCCTATCATGAAGGGAGGCATTATACTCCCCAAACCACATGGTTGCTACACAAAGTGGCAGCAGTGAGTTCCCAAAAAGAATATCTGGGGACTTTTGATCTAAATGGATGCTAGGGAACCAACCACAAAATGTTTAATATGATATTTAGAATGGTATTGCCTATAATGATTACTCAGTGTCTCATTCTGACAGTTATATTTTCAAAGTTCTGTCACCTGTCTCAAAATAATCGGCTGTGCATAGGGTCTTTTACATTTATGTGAGATGATGAAAACGGTTTTGAACTTTTTGAGAAACTTTGGAAAAAATGTTTATAGAGACTGAGGGGCAGGGGTGCCTGGGTGGCTCAGTGGGTTAAAGCCTCTGCCTTCGGCTCAGGTCATGATCTCGGGGTCCTGGGATCGAGCCCCATGTCGGGTTCTCTGCTCAGCAGGGAACCTGCTTCCCCTTTCTCTCTCTCTGCCTGCCTCTCTGCCTATTTGTGATCTCTCTGTCAAATAAATAAATAAATAAATCTTAAAAAAAGAAAAAAGAAACTGAAGGGCAGAGGGAAGGACTAAGAAGCAAATGCTTCTTAACATTTGCTGTGTGATATCATGCCCGAGATCTGATGGCTAAGGATCTAGCCCCAAAGGTATCAACCCAAGAGATGGTCAATAGTTGAGATGGACTTGGCAGTGTGGGAAAGCATATCAGTTTTCTATCTTGTACAAAAAATTTCCAAAAATGTGATGGCTTAAAACAACACGAATATATTGGCTTGCAGTTTTTCCAGGTCAGAAGTCCAGGCACAGGGTAGCTGTATTTTCTGCTTGTGGTATCACTGGTCTGAAGTCAAGATATTGACCAGGCTGCTTTCTGGTCTGGCCCTCAGGGTCCTCTTCCAAGTCTGCTGAGGTTGTTGGCAGTGTTCAGTTACTTATGGTTGGGGGACTGAAGTCCCCATCTTCTTGAGTGAGCTGGCTGTCAGCTGTGGTCACTGTCAGCATCTCGAGTCTGCCTTCCAGCTGCATGGTCTTCTTGTAACAAGTCAGCTTATTTCTTCAAGGCCAGTAGGAGAATCTCTCTCCCGTCTGTTATGATGGAGTTTTTTTTTTTTAAGATTTTATTTATTTTTTGAGAGAGAGAGAAAGAGTGAAAGAGAGCACAAGTGAGGGAGAGAGAGAGAGAGAGAGAGAGAGAAAAGCAGATTTCCCACCAAGCATGGAGCCTGATGTGGAACTTGATCCCAGGACCCTGAGATCATGACCTGAGCTGAAGGCAGGTGCTTAACTGACTGAGCCACCCAGGTGCCCGTCACTCAGTGAACTTCTATTCCTCTATCACTCCTTACTTCCCCCTACTCCCCAGACAAGGAGGTCAGGAGCATGACTGAACAGCTTGTTCTTGAGAAGCCCTTTTGTTGCTCTTGATGGGCTGGATAGGGAGGACCTGCAGGCTGACTAATACAGGCCAGGCTCCATCCCACACTTGCTTTGAACATCCCTAAAAGAATATTGAGCAGCACTCAGAAGCAGTGTGAAAACAAACATTTGTTATTGAATGAATGGTTTGAGTGCTTCTATTAACTCATTTAAACCTTACGACAACCCAATGAGGTATTGATGGTTATTGCCCCACTTTATAGATGAGAAAACAAAGACACAGAAGGCTTAGTAGTGGAGCTAGTGTTGAAACCCAGCACAGAGCTTACACCTTCCTACAGTACCAACAGTATCAGTGCCTGACCCACAGCATAGAGTTAAGTGAGATGTGCATATCAAATGTTCAGTACCTGCCATATGGCAAATTTGCAAGGCAAGAGAATTATTTTTATTACCTATGCAAAGGAAGCTTCTGTTTTCCTATTTCTCAGAACAGGAGGTAGAAAGAAAATAAAAATAACTAACAACCCACTCCACCTCCCAAAAGACCCTCACCCTTATTTGGCTGCCCTACGTTCCTATTTGAAGGAGCCAGGGCTCAGTTCCATTGTTTGGAGGAGAAGATTACAAAGAGGGGCAGGACACTAGAGCAGAAATGACATCTGCAAATTTTGGGTTCTAGATGATGGGGAGGAAGAGAAGTGTTAGATGGGCTGGTCCCTGAGCCCCCTTAACCAACATATGTAAGTGCCACACTGGAATGCTCAGTAATAGCAGTACTTTCCCACATCCTTTCCTTTTCGGGTTACATTTAGTCAATGGCACGCCTCATAGACTTAAAGAACATTCTTTATAGCAGAATTTTTTGCTTGAGTCAGTCCACTTGACTGCTGTCTCCAGGAAAATGTGGTGGGAATTTTCAGTGAAGATTCAGTTAATTTAAGCTCCAATGAGAAGTAAGGATGATCATAGTTAGAAGACAGCTTCCTTTTATCTGGGTGACCTTGGACAAATGACTTAGTATCTCTGAGCTTCAGTTTCCTTGTCAGAAGAATGGAAATGGTAGTGGTATATAGATAAAGGCATATGAAATGCTTGATCTAGTTCTAGCACATAATAAGTAATTCCAAAAGTATTACCCATTATCATCTCACTTAACACTCAAAACAACCTTGTTAAATAGGGATGATGATTATGATTATTGCCCATATTTTACAGGTGAGACCTTGAGTCTCAGATAGCTTCTGTGTTCCCCCTGACACTATGGCACTGGCCATGGTTATTGATTGTCTGTCAGATTCTTGTCTCTTCCACTTTGCCTACATAGTGGGATGGAATTCCATAAATGTCTTGGCAGGTTGACAGCATATCTTGATAAGATATTAACCACCTCTGCAAAATATGCAGACTTTAGAAAAACAAGATGATACAGGAGATTCCAAGACCTTGATGTTTTCCTCTGTACAAGTCCCTAAGTTAAATTGGAATTAAGTGTATGTATAAAGATGGACTACAAGATGTCCATCATAACTTGTTTATGTAACCCAAACTGTGTAAAAACTCTAAATGTTCAACAACAGAGGTTCATCGGTTTCACTGTAGCATATGCGTACAGCGAGATATTATGGTACATCAAAAAGCAAAATACAATTGTGTATTTGTCTCTATAAAAATATGTTAGTATATTGTTGTATGTTTAAAGTAGGTTATAAATCATGGAATATGAATCTATTGCATGAAGAGGAAATATATGTTTATATAAATAGCACATATATATCTAATAGATGCATATATATGCATATAAAAACATCTGGAAAGGTGTGAACCAAATTGTCTCCTATGGTTGTCTCTGTTGGAATAGGAAGTATGGGTAATTCGAATTTTCTGCTTTCTTGTGTGTTTGAGAAGGAGATTCTTTACTTTCTGATCTTTATGGAATGTGTAACAATTCTAGCTACTGAGAAAAAGAAAAGAAAAAAGAAGTGTTTCAAGTCTCCATTTGTGCTAACACTGGTTGAACATTTCAGGTGATTGTGAAGACAAGAACAGAGTATCAGCCTGAACAGAAGAACAAAGGGAAGTTCCGGGTGCCGAAAATCGCCGAATTTACGGTCAGTTTCTTTACACTAATTGTAAAGATAAGGCTGGCTTCAGCCAGCTCAAGACTCCTTGTGCTAGTAGAGCAGGTGCTACTGGCGAGTGGGAAGTTACATAAGACTATTTCTGGAGGATTTCTTGAGGTCACACTCATTTCTTGAGGTCTGGCTCACTAAGTCTAATCAAACAACAAAACCTCGCCTCATGAGGACTACTTATGTTCTCTTCTGCTCTGGAATGCTCGGATAATTTGAAAATTGATAAATGTGCCTCCTTCCTTCTTTCCCCTCTGTCCCCATCTCTCTACATTTCCATCACAATCTCCTGGAAATATGATGGAAATCTATTTTTTAAAACCCTCAAACTTTGGTCAGTGGATGTTTATAACAAAATACAAAAAAGACAAAGGGCAAAAAAAAAGCTGACTTCTTGGTGGGAAAAACCCAAATGGTTGACCTTTTGTTTCTTGGTGGAGGGGTTACTAGGAAGATTGATAAATATATATTATTGTGATAAGTCTCATGAAGGAGTCATGAAATATTCCCTGCAAGGATGAGGATAGAAACTTCAGGGGAGTACTGTGGAGTAGTCACTTAGGTAGCTGAGAAGAGCACAGCTTGTGCAAATGCCCTGAAGCTGGTCCCAACTCTGAATAGGTATAAGTGCAGTGAGGTTAGGCTCTTAGAAGGGGGTAGGGAGTACCAGATATGAGACAGGAGAAGTGGGCAGACAGCAGACAATTCTAGGCTGTGTAGACTATATGGGGGAATTTGAGCTTCGTGCTAGAAGCATAAAAGAAGCCACCAAAGGACTTGAAGAAGAGAAGATACATGATTTAATTGGGTTTTAAATAAAGCACGCTGGCTTTTATGTGGTCCATGAACTGTAGATGGCAAGTGGGAATTTGGGGAGCTATTAGGCTATTGCAGTTATCCCAAGAGAAAGAGATGGTGGCTGAAACAAGAATGTTGAGCAGACAGAGAGACACGGGAAGACCTAAAAAATATTTAAGAGGCAAAATCAGCCATGATTTTACTAGATCAAGTGGTTCCTTAGATCGATATTGGAGCAGTCTGACTGGGTATGAGCCCTGTTTCCACCTTATACCAGCCAAGCGGCCACCACAAGGCCACAAACCTCATGTATCAGATGGAGGTAATAGTAGGGTCACTGTGAGGGTCAAGGGCAGAAGACTTGCAGGGTACTGTGATCTGTACATGGTAAGTACAAATGAACAGTCTCTCTTCAGTGTCAGCTGTGACTGGAGGCTTTGAAAGTGAAAACAGCCCTTGGTCAGAGTATGTACATGGATAAACATGTTGGTCTCTTCTCGTCTCTCCCTGTCTCCCTGCTAAATCTGGGTTAAGCAGTTGGCCGTGTGAGCCTGAGAGGGAGTGTGGCCCCTCTCTATGCATCCCTCAGAGTGTAGGAGTTCCCTGGATGCTGACGCCTGCTTTGAGGGCAGGGGCTGCCCTTATTTTTGTACTTTGGTGTCTGGCTCACAGAATAGGTCCTGTGAATATGGACCCGGCCTGAACTGCACACCCGCAAGAATGAGCTCAGAGATTCAGCGAAAGAGCTGGGGCACCTTGGTGCATAAAGTATATGCACTGGGCCAGAGAGTAAGCTGACCTGTGCTCCTGGCAATGGAGGCCATTAGAAATACGCCCAGATTCACGTACAGGAATGTTTACTGCCGTGTTTTTTTTTTTTTTTTAAGATTTTAATTATTTATTTGACAGAAAGGGATCACAAGGAGGCAGAGAGGCAGGCAGAGAGAGAGGGGGAAGCAGGATCCCTGCTGAGCAGAGAGCCGGATGCGGGGCTCAATCCCAGGACCCTGGGATTATGATTTGAGCCGAAGGCAGAGGCTTAACCCACTGAGCCATCCAGGTGTCCCTGCAGTGCTATTTATAAAATCAAAGTATTGGAAATAATGCTACATTTTCAACAACTTCCTTATGATTCTGTAAATAAGACCACAGCCATATGATGGACTATTTTCGCAGTTTGTCAAGGTTTCCTTTCTCTCAGAAAGTATTTCCTTTATTCTGAATTACGGGCTTCTCCGATATTTTCATCTTCTTTTTACTTTCTGGTGCTTTCCAAATTAGATACGAGCATGCATGATTTTGATAATCAGAAAAAAGAATTATTTTTAAAAATTTATATTTTTTTTTACCAAATAACATGTTTCAAGCTTCTGATGGAATTATTCCTTATTTATCAGTTGCTTTGCAATGATGGTTATGAAGACACACAATAATTTGGGCAAATACTTCACAGGGAAAGTTGAGTGAAGAAAGCAGGGATTCAAATTGTGTGTTTTCCAGGATTGGAACTATGCAAAAAACCACAAGTAAACAGAGGAAAAAGGACATGGCAGAAATGCATCAACATATGCCATCTGGGGACGCCTGGGTGGCTCAGTTGGTTAAGTGTCTGCCTTCGGCTCAGGGCATGATCCCAGGGTCCTGGGATGAGTCCCCCATCAGGCTCCTTGCTCAACTGGGAATCTGCTTCTCCTTTTGCCTGTTGCTCCCCCTGCTTGTGCTTTCTCTCTCTTTCTGTCTCTCTGACAAATAAATAAAATCTTAAAAATAAAACATATGTGACTGCATTACAGCAGTGGTGTTGGATGATTTTTTTCTCTTCTTTGACCACTTTTGGTGATGTTGCTGTTTAATTATATAAATATTTATATTTACGTGATTATAAATATATTTAATTATATAAAATATATTTAATAAGTATATTTATATTTCTATGAAATAAATCATATAAATATTTAATCAGATTTAATCATATTTAATGCCCACAAACCCTTTTAGGCATTTAAAGAGACTGATGGTAATCCTCCATTTCTCAAAGGGGAGCCATGGCTCAGAGCAGTGATGTGATCTGCTTCTCTAGCCAGCAAGTAGCCAGGCCAGCACTCAGAGAGGAGCCAGATCAGCCTTTCTGTTCAGCCGTGCACCTGCTGTAGTCGGTCACTCCCCATTCACCAGAACAGAAGTGAGTCAATTAAGAGAAAAGGAGGGGTGCCTTCAGGCCTGGGGCTGCTGAAGCCCCCCATGCAGCTTGACTCAATTTGTCCTGGGGGTCAAGAAGGAAGGGTGTTGTGTTGTGTTTGGGGGCAGCAGTCCCTTGTCAGAACTGGCTGTCAGGGCTGAGTAGGGGGCCCTGCCACTCAGAACGAAATGGGAGGAACAGAGCAAATCCGTTTGTTTACATAAAGCTGTAAGCATTCATTAGTCTTTTTTTGCTTTCTTTTTTTTTCCCAATTTATTTATTTTCAGAAAAACAGTATTCATTATTTTTTCACCACACCCAGTGCTCCATGCAAGCCGTGCCCTCTATAATACCCACCACCTGGTACCCCAACCTCCCACCCCCCCACCACTTCAAACCCCTCAAACTGTTTTTCAGAGTCCATAGTCTCTCATGGTCCACCTCCCCTTCCAATTTACCCAAATTCCCTACTCCTCTCTAACGCCCCTTGTCCTCCATGCTATTTGTTATGCTCCACAAATAAGTGAAACCATATGATAATTGACTCTCTCTGCTTGACTTATTTCACTCAGCATAATCTCTTCCAGTCCCGTCCATGTTGCTACAAAAGTTGGGTATTCATCCTTTCTGATGGAGGCATAATACTCCATAGTGTATATGGACCACATCTTCCTTATCCATTCATCCGTTGAAGGGCATCTTGGTTCTTTCCATAGTTTGGCGACTGTGGCCATTGCTGCTATAAACATTGGGGTACAGATGGCCCTTCTTTTCATGACATCTGTATCTTTGGGGTAAATACCCAGGAGTACAATTGCAGGGTCATAGGGAAGCTCTATTTTTAATTTCTTGAGGAATCTCCACACTGTTCTCCAAAGAGGCTGCACCAACTTGCATTCCCACCAACAGTGTAAGAGGGTTCCCCTTTCTCCACATCCTCTCCAACACATGTTGTTTCCTGTTTTGTTAATTTTGGCCATTCTAACTGGTGTAAGGTGATATCTCAATGTGGTTTTAATTTGAATCTCCCTGAGGGCTAATGATGATGAGCATTTTTTCATGTGTCTGATAGCCATTTGTATGTCTTGATTGGAGAAGTGTCTGTTCATATCTTCTGCCCATTTTTTGATGTGTTTGTCTGTTTCGTGTGGGTTGAGTTTGAGGAGTTCATTATAGATCCTGGATATCAACCTTTTGTCTGTACTGTCATTTGCAAATATCTTCTCCCATTCCGTGGGTTGCCTCTTTGTTTTGTTGACTGTTTCCTTTGCTGTGCAGAAGCTTTTGATTTTGATGAAGTCCCAGAAGTTTATTTTCGCTTTTGTTTCCTTTGCCTTTGGAGACGTATCTTGAAAGAAGTTGCTGTGGCTGATATCAAAGAGATTACTGCCTATGTTCTCCTCTAAGATTCTGATGGATTCCTGTCTCACGTTGAGGTCTTTTATCCATTTTGAGTTGATCTTTGTGTACGGTGTAAGAGAATGGTCGAGTTTCATTCTTCTACATATAGCTGTCCAGTTTTCCCAGCACCATTTATTGAAGAGACAGTCTTTTTTCCACTGTATATTAGAGAGCTGCCTCTGGGTTGTGTGGAGGATCTATCTGTTGGGGTGAGCATGGCTTTGGGGGGTAATCTGAAGGTGTGAAGTGTTGGCTGCAACAAGGCTTGGGGGGCCCAGGTGGGCTGTTTTGAAGACAGAATTTATAGGACTTGCTCCTGGTGGGAAAAGGGGGGGGCAGTTAATATACTTTTTGGTGTTTGGCTTGGCTGGCTGGGTAAGGGGATGCTGTCCACCGAAGTAGGAACTGGGGGCCTAGGTTGGGGACATGCATTGAGTGTGAGGTGCCTGGGGCATATGGGCCATGGATGGTGGCTGGGTCACCCTTGTATGTAAATAGCTGGGGCTCAGGATGAAGCTCTGTGCTGGAGACCCCAGGGCTAGAAGTCAGAGAATTCCCAGTTAGCGTTAGAAAGTGTGATGCTGCGAAATAGTGGCCGGGCTGCCTTGTTCAAGGCGGAGGGAACCTTGGGGAGGGCGAAGAAGTATCCGTCCCCCATTCCAAGAACCTCACAGGGGTGGAAAAACTTATTACCTCACATTTCAGAGCTGACCTGGACAGAACAGCTCCAAGCCTGCAAGAGAGAATGAGAGGAGAGAACGGTGGGGCGGGGGGAGATGAATTGAGAAAGACTGGCTAAAAGGATTGACTGGATTTTTTGTCTTTTCTAAAATCAAGAAGGCTCTTGTGAGAAGTCACAGACCTGAGAAAGTGTCCACCAGGCTACTTAAGAAGACAGGAGCATGAAGAGAGGCACTCCTCCTTCTTTCTTGTCTTGGGAGCTGCATGTTACTCTAAAGCGGATTTTGCCAAGGAAGGCGCTGTGCAGGGCACTGGTCCGTGCAGGACGCTGGTCTGCACGGGGTGCTGGTGCATTATAAGGCAATTTTTTCACTGTTTATCTATCTGCTGTGATCTACTCATTTCTTTGTCTTCCTGCTCTGCTCCTGACCTGTCATTGCTGCCTTATGTATGTTATCTCACTGAATGATCCCAGCACATGGGGCTGGTGGGCTCATTGCCCCACTTGCAGGTGAGGGATATAGGCTCAGAGAGGCTGGTCCTTCCCCTGAGTTCCACACCAGGAGGCTGTGTGGCTGGTCTGGGCTCCCAGGCCCTATGCAGGAAGTCAGGAGTCTGGAAAGGCTGCTTGCAGTGGAATGGGAACGGGGCTACCGATGAGCAGCTCTCTGGGGATGGTACCCAGCCAGCTTCCCTGCCAGTTGCTCCTTTCCTCCTTCTCTTCCGTCTGGCCAGGGATGGGGCCTTGGCTCTCTGTCTCGGGCCTCTGCTCCACTAGCATCCCCTCCCATGCTAACATGGGAAAAGACTTGGGGCAGTGCCAGAACCAGCCTCGCCAGGCTCTGTTGCCTCATCTGACAGCTGGCAAACTCCAGGCCCCTCTCCCTCCTGAAAGACTCCGATTACTGTACCTTCTTCTCTGTTCGCCCATCCTCTCATCGCCCAGCCTCATCCTGGATCCCTCTGCCTCCTTTGTCAGACTCCAGTCCGTTCTTCTCACCACAGCAGAGGAGGACTCTTCCTAAAGCGCATATCCTGTAAGGGCTTTGCCACCTTTAAAACCCTTCCACAGCATCTCCCCCCCTCACCTGCCTCTCCCAAAAGTACTCTGACTGCCCAAAGCACTTCCTTACGACACTGTCCACAGTCTAATCCCTGGTTTTGTTCATGCTGTCCCTTCCTGCTGGAATGCCTTTCCTGTCTTCACCACTGCACATATTCCCTACGCACCCCTCAAGACCCAACCCAAATGGCTCCTGTCCTGTGCGGTCTTGCCAGCTGGCCCCATGGTCTGTCCCTCCTCCTTGGTTTCCTGCACCTGTTGTATGAGCCTCCATTCTAGCACCGGCTACACAGTATTGGCATCATCAACCTACCGACTGACTTGGGACTGGGATGGTGTCTTTCTTGTCTTTGCACCCCAAGAGCCTAGCCAGTGCCCAACTACCTTAAGAACCAAAAGATGACTTTAATAACTGAACGAACAGGTGAATGAGTAAACAAAAAAATCCCCCTGGCCGACCGAGAAACTCTGCATTTAAATAACACTGGAGCTCTGGCTGCCTCATTTTCAATATCTTTATTTAAAATCAGTGCCTTATCTCTGTTCCTAAGCTTCTTGATGATGACACATTCTCATAAATGTCTTCTTCTTGATGCCACATTCTGAGGGAGGTGAGACCGCGTTTATACATTTGCCATTTGCTTCTGCCGGCGTTTCATCAAAACCCCAGGGGCTGTTTTCCTTGGGTGGGATTCTAATCTTTGTTGACAGCAGCAAATGGAGATAAGACATTTTACTTTATTATCTGTTGTCTTGGTTTTTATTGCTCTCCTATTTTAATTTTTTATTCTGAGGAACATTCTAGGTGAGTTATTAAAAACGTTGCCTGCTGGGTTAAGAGCAGAGTCATTATCTGGCATGGAAGGAAAAAATTTGCATCTGAGAACTTGGTGGAGAAAGGCCCTTCTCATATTTGATGTTTATTATTGCATTTCTGGCTAGGGTTTTATTGAAAATCAGAATAAAGATGCTGGCCTATGTTTTTGTCTGGGTGCTTTCTCCAGGCCTGATGGAGGTACTGTTAGAGTAACTTCGAGAAATATATATATTGTTATAAATTGATCATTGAAAAGCAAATGTGGCTTTTTTTTTTTTTTTAAACAAAAACCCCCATGGTGCTGTCTCAGAAAGAATGTGCTCAGGGTTTCAGCGAAGGCCTGGGTGGCTGGGGGGCTCAAGGACCACTCCACAGCCCAGTAACTGAAGCTGCTTTTAATTGCTGGCTTTTCATGCTTGTTTATTCAAACAGACACTGGTGTGTAAACGCTGCAATAAAGCAAGTGACTTGTTAATATGTTGGATATATAAGAAGGTTGCTAGAGTTTAGTGAATACTCTTCTTTCCTGTGGGACTTCTCAGCAGAAGCTGGAGCTGGCTTACACACTCTCCTGGGGGCCAGTTATGAAAAGTCTACAAGCCAGTAGTTAAGCCTTTGCAAGCTTGTAACCAAACATAGTGGGAGTATTTACACCATGGAAATGGGCAAACTTAGACAAATTTTCACCCCCACCCCCAAAGCAATAGGAAAGGAAATATGGAAGAAGGGGGAATACATTGGTTGGGGAATTTTGTGAACTAAAGCAGCTGTAAAATGAGATAGTGATATCTACATTATAAGCCTGGTATGAGGGCTGAAATAACAGAAACTAACACTGTCCCATGAGAGCTCAGTAAATGTAGCTGCTTCTTATACTTACACAGTAGTTGCATTTCCAGGGAGTTGGTCATTTGACCGGATGGAATGCATCAGTGGGAAGGCATCAGTGGGAAGCTTGCCTCATGCCATCTCCGTGAGCCCTCCGTCTCAACTGACATGCCATGGCACACCTGTCCCTCCTTACTCACCCTTTCCACTGTGCTAGCTTTTGACCTTCCATTTCCATCCCACCCCTTCCACCCACTGTGAGCAACATCAGATTGGATCGTTGATCTTGCCTCTCCACTTCCTACAGGCAACACCATGAGGTCCTTACTATGGCATTGCAGGCTTGTCGAAAGGTGTCCTTGTTGCTAGTTCCAGTCCCTGTGCCACTGTCCTCCTGCATCCTCGGAATTTCAGCCTTCTCTTACTTCTGTAAAGCCACTACACCTTTTCCCACCTTCTGGTCTTTGCCTGCACAGTCTTCCTTCTTCTCTATTCCATGTTCTCTGATGACCCAGCTCAAATATCACTTACACAAACCAGTCCTCAATTCCCCAAGTCATTTCTCATCTGAGAGTCTCAAGATCCCAGCATTACCCATGGTCCCTATAGCTGTCTCTGCTTGGCAGAGTTCTCCGACAACCTGGTTGGGTTGTTGACAGTAACACTCAAAGCAGGGCTTCATAA
Source organism: Neogale vison (assembly GCF_020171115.1). Classification (NCBI taxonomy): domain Eukaryota; kingdom Metazoa; phylum Chordata; class Mammalia; order Carnivora; family Mustelidae; genus Neogale; species Neogale vison. Next base: position 253,881,919 of record NC_058091.1, on the reverse strand, counting down.
TGTTTTCTTGAATCCCATGTGGGGGTAGTAAGAGGAAGATGTTTGGAGAAAGTAAAGCAGTATTTACAATTATTTGTAATTAATTAATAACTTATATCTTATTGAACATCTGTATGTATCAGGTAGTTTGCTATTCAATTTCCATCTCATCTTTACTTTAACTCATGAAGGAGGCACCATTTTTTATATACAGAGGAGAAAACTGGGGAGCAGAGAGGTTAGTTAAGGTACCTCAGATCACACAGCCAACAAGGGGCAGAATCAGGCTTTTCTGACCCAGAGTGGTGTGGGTGACTATGGATGTTTTTGAGTGTATGTGTGAGTGTGTGTATGTGCTCTTTTGTCTATACACATCTTCCAAATTGGGAAACCCTGCACATTTTGGGAATTGGCTAAATTACACTAAACTGAAAAGTGGTTGTTAGAATTCTAAATTTTGCTGCCTTTCCTTGCTATTTGCCAAGAATTAGGCTAATTTTGCTTTGGCTCTTTCCTTCTTTCTTTTCTTTGAATACACTATTTGGCCAAGCCCTGAAATGCATTGATCCAAATAAGAAAAAAAAAAGGAGAAGCAAAATTTCCCAAGGGAGAAATGCCATTTTCCTCACTGACTGCCATGTGGCTGGTCTCGTGGTCCCATCACACAGTGGGAGGGTTGATCTCCTGACTTTCTCGCTCTCTGGGCCTCCGCTGCTGCAATGCGTGATTATATTAAATGTGATTTTTAAAAAAATTTATGATGTTTAAGCTCCTGGAACTGTCAGAGGCAGACAGGTCCTAACAAAGTGACTGTATGTGCAGCTTGTGTGTCACCACCATGTTCTATAATTATAAGAAAACTAGTTGCCATAGCAACTGCCATAGAGGCCTAGCTTCCTCCTGGAGATGCTGACAAGCTCCTCAGCTCCGTGATCCGAGAAATTGGGAGGGAATTTGGTTCTCTGAGAACATTCAACTCTCACTTGGATGTTAATCATGAGCTCACTCTGATTCTCCACAACTTGAACTCAGTCGTGTTATGCAATCTGACAGATGCGAGTTCGAATCTGATTCTAGAACTCACTGGCTGTTGGACCTTGGGCAAGTCACCTCACCTCCATGAGCCTCAGTTTCCTCTTTTGCAAAATGGGGATGCTAATGTCCACTTCGGAGGATTGTTGTAATGGTTATGTTTGTGGTGTACCTGTCAGGGACCCCTGATATAAATTAGATATGTTCCCCTTAACTGCTTCACTGTGAACAAATGAAAAATTAAAAATGCTGATTTAGAAAGGGTGGTTGTTCTAATAATAGTGGAATTAAAGTAATAATAATAATTTTGGTAACATTTATGGTTAGAAAACCAAATTCATAAATAAAACATTCTAGGATGAATCATGTATATGAGGGATAGAAAGAAAGAGGGATGGAAAGAGAGAATAGAGAGAGGAAAGATAAATGAATATACACCTAGGAGAAACTGACTTGAATGAAGAGTCTTCCGATTTTCTTTTTTAAACTACATTTCCTTGAAGCTAAGAAAAAGATCTCTAGTCTCCAAAAAATCTCTAACTTATGTTGGGAAATCTAGCTTCTATCTTAGTCTCTGGACCTCAGTTTTCCCATCTGTAAAATGAAGCAGTCGGGTGGGATTGTCCACAAGGGCTCTCCTGTCTTTGATGTTCTTTTTTTTTTTTTAAAGATTTTATTTATATATTTGACAGACAGAGATCACAAGTAGGCAGAGAGGCACACACAGAGAGACAGAGAAGAGGAGGAAGCAGTCTCCCTGCTGAGCAGAGAGCCTGATGCGGGGCTCGATCCCAGGACCCTGGGATCATGACCTGAGCTGAAGGCAGAGGCTTTAACCCACTGAGCCACCCAGGCGCCCCTGTCTTTGATGTTCTTACTGTGGTTCTCACCAGGGATGATTTTGCAATGAGGGGACATTTGGCAATGTATGGAGACATTCATAGTCATCACAGCTGTGGCGTGTGTGTGCATACTACTGACATTTAGTAGTTAGAGGGCAGAGATGCTGCCAAACATCCTGTAATGTCCTAGATGATCTCTACAATGAAAAATTATCCTGCCCCAAACGTCGTGGGTGCCAAGTCTGAGAAACACTGGTCTAGGACTTACCACCATGTTTTTTGGTCTAGAAACAGGAATCATGCCCCTGTCACCTCACTGAGATGTGTCAGATTTGTTGAATATTCAGTTTCTTATCCTAGCTATCTCCTGGAGATTTGAGGCCCTAGAAAAATTAGTTAAGGTAAAGACCAAAGACTTCACAAGATCCCAGGGGCTTAAGAAAAAATGGGATGGCCTTGGGAGGTGGGGAAAATGTGGTCATGTGAATTTTCTTTTACCTGGTTACTGCATAACTCTAAACAGAATAAATATGATTGTTTCATGGGCAAACAAGGTGCAATTTTGGACCCATAATTAGCTTTATTGTTATTTCTCTATAGAGAATAAAAATAAGTCTTTGTATATATTTCAACTGCACTCTCATTTCTAGCTTCAGCCTTTGATTTTGACATTTCAAGTCACAGCTAGTGTGTGTCTCTTCTCAGAGTTATTGTGATCCCTCCTCACTTGTGCTTAAAATCATTTTGAGGGTTCCGCTGGCCTTCAGGGTGAAATCTGAACCTTTTTGTTCATTGTACCTGGTCCTCAGAAACTGTCTTTTGCTCATCTCTTCCTTCCTGCAACCAAACTCCTCCTGCCAACCCATATTACTCATGCAATCCTGGACACACTCTGCCCTATCTCCTCCACTCTTCAGTTTAGCTGTTTCTTGCACCCTGTATACTTTTCTCTCCCCCATGGTCTAGTGCACACCTGTTCATCTCATTGGTCTGGCTCAAACATCACCTCCTGGATGAAGCCAGTCCTGGTAGCCAGTCCTCTCTTCCTCGTTGTCAGTTGTGGAACTGACCGTTTCCTCTGGGATCTTCCTCACTGGACAGAGTTTGTCAACTTGACCTACTTTGTGCAGGTACTCCCTTACTTGGAATTTTCCATGGCCCTGTGAAAGCCTGGGCTCTTGGAGACAGATGACACCCCTGGCTGAGTTCTGCATCACCTAGAGCTATAAATCATGGGGTTTTGAAAACCATGGGTGGTCAGTAAGTTTTCTTTTTAAACAAGAGCAACACATTTACATGTGCAAAATTCCCACAGTATAGAAAGGCATAAACTGAGGAATGTCTCCATTTCTCTCCCTTCGTAATCCTTCTCACCTCAAAAACCCATCATCGATGTCTATGCTGTCCAAATTAGAAGCCTCTAGCCAGATGTGGCTCTACTCATTTAAATTTATCAAAATGAAATAAAATTCAAAATTTAATTCCTCAGTCACACAAGCTGCATTTTGAGTGTTCAACAGCCACAGGAGTCCAGTGACTACCATATTGGATAGCTCAGATTTACAGCATGTTTCCATCATTGCAGAAAGCTCCATTGGATGGCCCAGGAGAGTTTATGTTCCCTTCTAGAGACATTTTCTACATGTCAGCATATATAGAATTATATACGCATGTATACATTTGATATCCTTTTTGTTTTCTCAAATGGGACCATTTCATATATATTCTTCTGTACCTTGCTTTTTTCTCTTAATAATATAGCTTAGAGATCCTTCTACATCAGTACATTGAGATCTTTTGTGTTCTCGTTAATGACTGTAGAATGAGGGTTTTCATAATCTTACTCAATCAGTCTCTTATTGTTCTAACTTTCAGTCTTTTGTCATTAAAAACCCTGCTGCAGTGAACTTCCTTGTGTGTGTATCTACACACACACACACACGAGCACACACACACTCCCACCCATCTTTCATATATTTTACAAGTATATTTGTAGGCTATGAGAATTTTCATCTTATAAGCTTTGCCAAAGAACCTGTGAATCTTCAATTTTTAATAGATTGGGCCAAATTATCTACCAAAATTTTTCCAACCAATCTATACTTCCTCCATCATGGCTACAAGTGTGTTCTTCCCTACATTGCTAGTTTTAACAGTTTTTAAAAGCTTTACCAATTGGATATAGAGAAAATGCCACCTCTTCTTTGTTTAAGTGTGTATGTCTTTCATTATCAGTGAGATGGAGCCCCTTTCTGTGCAGCCGTTGACTGTTTGACCTTTGCTTCCTTCCTGGAAATCACCCTATTTGGTCGGACCACTTGCTTTTCCTTCCTACAGATTTGTGTGGCCTCTTCCCAAAACTAAGAACTTAGTCATTCTCATTTATTTGGTACTTTCTTAGTTGTCTTTTGCCTTTTGGTTTTGTTTATGGTGTAACTTTTTTTTTAAGCCTGCGGGATTTCCTACATTTGCTTTAACTTAGATTAATCACCAACTCCAGAAGGCATAAATGAAAATATTGATACATTTAACTCTATAAAAATCAAGGCCTTCTTCCACCCTAAACTCATGTTTTCTTCTAGTACTTTTATGATTTTATTTTCTATATTAAAATTTTGGTCCATTTGAAATTTGCACTGTAAGTAAGTGCAAATTACTCTGAGTAAGGTAGGAATCCAACTTTCTTTGTAAATGGCAGTTTGCCATTTTTTCCACATTCATTAGTTAATCCTTTCACTCTCTGACTTGACATACCCCCATTTTTAGATAGTGCATTCCCATTTGTATTTGGGTTTACTTCTGGGTTCTCTCTTCTTCCTTTGATCTGAAAATTATTTGATGTAAAAAATTGAAACAATACCAAATTGTCACAATTACATGGTTTTGTTATTTATTATTATTTATTTATTATTTTTAAGTAGGCGTCACACCCAGCATGGAGCTCCATGTGGGGCTTGAACTCACAACCCTGAGATCAAGACCTGAGTTGAAATCAAGAGTCAGATGCTTAACCAACTGAGCCACCCAGGCCCCTCTTAATTACAGACTTTTAGAATACATCTTATAATCTGTGTAAATTGTTCTTTCCTTAATCCTTCGACTTTTCAGAAACCCCTTACCCATTCTAGGATGTGTGCTTTTCCAGATAAATATATTTTTTAGGTTTTAAAAACTCATGCTACTTTTTCATTTGGGTTATAAGAATTTATAGATTAATTTGAGGAGAAGCTTCATCTTTAAAATACTGAGTCTATGTAGACACAAATTTAACTTTGCATCTGCTGAAGTCTTTCTTAGAGGTTCTAGTTGAACTTTAAAATCATCTTTATAGTTCTTATTAAATTTATTCCAAAATATTTACCTATTTTTTGTTGATATTTGTAAGAGGGACCTTTTCTTCCATTATATTTTGTAACTGGTCATTATTTACACTTAACAAAAATGGTTTTGAATTTTATACCTTTACTTGTCACTAGGTAGTTACTAACATATCTTACTGTTTTTAATAATTTTTTGAAAAAATAATCCTTCGTGTTCTGTACAGATGATATTGGCATATCATCTGCCAATAATGCTGATATTGTTCCCCTTTCTGATATTTAGTTCTCTTGTGTTACTTCTTTGAAGATTGTTTTTAGACTCCTAATGTCGTTTTCTTGTCTAATTGCATGGCTCAATAATTTCAAGTCTGCTATTTCTAACATTTGGCCATTTACACTTTAAAAAAAAATCTATTTTAGAGAGATGGAGGAGGCACAGAGAGAGAGAGGGAGAAAGAGTCTTAAGCAGACTCCCCACTGAGTGCAGAGCCTGATATGGGGCTCCGTCTCACAACTCTGAGATCATGACCTGAGCTGAAACCAAGAGTCAGACACTTAACGAACTGTGCCACCCACGTGTGCCTGTGTCACTTACATTTTGATGGGTTTTTTTGTCTCCCTAAATGTCTTTTCTGCATGTATGGAGAGGGTCATATGGTTTGTCTTCTTTGACCTGGCATTATGAAAAATTATATGAGTAGATTTTTAACTACAAAGCCATTCGTACATGTCCATGTTTGGTCATGGTGTACTACTGGCTTCTATTTGATAATATATTCTTTGGAAATTTTGCTTTAGTCATGTTGTGAGTTTGTGTTGAGTAATTTTGTGTGTGTGTTGTCTTTGTCAGTGTGGTACTAGTATGTGCCTTTGTAAAGCAAATGTATATGCCTTTTTCTTTCTCAATGCTCTAGAAAATTTCAAGGAATAGAGAAATACCGTTTCTTTCAGTTTTTTTTTTTCCTAAGAATGAACGCATAAAGTCATCTGGCTTAGTGTTATTGGGAGGGTGTGGGTAGTTATCAGTATATATGTGAAGAACTAATAAGCAAATTTCATTTGTACCCAGCTTTCTCTCTAAAGCCTTGAAAGCTTAGCTTATCTTTTGAAATGCGCTCATTGTCATTCTCTTGATTGTAATTCCTTTCAGCAATATTTCTCTAAGTGGCCCCATTCAGTCAATAAATATTTAAAGAATAGACACTATGACCCAGGCCTTGGGGTAGGTGGTGTGGGTGATTCATGGAGGTACCAGACTTGGCACACGATCTTATATTCCCAGCATCCAACTGAAACCTCCATTTCTGTGCATTTATTTGATTTTAAAGCAACATCATTTATCATTGAATATTAATAGAGCTCAGGGCTCTGTATTTACAGTTTCCCCTTTAGGCATACAAGAATTATTTTTGGCTGTAGAGTGCAACAGCTCACTTCATCACACGGCAAATTGTCTTTCCTCTTCTTGGGCTGGAGCGTGCTGTCTTCCGTCTCTGACTCGGGTCTTCAGAGCAGGGCCATGCTGATTGTCCACAGGTAGAGCTCCTGGTGTTACCTTTCTTTACTTCTCTGAGCTAAATTTTTTTTTTTAATCAAACCTGTAAAATGGAGATACCAAACTTGTTTGGTGATACATAGATGGGAAAACATTTGTAGTGTCAAAATGCAATGGGCACCCAGTAAACCTGAGTTTATCTCCTTATTTTGGTATTTCCCCAAATACCCAGCTCAGTACTAAACTATGAAGAAGGCACTCACGGAATATGTGTTCAGGTCTAGATTATTTTTAGAGTCCTTGACTGGTCTTCCTACCTCCCAATTTTACTACCTCCAATTCAATTTCCATCCAAAATGCCAGAGTAATATTTAGTGCTTGAATGGAACCACATCAGTAAACACTGGATAGTAAACATAGGTTAGCTCCCTGGTTCTCCCAATAAACTCTAGTCTGACACTGTGCTCCTTCTTGAGCTTGCCTCTGTTTACCTTTCAAGCTTCCTCGTTCACCATCCCGTACCGTCCACACCCCCATATCTTTGCACTGGCTGTTCTCTCTGCCCGCATCACCCTTCCCCACATCCTTCCAGGCTGGCTCAGGAACCCTCTTGCCTGGTGCGGTCTTCATCACAGCTTGTCTTCTAAGGGGCTCTCCTGAGGGTGGAGACCACGTGTCTGTTATCTCTGTGTCCCATGTGCCTGGCCCTGGGTCTGCTGTGGACTAGGTGTTCTGCCAGAATCTGTTGTCAGGTGCGTGATTAGTCTTTGGGTTACATAGTAAAATATGAATGAGGTTTTCTCCGTTTCAGTTCTCAGAGGAGCCCTGGGGAAATAGTTCTTTAAAACACGAAAATGAGGCCAGGAAAATCAATTGCATTTCTCGGATGCAGGAGATGACGGAAATGCGTGACTTTCCTGAGCCTCCAGGGCACAGCAGTATAATGGGGAGTCGGAGGCACCTTTCATTTAACGTGGATTTCAAGCAGGGCCCAGGCTGGAACTCACCAAACCATTCAGCCACCCACTGCTCATGAAATTCAGATGCAGGCTTGCTTGAAAAGCCCCGAGATGCCTTGCACAGCTCCTTTCTTCTTTTTAAGTAATAATGAGCTGGCTGGGCAGCCTTGCCAATGATTTTACAGTTAAACGCCTACGCTCCAAGATACCTCCTTCAATAAGTGGATGGGGCGAAAAGGTCAGTGAAGAGACAGGAGGGTGAATATTGACAGAGTGTCTTCTGGGTTCCAGGCACTGGGCTTGCTGTCTTTATCATATCCTGGACCTTCCTAACTGCCCTGTGATGGGGACATCACTGTAATCACTCCTTTTGTACAGAGGACAAAACAGAGGGTGAGAGAGAGGTGACTTGTCCAAGGCCACACAAGTCAGATAGGAGCCATTTGTGTATCTTCTGAGCAGTCAGTTTTTTTTTTCTTTTTCCCTTCCGTCTTCCCCTCCTTCCTTCCTTCCTTCCCCCCTCCTCCCTTCCTCCCTCCCTCCCTTCCTTCCTATCTTTCGTCTGGACTCTGAATGTTCTAACAGATCCAGTTCCTTTCTTTTGTCAGGCTCTAGTAAACACTGAGCCCATTTTTGCCCCCTGCTCTGAGCACAGGCACTGTTACAACACCTGCTTCCAATTTATGCCCATCTTTGTTCCTTCCACTTACTTCATTACTATTTTCCTCATCTGTGAAATGCGGATAATCATCATAATCCCTAGCACAGAGGACTGTTGTGTGAAGACGTACTGGAGAAACCAGATAATGTCCTCAAGGCACATTGGGAACATTCAGTGAATAGTAGTGATTACTAAATCATGTAACTCAGAAATTGCCCTAAATCACTTCTGGAAAAAGATGGGGAGGGTGTAATAAAAATCAGACGAATGAAACTAGTAAGGTGCCTTTATTTACTCGGCACAGATTTTATTGAACACCTACTGCAGTGAAGCACTGGCCTGGTACAAGGGCTGCCAAGATGAATCCTTGAGGCTGGAGACCCTCAAGGAACAGACAACACAGGGCCAATATCCAACCGGTTTGCTTAGCCATGGAACCTGTCACTGTGAACATCCCACACTCTATATCTTCTGCCTTGCTTGATTTCCGTGTCTAGGAAGCTTCCCTGACCTAAACCTCACTCCCAACACTTTGGTTTTCTGCAGTCCGGCAAAGAACTGCATTGAGGAAATGACACTGGCCCTTCACTCTGTGTCACGATGCCCGACTCCTCCAACCAGGACTGCTGGGAGGGGTCGGGCTGGGGTCGCCATTGGATAAGCCACAAACAGGGGCCCAGATTGCAATCTCCTTAGCGAACTCAGCAGAGGGAGGATAATTTCTTTAGGCTCCAAGCCCTTACTTTAGTGTTCTGCAGAGAGGTCTTTCTGCAGCCCTGCAGGCTGGCTGTGCGCTCAACCTTGTGTGTCTGCTGGGTGATTTGCTTGCCTTTGTAGAGTCAGAGCAATTTTTAAGGGACATGCCTTTCCATTATTTGGAGTCAGGGAGAGTGGGCGAAATGCAAGGGTCTGATTCCTGCCCCGAGAACACCATGCAAAAGTTAATTAAGGCTCTGACTCACCAGACCATTTTGATGAAATTAAGAGGTTCGGCTAAGCGTTGGCTATTTCAGTGACAGGAAGTCAAGCAGTTGGCTCTGTAGGCGACTGCTTAAGGAATGTATTTCAGTAATAATGACAGTAATGATATCCAACATTGCTGGGCACTTTACATCCAGTGTCTTTGGGAGTCCTTCCAATGTGTCTGGTAGGTAGTGTCATGAATTTCCATTTTTGCAGATAGGAGATAGAGGCTCAGAGAGGTGGCGCTACTTGCTTAAGGTCACACAGCCAGAAAATGGTGGAGCAGAGACTAAATCCCAGGCCAGTCTGGTGTCAGAGCCTGGCTCCTTCTCCCGCCTCCCACTGCTCCCTTTTTAAACCCCTGCATCCCAGTCCCTGCAAAGCCAAAACTGAATTGCTATGCCCCTTGCACCCTGATCCTTTGGAAGCCTTTTGTTTTCTTCATAATAAATTAAAATCGTGATCAGGGCAGCAGTAGATCAACATCGTGTCCTATCCGCCCAAAGCCCATTTGCCTGCATGTTGGGACAGATTTGTAGTTGCAATCACTCCTTGTGGAAACAGCAAGGTTTGTGTGACATCTTAATTTACTGAGCTTCCCCAGGTGCCCAAGAGCCCTGGCAAGATTTGCGAGGGTCTCCTTGTCTGGACCATACTTACAAAATGCAGGTGAGTGACAAGGTTGCAGGAAAAGCTCCAGGGCTCCCCTTGTTCAGCAGCCCAAGCAGGAAGAAGGCCCAGGTGTGCTGAGCAAATGTTAGAAGGCCTTGACCTAGCCTTGCTGTGGGACGCTGGGAAGTGCCCTAGCTTGACCTCAATAAGACAGGGACAATAACAACTTCATCAAACAGTTGTGTGGACTCGATCAAACAATGGGTGCAAAACCCTGTGCCTGGCTCACAGCAGATGCTTGATAAATGTTAGGTCCTTCTTATCCACACCTGCAAATTCCCTTCCTTCCCTGGGGTAGAAGGTGCTGGGCCTCTCTGGAGAGGTTTTGTGTGGACACATGCTCCGGACCCCTTGAATCAACCCCCCCACCTGTCCTGTGCAGTAATCAGTCTTTTCCTTCATAGGACTAATTGGGAACAAGTCCTGATTTCAGCCTTTGCTGCTATCTGACCCTGAACCAGTGACTTTTTGGAACCTTATTTCCTGTAAAATAAGATTTAAAAGACTAATTTTATAAGGGCACATTAAAAATGCATAATAAAAGAAAACAGTTTTGTGTCTGCTGCCCCCAATTTGAACACTGGGAAATTTCACTTAAAGTTCAGGACCTCTGTCTTTTCTTGAAAAAGCAGAAGATCAGCTGTGATAGGCCCTCCTTCCTGTCCTTGATGCCACTTTCCTGGGGCCGAGCAGCTGCTGTCCCTGGTGGGATGTGTTCCCTCCAGTGCCCTTGCCCTCTTCCCTCATTTATGTTGCTTGTCTGTTCTGTGCTCACACCTAGTGGGAGACTAGGAAACGTTGACTCCCTGCCCCTTGATACATCGTTTAGATCAAGTTGCATTTGTTTATGTCTCCCTTCTACATTTGTATTTATCAGCTTAGAAAGACACAATCTTGTGAAGTAGGGCCTCAGCCTCTCCATCCTATAAAAACATCACCGTCTTAACATACTCTGGTCCAAAACAAACAATGGTTTGAACTTCTGAAATGCAAAATACTTTGGGAGGCCAGAGATTTGTCTCCCACATAAGCTGCGCCGCCAGACCCTCATTTCTTCTTTCTGATGATTATGCCAATAGCAAATTACATTGAGAAATAAGTTACTGCTTTGGAATGTTCCAGTTTAAATTGTGCTTTTTCTTTTCCAAGCCTCCCACAGTTATTAATGAATTCCTGGCTTGAGCTGGGTCGACATTTGGGCACACTCCTCCTTCTGTGGGGGAATTTCCTTTCCTGGGTTCTGAAAGAGAGTCTCGAATCATTGTTCATATAAAGTTTGGGGCCACAGATGTTTCCTTTTTCTTTCAAAAGGCAATTTACTGAGCGGGATTCATTTGGGGCCCTAGAGAATAGACTTCTTTAATGGGTTTTTGGGGGCTTCCACAGGGAGCTGATCTAACAATGTAATAATTCCATCTTTTTGGTTTAGGGATGGAGAGAACCTTTGTCTTCCACGCTACTAGCGGCCACTCCAGAGGAAGTAGTGTGAGTGGAAGGTACACAAAGCCTCTGGAATCAACCTGGGTTCAAATTCTGCTTCTTAATTCATTATTTGAGTTTACCTAGGCTAGCGATTTACCTTCTTCCGGTCTTATGTTCCTCATTTATAAAACAGGAAAACTGAGAAGACCTACCATGTAGGGTTGGTTTTAAAAAGTTATCAAGAAGAAATAAAGTCAAAACAGCCAACTGTATTTAAATACTCTTACTGCCCATCTTAAACCTTTCCAATGAAATCATCTTGGATATGGAAGCATGGCCCCGAAGCCCAGCCAACTCCCTCTCCAGGAACTGATTCCAGTGAAGGAATTAAACAGAGCATGGGAGTGAACAAAACATGCGCTTATTCTCCAGACCTCTCCTGCCCCTCCAGGGTTAGCATTTCTACCCCAGAGGTAATATGACAGAAATTGTTCTGCCCTCCACTGAATATGCACTGCTGCAGAGCAAAGCTGGGCTGGTGATCTGTATGATCGCATGGTACTTTAAGTGCTCCTGGGAGCTAGGGAATCACTCCCATCTTTAGGCAGAGAACCTGAGGCTTAGAGATGTCATAGAACTTGCCCAAAGCCATGCAGAAAGCAGGGGAGGAGCTGGAAGTGGAGAGGGATGTCTGTTTTGAGTCTGCACGGGCCTCCGGGTGGCCCCTACCACTAGTGATGGGGACACTAGTGATGGCTATCTTCAGTATTGTCTGGATAGTTCATAAAACCCAAACAATTCTTTTCCTTCTGATTAGGCCGAACAGACCCATGAAGACATCAGGGGTCTTTGTTTTGGTCATTCTGATAATCTCTCATTCACAGGTATGTCCTTGAGTTCAAGGAACCTAAAATAGGAGAGTGAATCCATTAATATTCAATGAATGCTGTTTGTTTGGCATGGGAAAAAAAAAATCATTCAAAACATGAAACTGTGGGACAGTCAAAGGAAATCAGATTTTAAACCTGGACACATCTTTATTTTGAGCCCAGGCATTGGGCTCAGTATTTCCGCACAGTGATCTCATTTTATCCTCACCCTGGTGCTTCGAAGTAGTTATTATGATCCCAATTTCCAGATGAGAAAGCTGAGGCCTGGGAAATCTAAATGGGACCACCACTGCTTTTCTCCCTCTTTATCAGGATGGAACAGACTGATGGTAAAGTGTTCCTCCTGAGGCCACACTAAAACCTCCTTGGCTGACTTGGGAATATTTGGGTCTCGAGGATAGACTCAGCTCCTAGTGTGACCTAAATGTGAAACTGGGGAGCATCCTGACTGGGCCATGTGACTGTGGAGTCAGCTTACATACCCACATGTGTACTTCCCCAAGAGCTGGGAAGACAAATATTTCAGTGCCAGAATCCTTCCACTCTTTTCTTCTGAGGCTCCCTGCCAAGGACGTCTGTAGGGAAGGAGACAAAGTACCCCTGGAGAGAGCCGACCTCCTGAGAGACAGCTTCTTCTGTGAGCAAAGTGGGCTTGAGGCTATGGGTGGGAGGTCTTGGACAGTCTCTGGCTTCTCATCTTGGCCTGTGCACCCTCACCCCAAGGAGGGAGCTTGTACTGCATTTTGAGAAAAGGGCCATCAGAAGCACAATTGCCACCACCAGAGGGAGGAACACGAGAGCTGGAAGATAGGAGAGAGTGTGTTTGTTCCTAAATCCCAAGGTCAAATCCTAAGGTCAGGCTCACCCAGTGATGACCTGGGTCAAGAGGCCACAAGGAGAGGAGGTATAAACTCAAAAAGAGATGGAACAGGCTCCTCCTGGTCAGGAAGAAGAAGACCTTTACCCCATCCTGATCCACGAGGCAAGAAGTAAAGAAGCAATGTTCAGGGGGCCTGAGCTGGAGAGGCAGGAGCCTGGAACCCGGTGTCTGTCTTTAAGGCATGAGGTCCATAGTAAAGCATGGGCATTCCTGCCAAGCTCTGAGAAATGAGGTCCACAGTGCTTCTCCTTTAGGGGAACCAGAAAGGGGGACAGTGAGGAGAGCTGTACTGGAGGTCCCTAAGACCATCCCCCAGGCTGGTGATTCACAAGCAGGACTCCCAGGACCCAGTGTAGAGCTGTACTCAGCACTATGCTTAATTACAGTGAAAAGGAGACAAGGCACAGTCAGCAAAGGAGAAAGGACCCAGTAAGGCACAGACTTCCAGTCTCCTCTGCTCAGTCACGCTGGACGTAGCTCCTCCAGCAACGAGTTGTGACATGCAGGGAATGGCATCTACCAGGCAACTCCCAGGGTTCTTACTGGAATCTGGTCACGTAGGCACCCCGTCCCCTGCATGTACCCATATTACAGACTCCCAGAAGGAAGTCAGGTGGTCAGCATCACCCATGCTCTCTGTGTAGGATAGGCACAGTGGGCCTACTCTTACTGGTTCTGAAACGAGTCAGTTCCCAGGCACCAGCCAAGTGCCTGCCTTGCAAGTAGACCTTCCAGAGGTAGAGGTCTCAGACTTGGGGCTTTGACTCTTTTGGGGCATCTCTTTCCCAAAACTCCTCCAAGTGGGGAGGGCGCACATGTCTGTGTGTCTATGAGTCTGTGTGGGGTGGGAGGGGAGAGGAGGTAGAAGATGCGGGTACAGATTCCTTCCTTCTCATGGACAAAGGCAGCAAATTGAGGAGAGGAGCTGAAATGACGCCTCCCCCAAACACAGCTGCTTCCTGTCCCAGGACCCTCTGCTGTGGGGCCACTGTGGCACTGTGGTAGGCCTGGTTTCTCAACCTTGCAAGGTTTATAAGAAGACGTGGGGTGGTTTATCTGCCTCTGAATCCCCACCGGCATTCCTAGGGGTGCCATGCATTGGAACATGAAGGGTGACTTCTAATTTTCCAAACCAATTCTGCTGACCCGATTCTCTCTCTCTCTCTTTTTAAAATCAACTCTTCTTCCAAGAAAGGGGATTGAGGAATGAAAGTAGCTTAATGGAACTGCTATTTGGGCTGCAGGGCCAGCGTCTCCATGGAGATGGGGCTGCAGGCTGAGTCTAGACAAGGGTTGGCTGGGATGCGGGGAGACGGCTGTGTGCCTCTGACTGTGGCTGTGAGGGGCATGGAGGGCCCCCTGGCTGGACGAGACCTGTCCTACTCTGCTCGGGCCGGCTCCAGGTGTAGCTGAAGCAAACGGGTGTGAGTCCTTCACAGATCCCTCCTGTGTTCTCTGTGGCAGGACCAGAACAAGAACTAAGGCAGGTCACAGAGGCATGGCCCCTGGTCTAGTGGGGTAGGCTGATGGGGCAAGAAGTTGTGACAACACAGAGTGCTAAGTGACCATGCCTAGAACTCAGCACCTGGAGGCTTCAGAGTGGCCTCACTCCTGAGGGAAAGGTCTAGGAAAGCTTCCTGTGTGTTCAGGGGAAAGGCAGTGGAAAGGCATGTCAGTAGCAGGAAGCCTAAAACTTTCAGGAACTAATGAGAGAGAAAGCGACTGTGTGTGTGTGCGTGTGTGTGTGTGTGTGTGTGTGTGTGTGTGTCTGTCTGTCTGTCTTTGTATGTCTGTGTGTTGGTGCATAGGTTTCCATGTGTGTCTGTGTGTGTGTGTCTACATGTGTCAGTATGTTGGTCTGTGTGAGTGTGTGTGCGTGTGTGTGTGAGTGAGGGTTTCTGGGGCAAGGTCAGCAGAGGGTTCCTGGGAAAGGTCAACAGAGGCCAGATGATGAAGACAGTACAGTGCTGAGGAAAGACAATGTGTTTTGGATCCAAACAGATCTGGCTTCTAGGTCTTGCTCCACTACTGATGGGCTGGAAAACTCTGGCAACTTACCTAGTACCTACCTGCAATCTTCAGGTTCATTGTCTAGAAAGCAGGAATAGCAACTATACCCACTTTCTGGGATACTGGATAGGACTGAGTCAGCTAATATTTGTAAAGGGCCGAGTATCTGTCAGTCAAGGATGTGAGCTCCTTGCTCTCTTCTCTTGGAGGCCAGGCAAAGAGTTTTGGTCTCTGCCTTGATCTAACTATAGTTTGTTGGACTTATATGGAAATGCTGGTTTCTGGGTGTCAGAGAAGTCTGAAGGACCCTAAGTTCTGGGCCCCTACATCAGCTCAGTGTCCTCAGACAGTCCTGGTGCTCAAAATCATCGTCACACTGTGTCTGGGCATGAGGTCAGCCCTGCCATGGGCCGAGATGGGACCTGCAGGTGCTCCCATGAAGTGTGCTGGGGAATAATTTAAGAATATCCCTTTGGAGGCCAGCAGAGATAACGGGGAGATGGATGGGGAGGGGAAGGCAGGAGAAGCCAAAGAAAAGTTTATCCCCATTATCCCCCTTTCTGTCTCATTAGTAAGAATCACTGGTGGGACCCTCAGGCCCTTGGAAGCCTAAAGTTAGACAGCGCTGCTCTTGAGGAGCTGTCCGTCCAGGAGCACAGGTCACTGGAGATGGCAACACAGTCTAATACCCGATGGTCCTTGTGCTGCAGAAACAGCTGGACCAAACTCAGCTCTGAGGATGCACAATTCTAACAATAACAACGATGGCCACGAGCAGTAATAGTTCAGCACTTTCACCTTTATGTGGCACTTTGGCCTTTTGCATTATTCATCTTAGTCGCACCTCGTGACATTTTTGTGTACATCAGTGTAATGACTCTGAGCCATTGGCAGATGGTAAAGTGGAGGTCTGTCCGGGGCTGAGAGGGGCCAGACTTGGTATGCGGGGATACTTTCTCTGTGATCGTAGAGAGCTGGATGGGCCACGAATGGGTAAAATGGGAAGAAGCGGAAGGAATCAGAATTTATGCGGGGATGCACATGGATAAGAATAAATAGAAAGTGTGTAAAAACAGACTCGAAACGATGGCAGGATTGTAATGGGTGTTTTCCTCTTGGATTTCCAATGTTGTTCTTATTATAATGGTGCAGCGCACTCTGGATAAAAATAAACTCTAACACAGCTATAGATCTATCAGCAGGGTAACATATGGTGAGGCAGCTGTATTTCTGAGTTAGACCTGAGCTTAAATCATCACTTGGCCTTCATACATGTCAAATCATGGCCATCTGTAAAATGGGCACATGGTCAGTACCTTCCACATGGAATTTCAAGGACATGAAGTGATGTGACCCATGAATGTGCTCCATAGGTGCCAACTAAGGTTGTTACCACGGGCGGGGCCTAGCCTGAAGGCTTCATGCATTGTCACGTTCTGTCTTAGTAGCCATCCGTGTCTCCCTCATTTTAGAGATAGGTCAGGGATTCCAAAGGCCAAGCAGCTCACCCAGGTCACATAGCAAGTTAGTGATGGAGCTGGGTTTTCGTTCTAGAGCTCGAAAGCTCTACTCTATTAAATGCTTGGTGCTAGGGCCAGGGCCAGCAAAAGCAGGATGTCATTGAGGCAGGGTTTATGGAGAATTTGCCATCCCCTTGCACTTGCCACTCAAGCCCTATTGTCAGGATCTTTGGGACCGAGCCAGGAGCAAGGCACCGGGTGGCCTAATTCTGTCTCTGGAGGTTCCAGCTGTCACATACAAAAGATGAATGTCTGTGTGTCTGTGTGTGTGTGTGAGTGAGGGTTTCTGTTTTTATCTTCCCACAAAGTTTAATTTCCTCGATGCGAGTGGTTCGATTGCTTTGAGGTTTCCAGGGTTTGCATTCTTCATAAAAAGGCTTATTTCCTGGGCACTGTGATGCCACAAGGCTGCAGTACACGAATGTGAATGAAATTCACATTTCTTGCCATAATGAGGGTCCTAGATCAGTGCCTTGGCTCGGCAGACAGCAGGAGGCTTTTGTTTTTCTCTCTGTCTTCCTAACACCTGGGATTTCCACATCCAGGTGACATACTCCCTTGAATAAGTTAATAGTACAGATTGTCTTCTTTCATTGCATTATTGCAAGCAAAGGCAGCAGCAGCACAGAGAAATGTTTACCAAAATTCTGCTTAAGGTAGTGGTCAGGGTGGAGAACTTTGGAATCAGATATTCCAAAGTTCCCTTCAAGCTCTGCTGCCTCGACTACCAGGAAGCCTGGGCAGGCTACTCGGTGTCTCTACACTTTTGTTTGCACAGCTATAAAATGGGGGTCATAACTGGGTTTACAGGTTTCCCATGAAAGATTTAAAAAAGATGATACGTAAAATGTGCTGGACACAGTACTCTGTACGTTCCGGAACAGTCAGTAAATGACGGCTACTATTGGCTGAGCCTGTGCACCAGGACAACACCGGGCACTTTCGCAGACAATATCTCAATGAATCCTCACAGCAGTCCTGTAGGGTGGGAGTTTTGCCCCCATTTAACAGATAAGGAAATGGGCTCAGAGAGGTGAAGCATCCTGCCCAAAGTCACACAGCTCATCGGAGGCAGACGCAGGCTGAGAGCCCTTTTGGAATGGGGTCACCGCTGCTGCATAGGACTTCATGGGCAGTGCCCAGAATGGCAGGGCCCACTCCTCCCAGCCATCAGAGAGAAGCTCTCATCTTTGATGTCCACAGGAGACAGACCAGGAGTTCACTCCAGAGGCAACTAATAATTCTTCCAGTGTCAGACGAACTTCTCAGATGACTTTATGCAGTGATTTTATCCAGTCAACCTGCAAGGCAGTGAAACAGTTATGAAGGGCCCTGAAAACTCGCTACTAGTAGTGCTTTGTGCCAAAGAAGAGAAAGGGGGTGAGAAGTAGGGAATGTGGAATTTGCATTAGCATCCCCTCTACCCAGTACCAGCCCATGAGCAGAAGCTGGGACCACAGAGGCAAACGAGATACGGCCCCTGTCCCATGACACACATGACAGGATGAAGAATCCTGGTATGGGGCCAAGTGCTAAGTGGTGGAGGAAAGAAAGCGTGATGAGAGCACAAGTAGGCAAGGGAAGCCTCGCCAGGGAAGGCAACATGCTGTGAGCTGGGTTTTGAAGCATGTCTAAAAGATCACTTAGAGAGGAAAGGGTGCATAAGAGGAACATATGTTGAGAAAAATGGCAGTCTTCCAGAGGGGTTGGGGCTTTGGGAGTACATGCTCCTCTGTGGGAGTCATGGTGCCAGGCACGGAGTAGGTGATGAGAAACCCTCACTGCCCAAGGCACTCCCTGGGGAAGGGAGGGTTCAGGGGTATGAAGAGGTCACCACAACAGAAAGAATGCCTTCAGGTGGCCAGCGCAGGTCCTGGTACAGGGCCAGGCAGGGGAGGCATAGCAGGCTGGACCAGAAGGCTGAGGATCATTCTCTGTAATGAGGGAGGACACATGGGAATTCCAGGTTGAGATGCACGAGTGCAGGAGGGCTCAGTGGGCTGTGTGTGTCTGGAGGGGACCATGCGAGCCAGGGAATGGCGGCCTGCATGGCTGGAGGTGGCAGAGACAGGCCAGGCTGAGCAGGACATTACCTGAAATACGGGATCGATGTTGTGGGAAGTCGCTCTCCTGAGCAGGACAAAGGTGACCTTGGTCTCAAAGCCCTGTGGCATCTTGTCTCAGTGTTCTCTCCCCTTGTCCCCAGTCTCAGCTCCCCTGCTCCTTCCAGACCCCTAGGACCCAGCTACTCCCTTAGTGGGTCTCTGGGCTGGTGCCTCATCCTGGATGGCACTGGCCAGAGTCTTCTTATGCGGGGCTCCCCGGACCACCCTATCCCTGCTATGTGCCATTCCAGATACCACATGGGACTTGGTTTAGAATTATTTCTTGATGACGTGCTTGTTCTGCGTCTGACCCTGTCTCTGCCATAAGGTCCTGAGGTGACGACTGTCAGGCAGCATCTGGCTTGTGATAGGCTCTTCATCAGTCCGTGCTGAGTGGTTGCGTGGATGAACGTATTGGGGGTAGGAGACGCCTGGAGACGGGGAGCGGGGACCATGCCTAGCAGGGAGGACTGCACCTCTTAGGAAACCCGAACCTAGCATGGGATTTATTTCTAGTTCCATGTTGTTACATCAGGAAGAGAAGCCGAGGGTCGTAGGACCTCTCTGAGGTTATGCAAACTGAGTCTGTCATTATGGATGTGCAGACAAGCTTCCCCATGTAAGGCGCTCTTTGCGGGAAGTGGGAGCTTCTCACTGGGGTCCTCTCTGGGGACCCTTCCAACAACCAAAGCTGTGCACTAGAATCCAGACCAGCCCAAAAGTCCCCTGTCATCCCCAGGGTCAGCCGCTTGCTCCTCCCCTCTCACATCACCCCGCTCACCTCCTAGGCTCTTCTCAAACCATGCACCCCTTCCACCCTCATGGCCCCATGTCCAGCCTCTGCATTTGGGGCACGCCCTGGTGCCTCAGCCTCCCCACTGGCCTCTCTCCCTCCAGCCATACCCCTGCAAACCTGCCTCCACCTTGCCTCCAAGACATCTCTTCAAAACAGAGTTTGTATCCCGTCACTTCCCTCCTTAAAACCTTCAGGGGCTCCCTGTTTCCCTTGGAGATAAAGTCCAAGTTGTAGCCTGGTCTTTCCTTGCCACCTGCCCATTTCCCCAGACCTCTCTCTCCCTCACTCAAAGCCTCTGGGCCAGCCATGTCAAACCAGATGATGTTTCCAGAACAGCCCCAGCTTCCTGTCCACGGCAGACATGACTTCTCTGCCCAGAACCTTCTTCCTTCCCTATTCTGTTTTCTTCCCCGAAGTCACTTCCAACATTACCTCCCCCAGGAGACATTCTGTGGTCCCCTACTGACCTTAGGCCCAGAAGTCCCCTGAGCCGATACCCTCAGTCACGGTGTTATCCCTGGTGAGCATGTACCCATATCCATCTGTCCAGCTCCCCCTCACCCTATAGGCCATGAGGCTCCAGGGAGGGCCTAGGCTTGTCTCACAGCCCTGTATTCTCTGACCTTCACGGGGTCTTAGGGAATGACTGGCCTCTAGCTGCAGAAGTCATCAAGTTTCAGGACAGGGAGACAAAGCCTCCTTCCCTTGAAATGGCCTTTGTTCAGCCTCATTCCTGGTCTCTTTAGCTTGGCTCAGCAAAATCCCTCAGTGGCTGCACTCCCAGCACCCCTCTCAGCACCGGACTCTGGTCTCTGGCAGTGGTACAGGGCACCCTGCTCACCGTCTATGTGTCACAGTCTTCTCAACCCTGTGGGCACATGACAGCCACCTTGGTGCTTGGACCCTACCATCGGAGGTTCTGCTGTAGTGGGTCTGGGGCAGGTCCAGAGCATTAGGATTGTTTAAAATGCTGTCCAGGTGACTCTAAGAATGTGTAGCCAGCTTGAGAACCACTCATGCCTAGTCATCCTTGAGTAGAGGTCCTCGTCTTTTGTTGGATGTTACAATCACCCGGAGAGTTCATAAGACTGCCCATGCCCCGGACCTACCATCCCTGACCCAGTAAATGAGAATCCACTGGGAAGTAGCAATCTTGGCATCAGCATTGAATCCTACAGAATCTTCCCTCCCTCCCTGTCTCCTTCCCTTCCTCTCTCCCTTTCTTTGTTCCAGAAACATTTACTGGGCTTACCTATCAAGCTCTGGGAGCACTGAGGTGGATCAGACCCTACCCCTCCTCAGTGGGGGCTTAACAGGGCTTAACTCAGAGCTGTTAGGAAGGGAAGCGCCCCCCCCCACTGCTCCCGAAAGGGAATGTGTCCCATGGACAGGTGTACTGGGCCCTGCCCTGGCTCCCAGGGCCGCCGCCTCTTCACCAATCGCTGCTTTCCTGGGGACGCCCATGCTGGGTCAGCCCAGAGACTGGGTCTCTGCTTCGTCAGATCACATTAGAATGGGGGCTCTCTGGGGGGCTTCCCTGGACCCTGTACGAGGCTGGCGGTAGTAGCAGACTGGGGGCTGCGGGTCTCTGTTCTCTCCTTGGCACACATGAGTTCTGCAGTCATCCTTTGTCTGCGGCTGCACCTGTAAGTGTGTCTGTGTCTCGGTCCTATGCACGGCTCTGGGGAGGGCATGCCAGCAGGACTTCAAGGTCCTTTTGATGGAAAGAATCAACCTGGGTTCTGGGCATTTTTTAAAAAATGCAGATAATATTCACATATCAAATTAACTAAAGTGAAAACTTGAGTGCCATTTATTGCATTCACAACATTGTGCAAGTACTACTTCTACCTAGTTCCAGAACATTGCCCTTGCCCCAAAAGGAAACTCTGTTCTCCTTCCCCTTACCCTCAGCCCCTGGCAACCACCACTCTGCATTCTCTCTAAGAACTGACCTATTCTGGATGTTTCCATAAATGGAGTCATATAATATGTGGCCTTCTATGTCTGGCGTCTTCCACTTAGCATTTTTGCAGGGTCCCTCGGCCTTTGTAGTATCTACTAGTACTTCGTTCCTTTTCACAGATAAATAATATTCTATTATATGGCTGGACAGTGTGTTGACTCATTTATTAGTCCATGGACATTTGTATTGTTTCTGCCCTTTGTTATGGGGAAATCTGGGCATTTACAATTCTTTACATCTATACTCCAAACATTTACTGACTGGTATTCCTAGGTCCTTAGCATTAGGCTGTGGGCTGTGGTGGTCCCCTTTCCTGTACTAATCAAATACTGGGTGTAGGCATATGTGGGTCATCTCCTGCTCCAGCTTCCAGCCTCCACTGACATCTCCAACTCTCTCCACATCCTACCTGGGTGATTCCAGTCCCGTCTCTGCACTGTCTCACCCCACCCTACCCGCACCCCAATCTTGGGCAGGAGGCTGGTGCGTGTGCAACAGACTGCAGCTGAGGATTTGGTGTGCAAATGAAGGGGGCGGACAGCCCACTGTGCTGACAGGAGTTTAGATGTGAATATTGCGTGTCGCCATCTGAAAGGAAAAACTGCTTTTTTCTCCATCCTTCCACAATACTTACGATATCAAAAGTGCAAGGTTTTCCCTGCATCAGGTAATTCTCCAATTCTCAATGGATGGTGACTAGATGTTCTATAATTTAGCTCACCCCTGACACTAGCTGCTGGAGCTAGCTCACACCTCACAGGGAAGGGGTCCGTCCCACAGGCTGCCCCAATTCAGATGCCAGTCGCAAGTCCCGGCTGCATATGTGCTCCTGACCAACTGGCCAGTCACTGGCGATTCCTGCCCCTCCCCCTCAGTTTTAATAGTTTGCTAGAACAGCTCATAGAACTCAGGAAAGTGCTTTACTTAGTCTTACTGATTTATTACAAAAGATACAAATGAACAGCACCCTGAGGGGATACGCAGGGAGAAGTGTGGACAGGTCCTGGGCACTGGGGCTTCTGTCCCCGTGTAGCATAATGAGGTAAGCCACACTCCTGGCATATGGACATGTTCTTGTTCACCAATCTGGAAACTCTCTAAATCCCTTCAGTTAAGATTTTTATGGAGGCTTCATTACATAGGCATGATTGATGAAATCACTGGTCATTAGTGATTGAACTCAATCTCTCCCCTCCCTGTGGGTGAGGGGGTGGGGTGGAAAGCTCCAACCCTCTAATCCCATGACAGGCTTCCCAGCCCCTGCGACTGGCGCCCCTCCTTAGAGGCTTTCTGAAAGTCACATTATTAACGTAAACTCAAGTATGGTTGGAAGGGGCTCATTATGAATAATAAAAAACGCTTCTTTCGTCTTTATGGATCTGGGCTATTTCAGGAGCCGGGCACAAAACCCAAATATTAGAGCAAAAGATGCTTCTAGTGCTCCTATTATTTAGGAAATTATAAGGGTTTTAGGAAATCTGTGCCAGGAATTTGGAACAAGACCCAAATATATATTTTCTTCTATCATAATAGCAGACTGTCCTAAAACTTCATACACATGACACAAGGTATTTCTAATGGAGGGGATCTGCCCATCACGTTTGGATGGACACCACCCATTTCCATCTTCTTCTTGTCCTTTTCAAATGCCTCCCACCCAGTATTTAAAGCTGCCAGCAAACAACTCTGTTCATTTGGAGCAACATAAACTTCTGTGTTTTCTGGTCCTTATAAACCACAACCTGGGGTGGGAAGGAGATGGGATGTGGACACCCAGGGTTGATTTTATTTTTCTTCTGAAATAAAAGAAACCTTCTCTCCACGAGGAGAATTCTGCCATGTTTCTGGGCCAACTGTCTCAAACAGCTACCTGCTTTTCAAAAATAGCATGAAAAAAAATCTGCGTGTAACACTAGGTACCCCACGCTATGGGGATTACCATACCTCCTCGTACACGGGGAGTGGGATGGGGCCGGTGCAAGCCTGGACACGCCTTTGAAATTAACCATCTACTCCTTTCTGGTGAATCCTGTCTGTTGAGTCTTGTATTATTTTTTTTAAAGTTTGCTTGCGGGTAATGGTTAGGAGCTGGGCTTTCACTGTGAGCAGTTTGGAGACCATTAGATGCTTCTGAGCAGGCAAGAGACATGCCCTGACTTAGATGTTGAAAGGACCTCCCTGGTTGCTGCAGGCACCGCATCATAGAGGGCAAGAAGGTTGCTAGTCAGAAGCTGCTTGGGGACAGCAGGTGAGAGGTGCCGGTGACTCGGCTGGGCTGGAGACAACCGGGAGGTCAGAAGCCGTCAGACTCTGGGATATTTTCAAAGACAGAAACCATAGCTTCTGTGGAGGCCTAGATGTAGAATATGGGAAAAAGAGTTGAAGATGACTTCCAAGGGGTGCCTGGGTCGCTCAGAAGGTTAAGCCTCTACCTTCCACTCAGGTCATGATCCCAGGGTCCTGGGGTCGAGTTCTGCATCGGGTCCTTGCTCAGAAGAGCCTGCTTCTCCCTCTCTGTCTTCCTCTCCCCCTACTCCAGCCTGCTCTCTCTCCCTCTCTCAAATAAACAAAAATAATTTTTTTTTTAAAAAAAGGATGACTCTAAGATGTTTGGCCTGAGTGACTATAAAGGTGGACTTGGAGGAAAATGTAGGCGGAACAGATGTGGGACAGCGAGGAGCAGGGGATTAGTTCAGTTGATGTTTCTAAGGTGCATACTGCATGTCCCAGTGGAGGTGAAAGGGGCAGGTGTATCTGAGGTTGGACTCCAGTAGTGCTGAGGAGGGCGGTGGTGATGGAGGACAGAAGCACTGGAAGTGACAGGTGGATTAGTGATGCCCCCCGAACACATTCCTTCAACCCCCTGCTTCAGGCTGTGCACCTGAGCACAAACACACTTAACAGAAAACGTGAAAAACAAAACCAGGAAAAGTAAATGAGGGGGGAAATCACACCTTGGGGCCAAGAAGGAACTTCAGAAAGAATCTAGTAGAAGAGGGAAACTGAGGCCCAAAGAGTACAGGTGGTTTGTTCCAGGTCATACCATGAGTAAGGGACAGAGCGAGGCAGAGCCAGTCTTCGGGCTGCAGGCTGCTGCTGCTCTTTCTGACACACCGTGTTGCCCACCAGCTCCAGGATTCGAAGGCTGCCTGTGTGCAGGGCTGAAGGCAGGTAGGGCCGAGGCTGGATGACTGTCAGCGTTGTTTCCCTCCTAGGTCACCATTCTCGTCAGCCTGGCCCTTGCTTTCCTCGCCTGCATCGTGTTCCTGGTGGTTTACAAAGCCTTCACCTATGACCACAGCTGCCCAGAGGGATTTGTCTATAAGGTAAGGGGCTTCTGGCAGGTGAGTGGCCCCAGCTAACCGCCAACCTCAATTAGAGGGTTTATCAATGTCTTCTTTTCTCTGGCCTCCAAACTCGGGCAACATCCCTGCGGACTATTGAGAATGTGGTATGTGTCTGGCAAGCGGTTTCATGAAGGATTTCGTTTCTTTCCAGTAGGCAGTAAAGTTCTTCCTCCCAGATGTTGCTCTCCACAGTCTGAAGTAGGAGGGGGTCCCGCTTCAGGCTGGAGGTCAGCGGTCAGGGAGAGCTCGCTTCCACCCGAGGGGGGCTGGTCCATCCAGAAAGCTCTGCCTTGGCACCTGTCTTCCTGGTTTGATGTCCGATTCCCAGTTCCTGTGGCAGGAGTGGTTCATTTACTGAGCACCTATTAAAAGTCACAGCCTTCTCTAGATATTTTCATAAACATTATCTCAACCAAGCTGTACACGCATTCTGAAAAAAAGGTTTTATTGCCCCCATTTTGCATATGAGGAAACAGGGGAAGAACGTTTGGATAAGAGAGTTTTCCAAATCAGCACATTACATTGTCAAGTGAGGGAGTCAAATGGGGGCTGTTGTGTCTTGGAAACACGCATCCTTCAGTTCTGTATGTGGCTTCCTCAGACTCCATTCCTGATAGTTAAAAGCTGAGGTTCTCAAAGAAGCAACAACTCTCAAGAGGGGACAGCTGAATGGATGATGATGTGTTCACACAAGGGATTTCTGGGCAGCTGTGAAAATGGGTGAGGAAGGTCTTTAGAACCAGGCCTGGATTATCCTCCAGGTTAATAATGAAGAGGAAAAAACCGCTGCCTTTGTGTGAAGAAAGGGCTCGGAGGGGGAGGGATATTTGTTTCTATTCTCAGGAAAAATTCTAGAAGGATCAATGAAAAAACTAGGAAAATTGATACTCAGTGGGGGTGGGGGAGGAAGGAAAATAGTAGGGGAGATAGGGAAGAAGAGCAGGGCTTCTCTGGAGACCTCTCGCTATCCATTTGTCCTTGGTATCTGTAAATGTCTGGCATATCTAGAAAGTAAATAACCACAAGTCATTCCTGAAAATTAAAAACAAGCTTGACAAAGAACCTAGCTCTGTATCAATTTGGGGATGTCGACGTACAAAGAAAATAAATGAGCAGAGTGCATTGACAGTTCACCCACAGTAGAATATATTCTAAGGATATAGAAAGAGGAATCTGAAAGTTGATTCAACATTCTAACTGTCGGGCATAATATTCATGTTATTTTGTGACCATTTGATGTATGTTGTAGGATAACGCATATAGACAATTCTATCAATGTTTGTTGGGAACCAAAGATTTTGATCTGAGGAGTTACAAATTTAAAAAAACAACAAAAAAACCTAAAACAAAAACAGATAGCCATAGGCTGCAGCAATGGCCCAGAGAAGCAGCTGGAGGTGAATGAGCTGGATCAAGAGGTCTGGGGGGGTGGAAGGGATGGGAGGTCAGGAGTGCTCTACGGCCTCATAGTCACTGAGCCGAGGACCGTGGATTAGTATCAACCTCAGGTTTCTTTCTCTCTTTTTTGTAAATGGAGGGATAATTGACATATAACATGTTAGTTTCAAGAATCAATGTGATGATTTGATTATTTGCATATATGTTTAAATCTAAGTCTAGGTAACATCCATCACCACATGGTTACAAAAAAATTTTTTTTTCTTATGATAAGAATTCTTAAGATCAACTCTCTTAGCAACATTTAAATATACAATACAGTGTTCTTAACTACAGTCACCATTGTCCATGACATCCCCAGAGCTTATTTATTTTACCTCTGGAAGTCTGTGCCTTTTAACCACTTCCACCATCTTCACCCCCACACCCCCCGCCTCTAGCAACCACCAGTCTAGCCTCGGGTTTATCTTTTCTGGTTTCGAGCAGGCAGCAGCTTTGAGGCGGTAATGGTGATGATGTTGGGGAAAGAGCGCCGAGGGCCAGGCCCAGGCCAGGTGACATCCCCTACCCTCTGGTTCAGAGCCTCTTGTGGCTGAAGCCCCCAGACGGAGTGGCCATGGGGCAGGGTGGGTTAGAAGCAGTCCGCTGAGCTCCCCCTGACTCTGTCTCTCTCGTCCTCAGCACAAGCGCTGCATCCCGGCCTCCCTGGATGCTTACTACTCATCCCAGGACCCCAACTCCAGAAGCCGCTTCTACACAGTCATCAGCCACTACAGTGTGGCCAAGCAGAGCACCGCTCGGGCCATCGGGCCGTGGCTGTCGGCGGCTGCTGTCATCCATGAGCCCAAGCCGCCCAAGACCCAGGGCCATTAGAGGCCCACCCCCAGCCAGAATGGGGGGCCCAGCGGGGGTCCCCTGATGGCTAAGCCAAGCTCCAGTTACAAGACACCACTGTACTCCTGGGATATGGGGGCGGGGGCGGGGCTGGGGTGGGTGGGGGGGATCTCACCGAAATTATCGTGCACTGGAGTTGTCTGAATTGATATTTCTTTTTGTCCTTTGGTATTGTTGATTCGTCCCCAAGTCAGGATTATGTACAAAGGCATGTTTCGTGTTGACTGTTCCCATGTAAGATATTTTCGAAGCCACTGCTTATTACTTGTTAGGAAAATTTAAAAACAGAAAAGGAAACAAAGTGAACAAAGAAGGACTAAACTGGCTGCAATGGGAAGATGTTGGCAGGCCGTGAAGAGCACAGACTCCGGGCTTCTTCGCTGAGAAGCTGTAGCCTCCGTGGGGGGTTTGGAAGGTACAGGAAATGTGAGCGATGCAGGCTGGGGCTACGTTGTTAGCCTCGGCTCTGCAGGAGGGGAAGATGGGCAGTCCGGACTGGCCTCGTTGGAGAAGAGGGCTGATTTCGGCATTGTTAGGTCTGGGATTCACAAAACCTAAAGTCAAGAGCACCCACTATGGGTGCATTTTGCTAAGTCAGCCCAGATCACCATACGGGAATCTGAGCTAGGGCTTGGGCCAGCCCCTGTGGCCTGGGGAGGAACAGGTGCAGTCAAATGCTGAGCAGCAGGCAGACTTTCTCGGTCTTTCTCTTGCGTGTCTAGATCAACACCGGGTACTGCCTATGTTTAAGAGACAGAAGGGTAGGATGGGGAGAAGGAAGAAGAGGCCGCAGGACAAAGCAAGGCACGGGACAGGCGTATTGCATGTGGCCAAGCGAGAAGCACAGGCACCACATTTTAAAAGTCTTGTTTGCTTGGTGTTTCCCAAAGTGCTAATAGCCATGGAGGAGTAGTGATAAGGGTCATAGCCAGGAACCTCAGGTAACAGCTAGGGAGACTTTAAGACTGGATCTGCAACAATGCCAAATCACCCATAAAGGAAGCTGAAAAATGTGACCATCTTTTGCCCACCTGTTGGACTGACAGCCGTCTGACAAGCACCCGAAGTCCCCGATCTAGTTCTAGAAGCTGACTAGGGAGTAGCGTCTGGCATTAACCAGGCCTCTCGCTGTGGTGGGATGCCACCCCCCCTTCATCAGGCACTCCCACATGGTTCTCCGGCAAAGGTTTCTGGGAGCGCCCCCCCCCCCCCCGCGAGATGTGGCTCCAGGCTTGCATGGACAGAACTGGCTGGGAGAGTTGGTTATTTGAGATGTAGTACTGTTTCCTCATGAAGCCCGACAGCCCGGATAACACACATTCTCTCCTGGCTTGCTATGTTGCCGAAATCCTTGTACACAACAGCTGGGTAATAAGACTAGCATAGCTCAAACTATCCTGCCAAACGCTATCATCTGACTTTCCTCCTCCCACCCCATCACCTCGAGTCACCTGTAAATTCATTTGTCATCCGAAGCGGAATAACAAATTGTCCCTAGCAAAACCGCTGAGCGCTTTATAAGTTTGTGGTGTATTTTTGTCAGTAGGTAGCAGAGGCTAAGTATTTTTTGGTGTAATTCTTGAGCTTTTCTGACAGGAAACAAATAAAGATAGATGTGTCCGAAATTCTTGACCTTCCTTTGCAACCTTCCTCACCTTTTGCTCAGTGAGCTTGGTGGGAAGCTGCCGGGGTCAGAAATCTGTCCCCGAGGTGAGAGTGGGCTCTGGGGGCAGAGTGTCTTGGGAGGCTGCGGCTGGAAGTGGGCTATGGGGGGACCTCCATCTTCAGGCAGGTGGTCCCAGAAATGATACACCTGGCCACAAGGCCATGTCCCCCTGAGTATCTGCTGAGCACCCATGGAGGGCCAGGCTGTGCTGGGCACGGAGCATTCAGTGATGAACAAGGCATAGTCACCACCCTGACATCTGGAGATGGAGTTGGACATGGACACAGATGCTGGCAAAGAAGAGTCTGAGGATGCTACCGGTGTGACACAATTGGCTGTTAGCCAATAGCTTGAGGAGGAAGGCGATGAGTCATCAGTGGGGTCCTCTTCATAAGTAGCTTTGAGGTTTATTATAACCATGGCAGGGGGTCATTATTGACTCCCATTTCACAGATAAGGAGACTGAGGCTCAGAAGGATGGAGAGGTGCCCTAGGGCCATAGCAGATGAACTGGGATTTGGACCCAGGTCCTTTGGGAAGGTCCTTTGGAAGTTCCTTTGCCCCGCCCCCCCCCAGCCTTCTTCTCTAAGACCCTGAGCCACCTTGTCATGGTTATAGTTCATTCCCCCCAAAAGTCAAGTCATTGTTACCATAAAAGCAAACTAGTTCACTCTCAGCCAAAACTCAGTATCAATGGTTAATATTAAGAATAGCAAACATGCGGGATGCCCGGCTGGCTCAGTCGGTAGAACATGCAACTCTTGATCTTGGGATTGTGATTTGGATCCCCCGTGACCACCACCCTCTCCAACCCGGCCCAAAAAAGAATAGCAAACACGTGAATGCCCCTTGCTCTGTGCCAGGTACTACATGGGTCATATAACCCTCCATCAGCTCCATGAGGTAAGCACCCTCATCATCAACGTCACTGTCGGCACACTGTCATCCTCACCCCCACTTCGGCATGGAGGAATGGAGGCACGGAGCAGTGTGGCCGCCTGCCCAAGGTCACGTGGTTGGGAAGTGGCTGAGCCACGCTCCCGACCCACAGGTTTTAGGACTAGTGTTCTAACCACAGAGCCATTCAGCAGTAACTGCTCACCCCTGCATTTTGCTTGGTAGCTTATGGTTTGCGTTCACAGCCCTTCTCAAACCCCGATGACAGGATGTTTGAGGGAAAGGCTGGGATTGACTCTGGGCAGAGCTGGAGGCTGAGGCTACAAGTTCATTGCTACACTGAGGACTGGGGCCATTCATGCACACCTGGTGGGAAGAAGGAAGCTAGCGGGGCTCCTGCCCTTTGGGGCAGCCCACGCTGCTGAGTGCTGGTGTGAGACAATCTTACCCGCACCCACGGAGCCCCGGAATTCAGCCTCTCTTCAGAGCAGGTTGAAGCCAGGGCAGGGATCTGGGCGGGCAGCCCGCTCGTGGAGGCAGGCTGATCCATATGGCCAACGTGTAAACACCCACTATTTTTTTCAATTACACAAAGTCAACTAAAGACTTAATGAACACATGTTCAAACATTCTGTCATAAATGGATTTGCCACTCCATTGCCTCAAAAAATAAACCAAAGCCATCTTTTCTGTGGAAGGAAAAGGCTATGGGTATGTGACTGGAAAGGAGGGAGACGGGACTAGGTGTTGGGCGACAGATACTTCTGTTTTTAGGGGCAACCCCGGGCCGTATGCTATGTGTGGTGGAGTCATACCTTTCTCAGCAGAAAAAAAAAAAAAAGGATACTAACTCTTCTCATAAGACCCAAGGAGTGGGTGATTAGTTCTAGAAGAGTTTAACCAGAGAGGGTTTGGTCGGGGAAAACTGCTCTGGTTTTTGGGGAATGGGGTTTTGCAGGGGCACCGCTGGCTGAAGGAGAGTCGGGGGAAATCATGACATAAACAGCACCTTGGTTCATGGGAAAAGTTCAGTCTGTGGCTTTTGCACGCTTTTTAACCTACTCACCGACACGGGGGACTGCTCTCTTGAAAGGCTTTCAGTTGACGGGGAGAGAAGACAGACAGAAAGTGTGCAGGAGATGTGGAGGGGAGGGCGTGACAGGGTGGCTGTGAGCCTTAGAACTGGACCTTGAAGGACGGCTTGTGTTTTTGATGGAGGGAATTCAGAAGGGTGGAGAGAAGACACCACAAAGCAGACAGCACTCCCAGGTAAGGGGACCAGCATGACAGAAGTGTGGAGGAGACAGGCCCAGAGCTGCTCCTCACACAGGCTCTGGGAGGTCCCCTCCAAACCAGAGCTGGATGCAGAGATCACACGCCCAGAATGCAGCTGCTGCCTGCCCTGCAGCTCCCCGGCCAGGCTGGGGGGAGGGGAAGCAGAGGCCTGAAGAGACCATTGCTGCACCTCAGGGAGAGGCTGTGATGGCAATCCCAGCAGTCAATCAGGCCCGGGGTTCTTTAGAGAGATGTACATTCTTCTTGGAAAATCGAAAAACTACCTGCTGGAACTGCTGTTGATCAATTTCTTCTGCTCCCCTCACCCCGACATGGCGTTCTAATCTGACTGGGGAGTCATGTGGAGGAAGAGAAAGAAGAAGAAGAAGAAAATAAATCCCTGATCATTTTTCCAAGAAGCACACATCACCGCCTCTTTAGAAAAATAGTGCTCCTGAACGGTTGAGGGGAAAAGACTGGTTTCTATGGCAACATCAATGTCATTCCCCATAGATCAGCCTCAAATCTGG
Organism: Neogale vison; assembly: GCF_020171115.1. Taxonomy (NCBI): domain Eukaryota; kingdom Metazoa; phylum Chordata; class Mammalia; order Carnivora; family Mustelidae; genus Neogale; species Neogale vison. Next base: position 253,850,400 of record NC_058091.1, on the reverse strand, counting down.
CACAGTGGGGGTTTTATCGGATTCTGTCCTTTCGTCAGCGATGATCTGCTTCTGAGAACCCAGACCCAGAGTTCATTAGTCAAAGTTGTACTCAAAGGCGGTCTTGCCGTCTCTGGACACTCTCTGTCTCTCTCTCGTCTCTCTGTCTTTGTCTTTCTCTGTCTCTGCCTCTCTGTATCCTTCCAAGGGACGGATGTCCATAGGCTGTGGACTGAATTGATGTAGTTTATATTTCAGTTTGAGGCCCCAGGTGAGTGCTGGGCTGGGTGTGGGGGACAGAAGGGGAAACAGAGTCCCTGGGAGGGGCACAGCCTCCCTGTGCTGTCCTTCCTGGACCTGGGGCCTCAGCTAACTCCATTTCCCCCTCCTAGCTTCAGCCTCTCTGTATTTAAAATGGGGACAATAATTGTACCTACCTTTTTTTTTTTTTGCCAGAATTCGAAGAAATAATACTTAAAGATTTACCTATGGGTGGTATTCAACAAATTATAGCCACCATATCTTGAACAACTCCCTTCCTCAGACTCCGTTTCCTCATTTGTCAATTGGAATTATTTATTTAAAAACAAAACAAAAACAAAAACCCTCCCCTCACAGGATGGCTGTGGTTTAAAATAAGGCAGCGCTGTGACGTGCCCATGACCCAGAAAGTGGTCACCAACCACCTGCCCTTAGGAAGCCCGTGGGCCCCACCCTTTTTGTTCCAGGCATCCCTTACCTCGTCGCCACAGGTGCCCTAACACAGACCACGTGTCCCCATTCTCCTCATGTCTTCCAACAGGTTTTCATTTGTAAATTTAGTCACACAGATACATCATTTTTATTTTTTTACAAATATATCATTTTTAAATGATAACATTCATTTAGGCCATTTTGATCAAACTCTTTACATGTATTTTTTAAATAGGACTGAACTACAGGCTTTATTCTGATTTCACCAATTTTCTACTGAAATTCTTTTTCTGTTCCAGGATCTGTTCCGGGATCGCACATTGCATTTGGTTATCTCCTTAGTCTCCTTCGATTTGTGGCAGGTCCTTGGTCTTTCCTTGTCTTTCACAACCTTGACACTTAGGAAGAGGGCAGGTCAGATGTTTGGAAGATTGTCCCTTGTTGTGGGTTTGTCAGATGTTTTCCACAGTTACATTGAGAATATGGCTTTTCAGGAAGAATTGCCCAGATGTGACTGCTATTCTTAGAGCCTCAGGTCAGAAGGGGCATAACACTGATGTTAACCCTGAGCTTCATGTCAAGTGGTATTGCAATGTTACTTCTCCATTGCAATGTTACTATTTTTCCCTTTGTAATTAGTAAAAGTTTGGGATAGATACTTTGAAAATGTATAAATACCCTGTTTCTCCTTAAACTTGCACAGACTAATTTCAGCATTCATCAGTAGATCTTGCCTGTAGCAATTATTAACGGTAGTGTTCTAATAGTCATTTTCTATTTTCCCCATTTCTTCTACATTTAATAATTGGGTTCTTTAGTAAAGAAAGGTTGTCCCTTCTCATTTATTTGCTGATTCAATCATTTGTATTAGTACGGACTATATCTTAATATAGTATATAATAGTATATTTGTTTATACTTATAATCAAATACTATCATTATTTATTCGGTTGCTCAAATTGTTTCCGCTTTTGTCATTGGAAGTGCTTTCGGGTTAGCTCCTGTGTTCTTTTACACATTTCACTTTTGGGGTGGAATTGGGGGCACTTCCTTATTTTCTGGCACCATAGCATGTCCCAGGCCCATCTTGTATTCCCTTTACCAGACCTGGAATCAACCATGCTTCCAAGGAGTCCTGGTTCCCTTTTGAGGAATGGTATTTAGAAACCAAGATCTGGGTGTTAGGTGTGTGTATTTCTAGAAAGATGTCATTGCTGCCAGACCCTCTCAGTGGGCATAGTTAGGAAGCTATAAATGTATATGTACTCATATTTTTATCTCTACCTCTGTCTCTTTTTGTCTGTCTATCTGTCATCTATCTACCATCTACTTATCTTCTGTCCATCTATAAAAATCCAACAGACAGGAATTTATTTTGATACCTCTGTTTCCAGTGCAAAACCAAAAGTTTCATGCTTGCATCCCTTCTTTGCTTGCTTGTAACTTCTGTCTCTGACAGTGGAAAATATGACTCCGTTATCTACCATATGTTTACTGAACTTATTTGTCTCTAGTACAGGTGAAGTCATTTCAGGTACATGCATTTTTTTTGACATTTAGAATTTCTAACATCACCAGAGACAATTTTCAAATCATTAACTTTGTGTTTTAGAGTATATCACTTTCCTTTGTGCTTAATTTGCAAAGACTCATAGTCAGAGCCCTTTGTTTTCTGAAGGTTAGCACTTTAGGGGGTCAATGCCTTGTGTTATATTTAAACTGAATTTCCCAAGGCCTCACCTCTGAGAGTCAAAATGGGATCATATAAACAACAATACCTTCAATGTCATAAACACATGCTTCCATCCACTCATGGAGGATTCAGCTTCTTGTGAAGACCTTTATCCCCAGCCCAGATGGAGTCTCATGTGTGCTCGAGGACAGACGTGAAACTGCTGGGCTCTGCGGAGCTCCACAGGTGCCCTAGATGTTCTCAGACACCGATGGGCAGGGCTGCAGATCCCCTAGAGCTGGTGTGGTTGTGTTTCTGCAGGCTATAGTGGATTAAGGGAAGATGGTGTTCTCTGCCCTTTGAACTTTACCCTATTATCAGGGGCCCATTGCAGGACGGCTTGTGCCTCCCAACAGAGTTTTAACCAAAATAACTCTCTTTATTCTTTAATTGTATCCTCAGCACTCCTACCTCCTCTGTGCCCTGGTGTGAATCCACGAGGTCTGCCCTAAAAGACAAATGGGAGTAGTGTGCTTGGGTACTAGGGAAATGGCCAGCACCCTAGCTGCTCCTGTCCACATTCATGGCCAGCTGTGAATCGTTTGTGTCGGTCTCTGTCCTGGGACCCACTGCAGCCAAGGCATCTCTCCTGACACCCGTTCTCCATACTCCCTCTACATCTTGATTTGATGTTGTTGGTGACAAACATTGCTCGCTCTCTAAAACGTCTCATGACCCCCTCCCAGAGCATCGAGTTATCACCAGGAGGGCCTTGGCTGGTGAGGGGTCCTCTTTCCCAGCCCCCATCATATCCAAGTTGACTACATACTAGTTTTCACCCTTCAAATGTAAGTGGGAGGGATGTGTGTCACTTCTGGGTTGTCACTTTCAAAAAGGTGATGGGGATTCTCTACTCTCTTTCCTCCCACTCCTCCCCACTCTGCAATGTCTTGAAGCCAAAGACTCCCAGGACTTGGGGTAATGGAAGGAGCCTGGATTCCTAAATCTCCATGTGGAGGACAATCACCTGTTTACCTTGGGTTGTTCCCTGGGAAAACCAACTTTTATGGTTCTGTTAACGAAAGTTTAGGTTTTATTTGTTATGGCAGAAAGAAATGCCCAGACCAATACACAAATGAAATCCATTTTCCCTCTGGACGCCATTACCTTCTTTGGGGGTTGACTGCAACAGTGACTAGGCCTTACTGTGGGCTGGGCTCATTACACCAGATCCTTGATCCCTCAGGTGAGCTCTCTACAGAAAGATCCCCAGCCTCCAAGCTCTCTCACCTATCAGGCACATTCTAGTTCATGCTTCAGGAAGCAGACATGACTTGTTCTGTGAAGTCTTCCTCTCTCTCTCCAAACTGGGTTGGATCCTCCACTGCTGTGCCCCCAAATCCTGTATCACAGAGGTACATGATCTACTTTTATCATCAGGCTCCTTATCTATGGACTCCTGGTTAAACTGATGGATGAAACATGTCTCTATATCAATGACTCCTACATGTCCGTCCCCCATCCTGGTCTTCCCTCTGAGAGTCACACCTGCATGTGTCTTTTCCTATTGACCCTCTCGGACTGAAGACCCTTGCCTGCTTCTCAGGCTCAACATGCCCCCCATAACCTTCATCATATTTTACATAAATATGCCTCATTTTTCATGTCCCTTAAATTGGGTGATTACTTTATCAATTATTCAGCTTTCTAGACTGGGAACCTAAGGATCATTTTAGATACCTACCCCCAAACCCCCACCAAATCAACCAGCATTTGGTCAGCTCCTAAGTTCTGCCCATTCCACTTTCAAAGTGTGACTCGGTTCTGCCCCTTCCTCTGCCAGAACCTGTGCTCGTGTCTCACTCACTTCTCTCACGCACGGCCTCCCAATCTCTCTCCGTCCCTCTCAAGAGCTTGCATGGATCCTGTCATGCTCCTGCCTGCAGTCTCTCACTGGCTTCTCCTGGCCCTCAAGATTAAACCCAGCCTCTTTACTTTGCCCCCAGAAGCCCCTTGCAGCCTAAAACCTGATTTCTTGTACCCCCTCATGTCTTCCATGGACAACCCACCCCTCCCCCCCACACTCAGTCCCGCCAACCTGGCCCTTCGCAGCACCCAAAGCCTCAAATGCCCTCTGAGCTGGGAAAATGTTTTGGAGATGAAGGTTTCTTCTCCCCACCACCCCCTGCTCCCTTTTCTCATCCTCCTCATCATGGCTGGTTGAAATAGGTAATTGTCTTGATGCTCATTGTGTGAGAAAGGGATGTAGTGGGGCCTGAAGCAGAAAGTGCCTTCCTGACCTTCTTGGTTTCGTTTCTAAAAATCTATACCTCAGAGGAAGGTAGTTCTAGCATACAGATGAAGAGTCTTGAAGAAACACGGAGAAAGATTTTTCTTCTTCCAGAAAAGATCATCTGGGCTGAAGAGAGTATGAGATAAAATAGACAGTTTTGTGAGTCATGGAGAGGAGAGCTGTGCCTGTCCCTCACCCCCACTAAGCACCAAGGGGTCTCCCACCCAGGGGGCACTGAGTCCCCAGAGAGGACTGGCAATGGTGTGTCCGTGTGTCCAAGAAGGTGGATGGGCTCCCAATGCCTGCACCTGCCCATCGGTAGCCCAGAAGCAGACTGAAAGAGGCCCCAGAGACAGGCACACTTGTTTCTAAGAGATGCCTAAAGTTCCAGAACCAAATTCCTCAAAGGACTGACGTTACCTATTCTGCTGGCCCAGCAGAATGGGGGCTCAGATAGTGTTGGGTCCATGGTCAAAGGAGCGAGACTGATAAAAAGCGAAGGTCAAGCAAAGCTTTATTTCGCGCCAAGCATCGAGAATCAAACTGACCGACTAGGGCCGTCTCTTGCAAAGAGGCGACCCCTCCCAGCCTCACAGACTAACTTTTATAGAGTAAAGGCCATGTGGTTGAGCCTGGCCACACACACGTGGCCAACTGAATTACAATTCACCCTATAGTAGCTATTTGAACTAGCCTATCACTCTGGTCAGAATTGGTGCCCAAAAGGCAGGGCCCACATTCTTGGGTGGTTAGGGAGGTGCTTTCCTGATTGGAAGTCTCCATCTAGCTTGACTCATCCTTGTATTCTGGGCTCTGTTACCTCCCCCTGACCTGACACATCCTGGTATATGGGCTCTGTTATCAGGGGCTGGTCAGTCATCTTTTACTGGTTTCCCAGACTTCTTTCTAAGTAAGTTCCTGGTGGGGGGGGGCAGGGTCAATCCAAGTCTACTGCATAAACAACAAAATGGCTCTCTCTGGCTAAATAGGCCCTTACATTAGGAATTGTTTTGAGTTTGGAGGAAAAAAGAGAAAGATCTTGCCCCCCTGAGTTGACAGAGTGAGGTTTATACTCTTTCTGCCCTTCCCACCACCTCCAGTCACACTCACTCTGCAGCAGCCCCTTGGGACAGACATTCTCCTCAAGAGCCCCTCCTCTGTGTCCCCACTGCATCTCGTCTATCTTTCCAGTGTATTCCTTACTCCATAAGTGTTTATTCACTCAGCAGAGTATGGGGCAGGTGTTATCATTGTGATTTCAGTTTATAGATGAAGAATGGAGGCTCCTACAGGTCAAGGGCGGTGTTTGAACTGGCCTGGCTGCTTCAGCTCCTGGGTGCTGGCCTTGGCACCCTCATGTGGAGTCGTTGGCACCCACCCATGCCTCCTCCAGACTCCTCATGGCTTCTTGCCCGGCTTAGAGGCCCCCCAGTCCTGCTCTCCTGCAGACAGAAAGCATATGCTGACTGTGTGGGGGCTGAACTTCCCCGCCCCCCACCCCACAGCTTTAAACAAACACATTTGATGAGGACGATGTGTCTCTCTATGTTGGCAATTTATTCCCTTCTATGCAAATTGTCCAACTAATTAATAAAGAAAAAAAACCGACACAGTTCAGACCAGTGAGCTCTTGAAAGAGAAAACGAGGGAGCTGTCAGCACACCAATGGCATCCAACCAGATAGTCCTGGGCTTGGGTGCGAATTCCCACTGCAGTGATCCCTGTCCTTGCGAGCTCGGCCAGGCCATGTCCCCCATCCCTTGCCTTACTTTCTTCATCCATGGAGCGACGGTGCCAATCCCTACTTCACGGGGTTGCTGGGAAGGTCATTTGAGAAAGTATCCAAAGGTTTAGGGAACTCTGTAATGCTATGGAGGTAGAAGTACAGGAGGAAGAGTCCTTTAAATTGCAGAAAAACTTGCAAGTGGTCCGCGCTTTTGCTTAAAGACTCTAGACTTAGAAACTCATGGAGTCGTGACCTCATGGTCTCTTAGACTGTGTTGTGGCTTGAAACATCTCTCCACCGAAAAGATAGGCTGAAATCTTAGCCCCTAGAACCTCAGAATGTGATCTGGTTGAGAAATAGGAGTATTAGGGGTAATCAAGTTTAAATGAGGCCATCAAAGTGGGGCCCAACAGAGTATGACTGATCCTTCTAGAAAGGGGGAATTTAGATACAGAGACATAGACAATGGGCAAACACCTTCTGAAGTTCTAGGTTTGGAGAGAAGCCTGTACAAACCAAAGTACACCGGAGACTACCAGCAAAGCAGCAGAAGCCAGGGAGGGGCCGGGGGACATTCTCCCCCTGGGACCATGGGGCAGCGACTGCTTTGACAGCACCTTGGCCTCAGACCGGCGGCCCATTTCTGTTATTTCCAGTCCCTTGGTCTGTGGAACTTGTTAACAGCAGCCCAGCAAACTAACAGAGACCCCGGAGGCTGAGTTCTTTCTAGAAGCAGGCTGCAACAACTGTTAGCCTGCGTTTGTTACAATAAATGAACACAGGTTTGAGTGAGTCTATCCAATTCAGTGTTCAGTCCACTGAAGCTCGTGCCAGGTCTCTGCCGGGAACGGGGGAGCCAGGGACCACTGAAAATGCAGACCCCCAGCTTCTAGGTGAGAGTGAAGACACCCAACACGTACGGCTCCCCAAGGATGCCCCGCATTCTTGCTGAACCCCCGCAACTGCTTGGGCAGTGCCCACGCCCCCAGGAGAGCTGCTGGGACCTCGCAGAGGGGAGGACCCAGCCTGCACCACGGCCTCCGGTGCCCGGGGACTCCCAGTGTGGTGACAGGGAGCACAGCCCCCAGATAATAACAACCATTATCAGGCCAGAGAGAATGCCCACAACAGCCAACCCAGAGGAAGGAAAAATAGGAGCAAAACTTCATTTGGACTAGATGAGCTGGAAACAAACCCTTTCCCTCACATATTTGCTGTGAGCTCTCCAACGCCTTTGTAATCATCAGTTAGATAAAATAGCATTGGCAATTTGGGCTTGAAATCAGCAAAGGTAGTTGGCATCTAATTGGGTTTGGAAAGAAAACAGAGGAAAATCTTTTAAAGTCATGATTGCATTTTCTCTAGTGTGAGAAGTGGGGCTTTTAATGAGTTGTTCTTAGGTTTCCTCCTCAGCAACCCCCGGGGGGCAGAGGCGGTGGGGGGGGGGGCTGTGGGAGGGGGGAGCCTGATGGGGCCTGCTCTAGCCAGTCCCGGGGCAGCCCCATCTTCTCCTCCCGTCCAGGGCAGGAGCTGGTGCCTGGGGGCGGGGCCAAGGGTGGGGGTGGGGCTGCGGGCAGCGGGCCCTCCCAGGGAAGATGGCCAGGGGCTTGGGACTCAGCATTTGCTTTTGGCTTGGGCTTTAGCCTGCAGCCCCTTCTTTCTGCAGCTCTGGGAAGCAAACCTCTTTTAAATAAGGCTTGGAAAAGACATGTGGCCCAGAGGTGTGCCTTGTGAGTCTGCCCCTCTGTGATAGGTCTGTCTTTCATCCCGACCTGCAAACAGCTTTGCTGTGGCTGATGGAAACTTTTGCAAATGAATTTCTTTTTCCAAAAGCAAAGGGACAGTTTTGTTATTTTTTTCCGCCTACTGTAATGAGATAGGGAGAAGTCAATTTGCCAGATTCCCTTCTAAGATGGGCACTGTATTTATTTAGAAGAAGCGCCTTGAGTAAGCAGCTCGGACAGATGAAGAGTGACATGGCAAGGCAGAAGGCTTCAAAATATTTTACTCCAGGTCCCCTTAAGACAATAATTATTTAAAAAGTGTTGTTTTCCCTTGTACATTTTTAAGTTGATACGTAAATCACAAATTTAAATGGTTGCAAGAGAGGCAGTTTGCTCTTTATTGTGTGCTAAGTATATGCTTTAAATCTATTTTCTTTGGAACCTTGAAGCTGCACATTTAAGCTATTTCAGTTTTGAAAATGTCTGCCACCTTGTTCAAATGGCAAGGCCATTTATTTAAACTAGCGGCCAAATCAAACTATCAGAAAGCACCTGACTTCACTACTTAGTTCAAAAAATGGACCTTGACACAACCATCCCCCTTCTGAACTCCAGTTCTAAGTTGGATAGATAGACATAGATGAATGGAAATGGACAGATTAATAGGCAGTTGAATAAAGTCAGAAGGGGAAGCCCTATAAGGAATTTGCTCCAGTGTTTGTCACTGAAGTTCTTTGCTTTGCTAAGGGACTCTCCCTTCCTCTGCAGCTGCTCCTTCTCACATCTTTCCCTTTATTTGGGCCTGGCCATGCTGGCAAAGCGCTACAGTCATAATTAGCCTGGAGGCTGGAGGGGAAGCAAGCCTTTCTTCTGCGAGGTGCAGGATGGTGTTTGGAAAAGGGAAGATGGGGGTGGGGGAGGAGAGCAGAGACCCTAGACGCTGGCAGACGGCCCATTTTAGAAACACCGGCTTTTGCAAACTGAAGATCTGGCAACTGATTAAAGAAAACACACCCACATCTCTGTGTACCCCCAGGGCTCTGCTTCTGCAGTTTGAAGACTCCCAGATAGTGTAAGGAGTTCGGAAAAGAGATTGATAACAATTAGCTAAGAAGTTTCCAGATTCATGGAGAGGTCTGGAGACCCCAACTCCAGGTCTAGTTTTCTGGACAGCACTCTCAGGGGTGGCTAATAAGGAGGCCAATTCACTTCATTCCCTGCAAAAGCTGTAGGCCAGGGGAGGGATGGAGAAACCACATGGGAGGACCTCCATCTCTCAGGCAGACTGTTCTGCCCCAATATTAAATAGGTCAAACATCTTCAGAGTTAATAAAAGAATACACTGGCATGGATGTTGAAACATTCCACATTTGTTAGTCTTTTTTTTTTTTTTTTTTCCCCAAGAAATTACTGTCTTAAGCAAGAATGGAGCTTTCTCTCTCTGAGCTCTGTCAGGTGTCCTGGTCATGATTTGGGTTTATTCGGAACAGACAGGGAGAATGAAGATCATGCTGCATTATAATTTTTTTTTTTTTTTTTTTTTTAGACAGAGGTTTTGTGACCTGGAAGATACTTGTTCAGCCTCTGTCATTTTGTTCCAGAACATTCCAAATTCCTCTCCTTCAGTCACCTGCCTGGTCTGGGCTCTTTCTTCTTCCAGTCCCCTTCCTCAGAGGCTACCAGGGTGACCTTCCTTTTTTAGCAGCTTAGGAAATTGTTGGTGGAAAGATAGAATGATAGAATTACTTTGGGAAAATTTCTGGAACTTTCCAAGTGAGATGAAACATAAGCCTACCCTATGGCCAGCAATGACACTCTTAAGAAATATGAAGGCACACATCCACACAAAGACTCAGGTAAGATTCTTCCTAGCAGCATTTTTCACAATAGCCAAAACACAGGGGAGAGCCAGGCATGCATCCATGGGTAAAGGAACACGATGGAACGGTACTAGAAAGCCAAGGAAGGAACACTGGTCTATCTAGCAACAAGGAGGAATCTCAGAAGCATTATGTCTCACGAAAGTAGCTTGCCTCAAAGAGGACAGACTGTCTCATATATTTATATAAATCTTTCCCACAGCCCAGACTTGTCCCTAATGATAGAAATGAGGACAATGGCTGCCTGTGAGGGTGGGTGGGTCTGGAGATTGACTGGGAAGGAACGTAATGGAAGGTTCATATTCTGCGTCTTGACAGTTCTTACACTTGACAGTGGTTTCATTTGTCAAAACCCACTAGCAGGTAATGTTTAAGATTTGTGCATTTTGCCATATGAAAGTTTACCTCACAATAAAAAGAGAAACTATACATGGATACTGAACACTGGTTAATGACAGGCACACTGAAATGTTTAGGAGGAAGAGTATTTTGAAATGCATACAAAATAAGATGGGATAATGAAGGGCTGGTGGGGATGGCTGGCTGGAGAGAGACGTGACAAAGGAAATGGAGCAAAGTTAGGTACCTCGAAGGGCTGGGTGCAGGGCTGTTTCCCTACAACTCCTTTAAGGTAGGCTTGTCTTCAACATTATTCTATACCCAGGGCTTAGGGCAATGCCTGCTATGAGCTACTTATCAGACATTTCACTCATTGAGTCATCCTAACAATCTTATGAAGCCTGCACCCCCTGAGGTTATAGATGAGAACACAGAGGCTCGTGTATGAAATCATCCAGTTGGTTTGATGTAAGCCTGGATTACAGCCCAGGGCTCCGCCTCTGGAAGCCACATTCCCATCATCTCACCAAGCCCACTCCTCCAAGGTCAGTAGCTATTTTAAGCTCTGGGAAAGAGCTTAAAAGATACGTCAAAGTCTTTCCTATGCTCCAGCTATGGGCCATGAGGACCTCTCAGAGATTGACTGACTTCTCTCTGCCTTATGTGGCCCCTGCTGTTTCTCTCTCTCTCTCTCTCTCTCTCTTTTTTAAAGATTTTATTTATTTATTTGACAGAGAGAGAGATCACAAGCAGAGAGGCAGGCAGAGAGAGAGGGGGAAGCAGGCTCCCTGCTGAGCAGAGAGCCCGATGCGGGGCTTGATCCCAGGACCCTGGGATCATGACCTGAGTTGAAGGCAGAGGATTTAACCCACTGAGCCACATAGGCACCCCCCTTGCTGTTTCTGTTTTGAACATTCTGATTTTGAGACAATGACTCTTATGGGTTGAACTGTGTCCCCCACAAGTTCACGTGTTGACTTCCTAACACCTAGAATCTCAGAATGTGACTTTATTTGCAAATAGGGACTTTCTGGATGATCAAGTTAAAATGAGGTCATTAAGGAGGGAGTCGAATCCAATAGGACTGGTGTCCCAACAGAACGGGGACATTTGAACACAGAGACAGGTGTGTCCACAGGGAAAGTGTCATGGGAACATGAAGTAGAGATCAGAAGGGTGTACCTACGAGTCAAGGAATGTCAAAGGTGACCAGCAAACCATCCAGAAGCCAGGAGAGAGCCATGGAATATGTTTTTCCTCAGAGCTGACAAATGGAACTAGCCCCATAAACATCTTGGTCTCAGCCTTCTGGCCTCCTGAACTACAAGATAATACATCTCTGCTGTGTAAGCCCCACACTGTGTGCTGCTTTGTTACAGCAGCCTGAGGAAACGCATTCCTCGTCAGGTAATTCTCAGTGCCGGGCATTTTATCCTGTGGCTTGTTTTGAGAACCATCTCGCACGCATACCCCAGTGTGTGATATTGTATGTTTAGCTGAGTTCTTAAAGATAATATGGCTTAGAAATACGCTCCCAGGGAAGCTTGACTGACTGTGTAATGAGGGCCCGGGGAAGACAAGATTTAATTTATAGAAATGTATTTTCCAGGTGACCTTTCAGGAATTAATCTGGAGATGAGGTCCTCCCAGAAAGATTCTGGGAATGAAAACAAAACTGCTTAATAAAACCATAAGATTTTCTCTGTATTATGCTGAGTATGTCTGGGGGAAAAAAGTAGTTCATGCTCACTTAAAATAATGAGGCTTAAGGGTGAAAAGTAATTTTCCTCCCACCTAAGGCAAAGAAAGCATAGGGCACGTTCTATGCCTCTATCCTTTTTCCTTCCTTCTTTCCCTTCCTCAGCCGAGCTCCCGCAGCATGTCTGGCCCTGTGCCAGCTTCTGGTGACAGCGTACAGCAGACAGTGTCCACACAAGATTCACTCATCCGTTCCATGATGCAAGGAAGCAGGTGCTGAGCTCTGGACCACATTTCCCATACCCCCTTGCTTCTAGGAGGGGTTCATAGGATTGAGCTCTGGACAACAGAATATGGGAGGAAGGCATGGATGCTGGTTTCCTTTAAGCTGGGTTCTTAATGGTAAATCGGAACAGTCATCCCTTAATCGAAGACACTTATTTTCTTATGACATTTGCAGTTCGCAGTTGCAATGATCAGAAACCGATAATCAGACGTAGATTAAGGAGAAAGAAAATAAAAATCTTGTCAGGGGACAGAGAGAGGATTCGTTAGAACATCGGCTTTTAAAGAGATGACTGGGACTGGGAGGTGTTTTAAGAGATTGGAGAAGAGACATTCCATAACCTTGAATCACACCAAGAAAAGGTTATTCTTTTTGTACATCTCTATAAATCCTGATTACATGAAGAGGAAAGTCCCAGTTTGGGTCAACTCTGTAGAACACGCCCTACTGGGCACTGCCTTCAGCTAGCATTGGTATTGTTCTAATTATATATTTTTTTCCATCATTACCTTAAGGTATAGTGAGTGGTTTTTATTTTCTGTTTGTAGTCTCGATATACAGTTTCTCGTGGATATGCAAAGTTGTAAGCGAACATATCTGGCCGACTGAATGGAAGGAATGAAGTAAGCAGTAATAGAAGGGGTTGATGGGTGAGGCTGAGATAAAGATAGTGTTTGAGTCCCTAAATTCTGTTTTTTTGTAAGACAGCTGGGGAACACAGGCCAGGAAGCTGCCGAGCTGTCCCCGGGGAGAGGCCGAGCCTCGGGAGCCAGAGGATGGGAAGGGAAATCCCGACTCCCTCCAGCTCTGTCGTCTCTCTGCTTCTCCCCTCCTGTCTGTTCCATGTTGGCCTCTGCCTGCGGACTAGCTTTATCACCCCCAGAAAATGGTCATCAACAGCTCCCAAGTTTGACCACCACTAAAGGCAGAGACTGATTCATTTGATTTCAGTCCCACTGTCACCTTCCTTAGGAATGGCTTCTGTGGAGCCGTGGGGTCAGGTTCCTGCCCATCTGGGCACTAGTCCCTTGTATTCCCTAAGGTAGGACGACGCTGAAGGCAATGGCTGTCTCAGCTGAAGTTACACAGTTGGGACGGAGAGTTCGCTGGGGCGGTGGGGGCAGGGGGGCTCAACGGGGTCCTGACAAGCCAGAGAGCAAAATGGATGAGTTTGGCATTAAAATGGAGGCCATTCGCTCTCAACGAAGGGTTCCACAGGAAATGTTACTGACAAATGACAGGCTGAGTCAAGATGGTTGTGACATCCCATACGTCAACAGATTTTTGTACCTGTGCTCTGTAAAGAACTCCCACAGCCCAATTAAAAAGAAAATACAGAACTCAGAAGATGTAGGACAAAGATGAACATCTCCTTCCTAGAAGGGGAACCCAACTGGCTGAGCAATATGTGAAGAAAGACTCGATCGCACTAGCAACGAGAGGAGTGGAAGCGAGAACAACACTGTGACAATCAAGGTATGTGTAGGAGTGCAGTGAGCATTAGTCAGTGAATAATTCCACGTGCTGGGGAGGATGTGGGGAGACCAGAACGCTTGCACTTGGAAGCAAGAGTGCACATTGGCAGAGTTCTGAAAAGGGATCTGCAGCATGTAGCAAAATTAAGGATTGCATGCGTCCCATGTCCCAGTTAGTACATTCTTGGGTGTGCAGCTCAGATCAGTTCTTTCCAAGGTCTGCAAGTGAATGTGTCCTAGGATCATCCTTGCTAAGCTCTGAGAGGAAGGGGAGGTGAGGATCTTGGGTGACCATTAGGGGCAAGCACAAGCAGAAAGTGGGGGGAGGCACCCTGTAGAATATGCTCTGGGAGCCAGACACCACAGTACAGGTGCATATACAGCGGCATGGAAAGCTCTCCATGCAACAAAACTGAGGGAGACAAGGGAAACCCAACGGCCTTAACAGCAAAACACCATTTATTTAGGTTCAAACACATTCCCTACAAAGCACCATTACTTAGCTGATAAGAATCAATGCATAGTTAAGGCCAGATATGAGCTACATCAGGCTGGGTGCCAAGAGGAGTGATATGAATAAAGAATCAGAGAGAAAGCGAGAACTGGAAAATAAGGAAACAGTAGACAATCAGCAATGTCTGACCACCTGCCTGGGAGGTGTATACATTAGGCCATGTACATGTCCGGGCTGGGACAGAGAACCCCGTCGTGACACCATGCATGATAATGGTCTGGGTGAAGGAAAGAGAAGACTCGGACTAAATTAAGTAGTAAAGCAGCAGGGATGGCAACTGATTTAGGAGAGATATGGAAGGAGGTGGAAATGATGGGACAGGGGACAAACCGGATGTGGGCAGTGAAGACGAGGGAAGAGTCTAGAACAATTCTTTGTTCCTGGAAATGTAAGTAAACTGTGCAGGCATGACTAGGACGGGAAACCAGGAGGAGGACCAGGTTTGGAATGGAAATGATGAATTCCCTTTTGGTTGTCCACGGTGAGTGGCTAAGTGTTTTACTGCGGGCAAACTTTGGGACAGCCCGTTGGAGCAGATTCCCTGCCTAATAACACACATGCTGCCATGTTAAATTAGCCTTCTAAAAAAATGGTTAGGGTGACGTTGGTAAAACACATTTCTGGACTCAAGGAGAAAGCAAATAACATTTGGTTAGAAATTGGGCAGGTCTGGACTGAAGAGGAGATTTTCATTTGAAGTGTAAACCGAAATGCTGGGGTTCATTTTCAAATCTCAGAAATTGTGGTTAATGCGAAGTGTTTTTATTCCCTGTGGACTCCAAATCATGAAGAATGTCAATATTTTAGAGCCTTCATAATATAATGCCAGAGTTGGCTGAAGGACAGACATACTCCTGATAGTGGTCGTAAGTTCATTGTCCAAATTCTCAATCCATGTAGCAGTTGGCAACTGCTAGGGCTGAAGGCTGGGGACATGAACGTGACCATTTGCAAGAAATCTCCTCCCCCCGCCCCTAACAAGGAGGACTCCTCTCGGCGTGATATCCTGGACTCCACAAGGGTCTTGCTAGCAGAGTAGACAGAGGGCGGGTAGCAGAGAGACAGCTGTATGAGAAGCAGGGGAAGGGCACGGAGCTCCCTGCTAAAACACTTCCTGGGGGGCTGGGGGCCAGTCCTCTTCCCCCTGCAGTCCCTGAGTCTCCTGTTTCCTCATGAACAGGATAAGCTTATTCAACACAAAGGTGTCTGGGATTTTCCCCAACGCAACGCCAGTCCTTCCTGCTGTACCCCAACCTTCCGGGTGCTGACACTGTGTCCAAAATCGACTCACTTGGGTGCCGTCCTCTACAAAGAATTTCCCAGTCATGACCTCCCTGGAACACTCATCACGTGTCCATAAGGTGGTGGGTGCAGGGCGATGGCTCACTTTCTAAGTGAAGGAGGTGTCCGGCGTGCAGCTTGCATTCCGCTTTGGGCAGACAAGAGCGGCGAGTGTACAAACACACGAGCGTGGAAATGCGCTGCGAGCTCGTGGTCCGTGTATGATAGAAATAAAAATAAGGATAGTAAGGGGGCGTGTGTCCGGGAAGAGGTCACTCAGACAGTGGGCTCAGGAAAGGCTTTTTAGGCAAGGCTCAGAAAGGGGAAATCATTTCCTGAGGCTACACAGCTCGGAAGTAGGGTGACGGACTGCCTCTGTTCACCCAGGACAGCTCCGGTTTTAACCCTGAGAGCCCCACAACCTGAGAAGCTGGGTGAAGGCAAGGATCTTGTCTATTTAGGCTGCTGTGATGTCTCTAGGGACTAGAACAATGCCTGGGACCCAGGGTAGCTTCATACCCTTAACCCATGTACCGAACAGATGGGTCTAGTGGACTAACACAGAGAGCATTTACTTATATGCTGGGCATGGCTCAGAGTTCTTTAAATGTGTTAACTTGGGGGCACCTGGGTGGCTCAGTGGGTTAAGCCGCTGCCTTCGGCTCAGGTCATGATCTCGGGATCCTGGGATCGAGTCCCACATCAGGCTCTCTGCTCAGCAGGGAGCCTGCTTCCTCCTCTCTCTCTCTCTGCCTGCTTCTCTGCCTTCTTGTGATCTCTCTCTGTCAAATAAATAAATAAAATCTTTTTAAAAAAATGTGTTAACTTGTTCAATCCTCATAGCAACCCACTGAGGACACAGAGGCTTGGCCGAAGGTCTCACAGCTGATCAGTGGCAGAGTGGAGATTCGAGCAGATGGCTGGTCCTCCTAGCCATCATTGTGGTTGGCTTCTTGGTGGCAGGTGGGAAGAAGGAACATTGTTGCCGTCATTATGTTTTCTGTCATCATTGTGTCCTCTGCCATCATTGTGTCAAAGTCATTGAATCTTTCAGAACACATCTCCTGTGCTTAGCCGGGGCTTCCTCCAGCCTCTGGGCGTGCCTGGTACCCCCTCAGCATTACTGCCGTCACTGGATTATTGCCATGCTAGGTCTCCATCTCTCTTAGTAGAATGAATGCCCTCGGGAGCTGCTTCTGTCTGCTTTCTGGGTCTTCAGTGCTGGGCCCAGGGCCCTGAGAGAGTGTGCCTGCAAATCTCTGACATGAGTCATACTCCCCCTCGCCTGTGGGATTCTCATCCTCCTGTGCCCTGGCTGTCCCCAGCTCACCTCCCTCTGGGCCATGCCATACACAACCTTTTGCCCTCCCCTCTTGCTGGCTCAGTGGCCCTTTCTGCTTGGAGTTCATCATGTCCTCCAGGAAGGGCGCTCAGGCATCCTGGGTCAGCTCGGGTACCCTTGTTGTGGGGAGTCAGCCTGTCAGTTATGTTCCTATCACAGCAACGATGTCACTGGGAGCCCACGTATGCTGACACGGCAGCCTCCCTCACCAGACTGGGGGCCTGTGGGGGCTGGGGTCCCCTCCTGTTTATCTCTAGTCCCTCCATGTCCAGAACCCAGAACAGAGCAGACACTAAGGAAGCAGTAGATATGTAAAGCTAGAATGTTTTTATTTCCGCTTCCAGCCAACATCTTTTGGGAACTCATGGTGGCCCAGGGACTGCTCTCATGTTTCCCAAGCAGTGATTCTGGAACCCCCACAACCCAGTGGGGCAGGTGCTGTTACCATTTTTAGTTTACAGACCCGGAAGCCCAGGCATGTAGAGTGCGCTGGACTTGTCTAGGGTCACTCAATTAATAAGAAGCAGGGTTGACTTTTGAATCCAGATGATTGGGCTCTGGAGCCCTCCCTCGCAGCTACTAAGCTGTGTCTGCAAAGGCCCAGCAAGGTCTCCGGGGCCTACCTTAAGCCCCTAGCCCCTTCTACAGGGTCCCTATCTCTGTGTGCCAGGGGCAGCCCTCTGGCTGTATTGGTCATTCCTGCTTGGGCGTGGGGACAGGACAGCACAGGTCCTATGTGGGGACCGTCACACAAGCATCCCTGGCCCTCACCCTCAAAACCACCGCTGGGATGGGTTCAGGGGTAAGTAAGTAAGGCTCCAGCGGGGCTCACGTGTATGAATTCTCCAGATGTTTGCAGAGGAGACTTTGTAGCCTCTCTTGCATCTGGCTGTCTCAGATTCACTAAATTTATACAGTTCCAAGATCTCACCTAATATGCCTATTTATTTTGTCGTTTATTCATTCATCCATTAATTCACTCATTCAATGACTGGTTCTTTATGGAGCCCGTACTCTATGCAAAGGGATTTGTACACTCCCCGCTTGCAATCTTGGCAGCCAGCCTGCAGGCATTGTCATTTCCAGGACAGGCGCACATGCTCAGAGTCGGGGGCTCAGTGGCTTGGCTGTGGGGGTGGTCAGTTTCCAATCCAGGTCTACTTGACACGAACACCTCCAGTACACGAGCCTTTGAGATAAACAGTGAACTGGCCACTACTCACTGAGGACGACGGCAGGTGAGCGGGAGGCAGCGCTGCTCCATTCAGGGACATGGTTGTTCCACTGGGATAATGTCTGGTCATTCACTCATTCATTAGACATCAAGGAGAATCTAGTGTGTTCTAAGAACTCTGCTGAGGGGTGACCTGGGGGAGAAGGACTGCGAGAGATGGCCCAGGAGGTTCTCTAAGTAGAGTGAGGCAGAGGCTATCTCTGATGATCTCTGTGTTCCCCCTGCCATGAGTTCTGGCAAATCCTCTCCAGCTTTGCGAGTGTCATGGCGAATGTGTCTGATGCTCTTTCTCTCCCCGCCTCCCTTCCAGCATACTGAGCCTCTCATAATTCATTCACTCACATGCTCAGAGAGGAATTTGTTTGATCAGTATTTACTGAGCACCTCCGCTGGGTCAAACACTCCTCCAGGTTTGGGCACACAGTGCTGAACAAGAGTGACAGGATTCCCACCCTCAGGGAGCTTACATTCTAGTGGGAGAGTTGGGCGCCCTTCTTTGGGGGGAAACATTGGAGGGTGCCTGGAGCTGAAGGAGGAGGGACCAGCCATGTGAAGAGCCAAGGGCAGGGGTTCTCAGAGAGAGGAATTACAGCCTGGAGACCCCAAAAAGGCAGAATCTGAGAGGGCTCTGGTAATGACAGGAGTCAGAATTCACGGACCCCCACCCTAAAGAGAAGGAGCCAGCTTTCCATCTGTGTTCCCACAGCACTGAGCTTGCCTCTGTTTGAGTTTGTGCCATATGGTAATTATTGATTCATGTCTTTGTCCCCCCTATGGATCTTGGAGTGCCTCTAGGTCAGGGACCATCTGCAACATGAGGCTAATGGTGGAGCAAAACCTTAACAAACCTCCCAGTGCGGTTGGGAAGATTAAGGAGATCAACCATATGAAGGCTTCAGCACAGTTTCTGGAACTGTAAATGCTCAATAAAAATTAATTGTTATTATTGCTAGGAACCGAGTGCCCACCAGCCCAGGTGCAACACAGAGAAAGGAAGAAAGGCTATTTAAGAATGCCCACAGAGGAAGGAAGCCGGTGAGCTGGTCCAGCGTCACTGAAGACAGTGATGGACCACCTCCAACTAGCTGGGGGTTTCTGTTGCAGGGAAAGAGTGCCAATGGTGAATCCCAGGCCACAAAATTTGTACCAAAAATAAGTTCATTTTATTATCATTTTTATTAATTTTATTTTTAGCTCTCTCTTTAGAATGGTGGACACAACCAATATTCCCCCATTTTTTCCTAGGATGGGACCTAAAATCGGGAGGACTCAACTATTATTCAGAGATGAAGGAGCTGCTTTAATAACATCCATCAAGACTCTGGACTCCACTCGGGCCCTTGGTTAGCTGTCAACATGGGAAATTTATTCATGCGATCACGAGCCATCAATCATACATGGAGTGTCAGGTGCTATCCCAAGTATCAGGGACAGAGACATGAAAGATATAGATGAGGTCATACTATCAGATCAGGTACTCAGGTAAGGTTTGAGCCAGAATGAATTAAAGGAGCAAACCCTGCGTCAGCTGGAAATATTCTCATTCACGTGCAAAGGCCCTGAGCTCAGTAAGCTCAGTGTGCTGGAGGAACAGCTAGAAGGAGACGACTGGGGGGGGGGATGAGGTTCAAGAGGTAGACAGGTAAGATTTTGCAGGTCATAGAGGGAAAAGGCATTTTGTACCGAGTGAGCTGAGAACTGCTGTAGGATTCTGAGCAGAAGACTGTTATCATCTAAACTGTGTTTTTAGAAGATCACCCTGAACTATAGTGGGGTAAGTAGGGGTGGAAGTAAGTTAGGAGACTACTGTAGCAGGTCAGGTGAGAGACGGTGGTGGGGTCTGGGGAGAGACAATGGTGAGAAGAGGCTCAGAAATAATAATACTCTTGGGACAATGCCTTTTGTACTTAAGTTTTGAAGGATCAGTCCAAGATTTTCTGATGGGTGTGTGTGTGTGTAAGAGAGAGTCAGACAGGGAGAGAGGGAGGGAAGAAGGGAGTTGGGGGGAGGTGGTTAAGTCTGCTTTGTTTCCGTTGGGCTAAATCTGCTGGGCCCCTGGCCCTGTCTTGCTTCTTTCGATGCCTGGAGATCATTTCATTGCTTCTGCAACTCCGGGTTGCACACACATCCCTGTGAGGCGCACAGCCTTGTTTCCAGGACACGCCTGCATCCTGTTGTATGGCTTCTCTCACCTCTCTGGGGCTCCCTGTGGGAAGCCAGTGGGTGGG
The DNA here is from genome assembly GCF_020171115.1 of Neogale vison. Lineage (NCBI taxonomy): Eukaryota > Metazoa > Chordata > Mammalia > Carnivora > Mustelidae > Neogale > Neogale vison. The sequence continues at coordinate 253,830,037 of NC_058091.1, read as the reverse complement.
TGTCGTCTCTCTGGGATCCACAAACCCCTTAGGGATTTTGCCACCCTCCGGGGGGTGGATTCAGCCTAGACAGAAATCAGAACTCCTTTCTGTAGGATCCCAAGTTTCTTGTTTCTCCTCTAGGATCTTCCCTCCAGGGGGAAGATGCCCCCAGTCTGAGGAAACCAGCTACAAAGAAAGGGAGACCTTGTTCAGAGGGTCTGGCATTTTCTCCTAAATAATTCTTCTGTGCTGGGAGATTTCCTTCCTCTGGGGGGTTAGGTTTTTGAAAGCTGGAAACTACAAACCAGAAGGAAGCTCCTTTTCTCTACTTTAGGCACCTGGTTCCGTCCTGGAGGCTGGAGACAGCTAGTGGACCAGGACCTGAAGCCAGGGATGGGAGGACAAGGAGCCTGGATGGGAGGGCAGGTGAGTGTCAGTTCCAGTGTCTGAAGATTATCTCCCTGAAAAGCAAGAGGAGGAGTGTTTTTTGGATCTAAGCACACGTTATGATGGGACCATGCTCATCCACTTGGTTATCAGATAAAATACACTTCAGCGTTTGGCCACGAGGCTGTTGTGTTTCTCTTTTTTGCAAGGAAGTAGATTGTTAATGCCATTCCCTCAGGAGGGGAGGCTGCAAAGGGGCAGGAATCCAGCGGGGAGGCTGCTGTAGCCCTAGGTGGGCTAGGTGGCGCCCCCAGGCCTCTGGGTCTTTCTTCTCAAGCTGGAGGGTTGAGAGCCCATTCAGGCTGGAGGAAGGCAAGCTCCTTTATTCTTCTCCAGATCTTTGCTTTTGGGAGTATCCTAATTCCTGAAGGAAGACCAACACTCTGTAAAGTTCAAAGATAGAGTCGTAATGATACATAATTGATGAAAATAATGATAAATAAATAAAATGGTTGGTCTGAGAAAAGCACGCCGAGATTTCACAATAGTCTTTTCGAGGGCAGAAAAATTCACATACGGGTCTCAGGACCTTCCCGCATTTGAGCCTTTTAAAGGCCGCCCTCCCCTTTACCTCCCATCTCCTGGCAGCTCCCCCACCTCCATGCTTGGGGTGCAGGCAGGGGCAGATGAGGCTTAGTTGTTCCTCCTTTCTCGGTCCCAAATCTCAGTCCATAACCTCTGCACCCAGCCTCCTGCAGGGCCTCCCTGTTGGTTCTCCAGAGCCTATTTTGGAAGTCAATCACTCATACGTCAACCGTGGCTTTCCCTGGGGATTCCTGCTCCCACAGTCCCAGTTCTCCTCAGGGCAAGATGGCGGCATCTCCCTGTCTCGAGGAAGGTCGGTGGAGTCCAGAACTCGAACTTGTCCCCAAATGACCATTTAGACACATGGCTCCGCTCCCTGTGTACCTGCTCTCTGAACACAGCCGGGGATCAGCAGCCGGGGATCCCCTTCCCTTCCCCTTCCTTCTGAGGGAGATCCCTGGGCAGCGTGAAGCAAGCCCTTCTTTAGTCAGCCAAGCCGTTGGCCCGACTGGAGGAAGCGCGAGTGCAGCGCAGACTAACCCAGGTGTGCCACAGGCTAGAGGCCCTCTGGGCCCTGCGTCTGACCAGTGATCGGAGTCTGTTCAGTCTGCCGGGGGCCTTCCTAGAAAGTATGTTTTCCACAACAAGAAGGAGGCATGTGGGGGTGAACTCTCTGTCCCCTGCTACCACTGTCTCAGCCTTCTGTCTGTGAATATGGTCAAGGGAGGCCATGATGCCTGAGGCTGCAAAGGGATATTGAGGGATCCCACTCATGTTGTGGAGCCGATACCCCACCCCTGAGCCGCTGACATCCTGATTTCCTCTCCTGAGAGAGAAATAAGTATCCTTAGTACAGGAGCCACAGCCAGCGGGGTTTTCTGTCACTTCAGCTGAAAACCTCCCAGTTCCCCCCGGGTTGAGATTCGTCTTCCGTCTCCTCAACCTCCCCTTCCCATCAGGCTCAAGTTCTTGCCCATCCTTTTAGCCAGTCCATCCTCCTATGGCCCAGGAAGGAAGCAAATGGAAGGCTGCTGGCTGAGGTTTCTCTCTTTCCTGCCTCTGCATGACCCTCACAAAAGACTTGTTAGGTAAAAAAAAAAAAAAAAAAAAGTCATCTCTACATGGTGGACTCAAGCCATGCTTTCCTTCTTATTGTACCTCAGACACGTGTCCTGCTAATTCCTGCCTCAAGATCTTTGTCCCTATCGCTCCCTCTTCCGGTCACATGACCCTGCCTGGGCACAGATAGAGTCTCCCGGAGACAAAAGGTTCGGGTGAGCACCCGGCCTGTCTTCTCAACCTGGGCTGACCCAGCCCACTTTACAACGTTGGCCACCAGTTGTGGTGGTCAGTTGTGTCCTTCTGGGCTGGGACAACTCCTTTCTGAGTCTATTGTAGAGCTCAAGCAGAAGACAGCCCTGCCTCTCTGAGGCTACCAGGAGGGCATGACTGATGGCTCAGTCTTCTCTACAAATGTTGATGGCATAAACGTTAGGTGACCAGACCATATAGTGTCTGGTCTGTAATGAAATGAAATTGGAATGAAAACACAGGTAGGCAAGTTGATGTCACAGTGAACATCACTGAGGATCACACTCATCCACCTACCAATGCATGCATTTTTGTGAACATTTGTTGAGTACCCATGTGATGAAGAAAAATGGCCATGGGCTCTGCCACATAGTGCTGTGTACCCAAATGGTGGATCTGATATACTCAATCTTCACTTCCTAGTGTGACGCTGGTGTGAAAGAGTCCACCTCTGACTCTCAGATCTCTCATCTGTAAAATGAAGAGATTACATGCCACGATTCAGCAATCCCGCACAGAAGGCACCTAGAGCAGGAGCTCTCACCTGGGTGTTCAGTTACCGGGCTTTTCCTTTCTTGTAAGTGTGTGGACTGTCTGCTCTGAAATTCTCATTTTAAATCCAGAGCTTTTTCTAACAATTGGTGCTGGAAGAGAGGGATCAAAACGGGTCAAAGTGTGGGTCTCCTCATTTTGCGTGCACAAAAGGGAAAACAGTGCCTAAACCCAGGAATGAGGAAGGATTTAAAAATCTTTCATGGTGCCACAAACAGCACGCTTTTATAATGCGCTCATCTCATTTTCGAGGGCTCCCTTCGCTTGACTTGGGCAAAAAGCCTCACTTCCTGATATCGTCACTTTCAGGGGTTAGGAATTCAACATATGAATTTGGGGAAACACATTCCCACCATAGCAGGCAGGGTGTTTTTGTCCCTTGCTCCTTTCTTCCCTTCCCCTCCTTTAAACACCTGTCCCCCTTGCGTCTTTAGGGAGGTAGGTGATATAAAGTAAGGAAATTGAGTTTTGAAGTCAGAAAGAACCGTGTTTGATTCCTGGCTTTGCTGTACATGTGAAAACTTGGACAGATTCTTTCTGGAAGTGATCTTCTGCCATTTGACCCCATCACATTCCTACCTAATTCTGAGAGCTCCCTTCCATGCTCACGATGAAACACGTGGGTTCTGATCTGATTTCAGATAAGCCTTCCCCCTCCCCTCTCCCAGTGGACCCTGGGAACTCTGTGCTCCAGGAGGTGTCCTACCGAAAATGTGTCATGTCATTCAACACTCTGCTTCTTTGTACATAGGGCTTCTTCACCCATCTGGCTAGCTCCTATGCATCCCTCAAGGCCCATTTCAAGTTTCTCCCGAGGGAAGCCTTCCTGAGCTCCTCTTGCTTTGTCCCTGTTCATCTGTTATCATGGCACCTATTGCAAGGAATGGATACTGTCCTTCTACTTGTTTGTTGTTCTTTACCATGAAGAAGTTCTTTGAGTGAGGAAGCTGTACTTAGTTCGCCATTTATTTATAAATTCATTCAACAGACATGGATTCAACATCTCATATCCCTGGCGCCGGGTTGGTGCCAGCAACCGGGTGGGGAACAAGACGAACAAGGTCCCTGTTCTAGCAGGAAAGTGCAGAGAGTAAACAAATAACTGAGTAAGAAATTGTCTGACCGCGATAAGCGAAAGAGACAGAATATATCAGTAGGAGATATAGTAGAGCAGTGGGGTGGGTTGGGTGAGCTGGTAAAGTCTCTCTGTATCCTCCATAGAAGGCACTGGAATGACTGTTCACAGAAACCAGAAGGAGGAGAAGGGAGGATGGAGGCATGTCCCTCTTTTTGATGACGCAGCCTTGTGACTAGCAGCAAGTTCATTAATGGGGAGTCATAGGTTCTAAGTGCACCCTTGCTCAATATTTTTCCAGAATGACAATCCTCAATTTGGTTTGGAGTCTTAATAAAGCTGACAAAGTCTTCTCTTTCTCACCACAACTACTGTGACTAACCCACAGGTGGGAAGACCTAGTGCATAGGCACTAAAGGGGAGCAAATATGGGTTAAGCTTCAGAGAAAGCTCTGGAACAATTAGTGTGACATCCTCATAATAATGGCAATTATGACAAAAATAACCCTCACCATCCGCATGCAGCTTGCCATCTCAGAATTACATCCATAGCCAATATCCTATTTGAACCTCCCTGCAGACCTGTGAGATCATGAGCCTATTTATGGAAAAGGAAGCTGAAACTCCCAGGAGGGAAGCAACTTTTCCAGGGTCATATGTGGCACTGAATGTCCAATCCAGGGCTCTAATTCCAGAATCTGGTTTCAGAAAAGGCTGTGTTGGGAGGTGGTAAGCTCTTTGTAGAGGTATGCAAAGACAGGTTGAGCGTCCCTTGTGCAAGGAGACAGAGGAGGTGGGACAGGTGGCCTCTTCTGTCACTGCCCTGATGCTGGCTTTTTCATCTTAAGGCAGTGTAAAGAATATATTGCATAAAGTGCCCCCTACCCCTCCCTTGATTTCTGGAGATCAACCCAAAAGTGAGCCTGCCCCTTGCCACACTCTAGCGAGGGGCAACTGGAACCTTCTGCTGGGAGCCAGAACATCGATGAAAGCTAGCCCCCATCTTAGCAGTTGAGGCACTCTGCGGAATAGGAGCTTGGCGCCTGCTGGGAGCTGCCGGTTGTTATTTGTGATTCTTGTCATTCTGGACTCTATCGCTTTGAAGGAAAAGGATGGGAATCACTCGGCTAGAATTCTTCCCTAACCAAGCAAGGTGCTGACTTTCAGGGATCACAGCGTCTAGCTTCTTGTGGCAGGTGTCCTCAGCTGGCTACGAGGACAGCCCGGGATGTTTTGGTCTGACTTCAAGTTTTTGGAAGTGAAAAGGAAACACTTTGTAAGAAATAACAATAAGAGGGCGCCTGGTGGCTCAGTAGGTTAAGCCTCTGCCTTCGGCTCTGGTCATGATCTCAGGGTCCTGGGATCGAGCCCCGCATTGGGCTCCTTGCTCAGCGGGGAGCTTGCTTCTCCCTCTCCCTCTACCTGCTACTTCCTCTGCTTCTGCTCTCTCTGTCAAATAAATAAATAAAATCTTTGAAAAAAAAAAGAAGTAATCTTAAGTAATAATAATCATAATGATAGCTGATACTTACTAAATGTTGAATGCGTGCCAGGCACTGTGGTAAACACTCCCTGATCTTTAACTCGTTTCACCTTTCCAGCAACACTGGACACAGGTTCTTACTAAACCACCTTAAAGCTGAGGAAATGGAAGCAGCGTGAGCATGAGATATCAACTCTAGGATACCTTATAAGTTACCCACTGCTGCGAGATAAATTGTCCCTCGTTGGCCCTGACTTGAGGTCTGCTATCTCACTGTTCCTTTGGGGTAGGGATCCCGGATGGGATGAGCTAGGTGGTCCAGGTTGGGTCTCTCTTGAGGCTGCTGGCAGATGCTGCTGGCGTTGGAAGGACAAAGGGTGTCCAGGACCCACTTCCAGGGTGGCTCACTCGTGTGGCAGGAGGCCTTGGTGCCTCCTCACGGGAACTCTCCTCAGGACACTTGCATGTGCTCAAGACACAGCAGCTGTCTTTCTCCAGCATGAGTCACCTAAGACCGAGGACATGGCCAAGCTGGAGCAACCTTACCCCCCTGGTCTCTGAATTCACACCTCATCATTTCCTCTTTATTTTTATTCTTCTGTGTCTTAGAGCAGATCCCTGAGTCCAGCCCATGTGTAAGGGAAGGTGCCTTTGGTTCCCCCTTCAGAGGGACTATTAAAGAATGTGTGTCCATACCTGAAAACGTGGGAGTGGCTTCACTGGGCCTCAAGGCGAAGTCGTCACGGTCCACAAGCCTGGGGTCCTTCTTCTTCCCTGCCACCCCCTCCGGACTAACGTGAGATGGGGGGCTGGTCTCACTGGGTAAGTGGTATTGATTAAGCTGAGCGTGACTGGAGGGTCCAGCATCAGGAAGAGCTGCCCCTGATGTGGAACCTGGGCCCTGTTTTTCCTGGAAGACTGCTGGGCTGCCGGTCACGATGGTTCCCAGCTACGCTTAGTTCGTCTGTCACCAGGGAGCCAGGGGAAGTCCGGTCACCCACGGTCAAGAGGTAAAGCGTGCATGTGTGCGTGTGCGAGTGCCTGTCTTTGAGGGTGAGCCTGTACTGTGTGTCTGTGTTTGTCTGAGTGTGTGTGTGTGTGTGTGTGTGTGTGTGTGATGAGCTATAAGCCTGGGGACTGGACTGTGGGGAGACTTGCAGGCCCTGGGAAGAGTCTGGGCTTTGGGTTGCGGCAGGTGGAGCCATTGGGGTCGAAGGCAGGAGTCCCGTGGCGAGGTCTCATTGAGCATTTAGAAGGTACCCCATGGAGGAAAGCGGGTAAGGCTGGGGTGTGGGCATACTGCCCAGGAGGCCACGGCCGTGCCTGAAGTGGACAGAAGTCCTGGGAGAAGAGGAGGGGAAGGGGACAGTTGCTGGGATTTGGGGACCGTTGGTCTTGAGGTCTAGCGGGATGGGAATGGCCCAGGATGGCAACTGCTTTACCAACACCGCAGGGGTAGTGTTGGTGCGTTCCTGAGAAGAAGGCCCAGGCAGAGCAGGACCTGGGGAAGGGAGAGTGAGGAGACCAGCTCTGGTCATCCTGGGGGAGGGGCCCATAGCTCAGCTGTGGGGGGGCCAGGAGTGCTTGGCCCTTTGGCTCTAGAGTCTGTAAGAGGTGTGGGCATGGGAGCATGAGCTGGGAGGCTCTCTGTGGCTTAGTCAAAGGGCATAGTCTTGATGAGACAGACATGAACTTTGGATGTTAGTCTTCTCTGGCCTCTGTACCCTCAGGTATAACTTGGGGACAAACGTTGCTCTGAAGACTGTGAACACTTAGCATGCTGTGGAATGTTCTGGCAGGCAGTTGGCACATCTTCAACCCCGAGTCACCTCCCTGTTCTGGAAGGCCCAGGGGACTGTGAGGGAATAGGCTTCCTAGGAGAGAAGGAGGGAGCTAGAATTGGGGGCTGGGCCCTGCCTAGAGCTGGATCCTGTGTGTACCTGGCCCTTACCAGAAATAAGACCCTTTTCCCCCCAGTTCCCAGGACTGGCTCTGAGTCATTGCCACTGCCTTTGTTTTGACTGGTGCCTGACATGTGGTCTGGCTCTGCGATGATGCAGATGCTGATGCTGTTGCTAGGCAACCGAGCTGCAGCCCAAATCCTCTGAGGCCTCTGTGCCATTCACCCCTCAACCTGGAGCTGCCAACAAAGGTTGATTTGGAGCTGGCTATAAAAATGGGGAGGGGCTTCTCTGCAAGTCCAGGGGTACGTTAGGGCAGTGTGTGTTTACATGCATGGTAGGGGACAAAAAGGTTGCAAAAGTAGTACTTTCCATTTATTGAGCATTTGTTCTATGCGGGCCTCTGTCCGTGAATTAGCTCATTTAATTTTTAGCATTGCCCCAACATGCATGTTCTAACGACTCCCACTTTACAGACCAGAAACCCACAACTTAGAGAGGGAAAGTGGCATGTCCGAGTCCACCCCGGTGCCAAGTGGGGTGGCTGAAATTTGAACCTGGATCTCTCTGATTCTAGGGCTCAAGACAGGAAGTGGGGTTTGGCTTTGATTTCTCTCCTGATTCGGTTTGAGCCATCCCTGCTTCATCCAATGTCCACATCGTTCATTCTCTGCAAAGCAACCAGAAATCAGATCACGTGCTCCTGCTATGGCCCGCTCGTGCTGCCCAGTGCCCTCAGCACACTCCTTAAATTAAATAGTATGGCTGTGTGTGGCCCAGCCCTCTTGCGGCAGCACCTCCCCTCCCCCCCAACTCATGCTTCCTGCTCCTTCCTCTTTCTTCATGCCTTTTCTCTAAGTTTCATGCTCTATTGCCTCAAAGCAGGTGATTTGCCCCACTTTGACCTTGGGAGTACTTCCTCCACGTTAAACTGCCTCTGTTTGGGGGCAGACTTCATGCTGGGTAGATCCCTAGGTCAGCACTCATACCTCGAGTAGCCCATTTTGCAGACAAGGAACCTGAGACTCAGGGATAGGAAGACACTTGCCCAAGACAGCGAGGCTTGTAATTAACAGAGCCAGGATCCGAGCTCTAGTGGATCTGGTCCCACACCTCGGCTGTGAATTTTCAGGTCTCTGGAGAGCATTTGCAAGGAAACGGTGCAGAAATAAGAACCCTGACATTTCCACATATCCATAGTATGCGCAGACACCTTCATTCAGAGACAGCACCTGCCAGAGAATGAAAAGGCCAGTTGAGGGTGGGAGCAGAGGAGTGTGGAGAATGGCAGGGTGAGGGATTATGGGAGGAATATGTGGTGAGTGCAGGTTTGCCCTACAGGGGGCTGGCCCTCCTCAGGCCACGGGGAGAACCCTTCCCACCTCCCCCTACCACCGCCCCAGCATGCTCAGCGTGACCCCAACCAAAGTGCATGGCACAATGACACATCGAGGGGCCTGGTATCATGGTCTTTGATTCTGTACCCTCAGGCCCTCTGACCCTGCAGCCCAGGAATGCAGTAGGGCCTCCCTGACTTAGAAGGGTCCTCACCCATCCCTGGGCTGCAGCATCTCTCCTCACAAAGTGGGGTAGGAGATGTTTGGAGCTTGGCGAAGCCTAGTGTGTGTGTATGGGTGGGGTGGGCTCTGGGACAGTCAGAGGGCTATGTGGGGGGTAGGGGGGCAGGAGGAGGAGGGGAGGAGAGGTCAGATCACAGGGACCCTTCGTGCCTCTTCAGGGCAGCCTCAGAGGCAACTTCCTCTACTTCCTCTACCCACGATCTCCAAGAGCTCATTCAATTTTACCCGAGGAGCCCTATTTGCTCCATTTACAGAGAACCTGGAGCCTCAGTTGTTCAACGGTTCACGCGTCCAACAAGTTTACTGAACCCGAGGTGAACACTGGACACCTCCACTCAGGAGCCTTCTGGGCATGGCAGACTCCCAGCCTTCCTGTCTCATGCGTAGCTCTCCATCGGAAACCCCAGGAAGGAGAGCCCGTCTCCGTTCTTCTCTTCCACATGCAGCCCATTTGTGTCTGTTGTTTCCTCCACGTCCCATGTACCTCTCGCCTGGATTCATTGTTTCTGATTTCAAAACCCGCTCCCTGGTCTGGGTGGCCCTTATCTTCAGCCAGAGTGACTGCATCACCCTCCCTCTTGGTCCCTGCTTGCTTCCCTCCCCTTTAGAGATCACAAATCCAATCATGTCCCATCACTGATGGAAATCTTCCCATGGCAACCAGAAGAACCACTTAGAAGGGCATGCTGTCCTTATCTGGGCTTGCGTGCTCATGACGGCTTGCCTTCCAACTGCTTCCTGGCACACTCATGCCTGCCGGAGGGCCCTTGCTTTTATGTTCTTCCTGCAACACCCCATCCAGTGTTTACATAGCTGACATTCATGCCTCAGCTCCTGTCACTGTAGCCATGAGGACTTTCCTCTCCTAGGAACTATTATATTGTCCTATTTTATTTATTGGAAACTTATGTATTGTCTTTAATATTCCCCCTCCCTACTATGATATAAGCTCTAGGAGAGCAGGAATTGGTCCTGTTACAGCACCTAGAACAACGCCAGGAACTATGTTGGTAGGGATGATGTACTGTACAACTCCAAGGAGCATGGTTCTTATCAAAATCTATATGAAGAATGCTCTGGAATAGCTCAGTGCACAACTTACACAACTGTATTTGGCAGTCCTGGGGATATGCTAGTAAATAAGAAAGAAACAGTTCCTGATCTCACAGATGCACTGATCAGAACAATTTAGGGGGCCAAATTCAACAACTTGAGCCTTTTATAATACTAAGTGCCAGACACTAACAGACACTTCATGTTTATAATCTGCATTATTCCTAACAAAAGCCACCCTTTTACAGATTAGGAAACTGAGGCTCAGAGTAGTAAAATGGTCTGCCTTAAGGTCACGTGTCTGTCAAGGGCAGAGTCAGAACATGAACATACTTCATTCTGGTGGCAAAGTCCAAATCCTTCAAGATGCCCAAGATAGAGCCTTGACCTCATAGAGCAGAACATCTTCTTGGGGTGGGGGACTAATCTTCATTGTGCTGTTCACATGTGCCAATCATAATGATGAGCAGTTTATGGGCATTTTCTTCTCATGTTTGAAACCTCCCAGCAGTTGGAGATGGAGACCTAAAGAAGAAAGGGGACTTGCCCAAGGTCATGTGGTGTGAGAAGTAGTGTTAAGAAAGGGAGCCCCAAACCATCTGATCTCCTGTGTCTCCCTCCTTTGTGACACTGAGCGGGAGTGACCGTCATTAAACGTGGTAGTTGCTGTAACTGAGGAATGAGCGGGACATGAAGAGCGAGAAGAAAGATGTCTACCTCTGCTGAGAGCAGGACGAGGGTCACAGAAAACCATCTTGGAATGAGCAGAGCTTCCAGGCCAGCTGGGGCACTCCAGGGGACGGACCTGGAGATGTTGACTCCAGGATCGTGGCCATGATTAGAGGTTGCACTGGACCAGAACCCAGACCCCCGGCTTTGAGGCTGGCTGTTTGCTTCACCCAGGTCCCCTGGTGTTTTAAATATTCATCTCTCCACGCTCCTGGGCCCTCATTAGACGCAGTCAGGATAAAAAATGCAGGTGATTTCCCAGCAATCTGAACCCTGATGAGGGCTCCCATAAGCCCTGTTTCCATTTCTTTCCAGGTGCTTCCACCACCTAAATAAGGGTCCTTGATATGTAATAGCTGGGACAAGATGGGGGACTCTGTCTCCAAAGGTTTCAAGTACTTGTCGAGATCTCTCTGCTGTGAGATTGTCGGCAGGCATAATGGCAGGACTCCCGCATTCAGGGGACTTCTAATTGTCCCTTCCCTCCATGATGTCCCAGCTGCTCTTTTCCATCTCATCTCAGCCAATGGCAGAGTCATGCACCCTGGAATTTATTGGAAATCTGGGTGTATTCCTGCCTCCTCTCTCTAGCATCCTGCATCTGTTTCATCTCCACATTCTATACATTCTGCCTCCCGATAAAGCCCAGTCCCGTGCATGGCTCCCCCACTCCCCCATCTTTCCCTCCAAAGTTCCTTCCAGGAAGGGATGCTGCTGATGTACAGTCAGTGACCTAAGCTCCCAGATGTCAGCAGAAAAAGACCATCAGCACGTGACATGAACCTAATAGGTAGACAGATAAGTGACCAGAGCCTTGATAGGCATGACTCAGCACACCCTGACTGGTTAAGATAGTTCCACAAACTATCTCCTAAAACCCCCTAAACTTAGAAACTCTGAGGGAAGCCCATTCGGGTCCGCCTCCCTCTCTGGGACCTTTGAATTCTTGCTGAATAAAATTTGCTCTGCTGCCCACCACTCTTCATCTGGTCTACGTCTTCATTCTTCGAAGTGGTGCGACCCAGAACCTGGGCACTAAAGGGACCCAAATCCTATAATGAAGGGGGAGACATCTGAGCCTCTCCTGGAAGAGTGGGTGAGGTGCTGGTCATTGATCCAAAGGAGCTTCTGGCTGAAGGCTCCAGGAATTCTAGAACCAAGCTCAATGACCCAACCCTCCAGCCCCTGTCCCAGGTAGACAGAGAAGTCACAGGATGAGGTTCTATGTATGGGGAGAGGGAATGCCCTCATCCCAGTTTCCTGGTCTGCACAGTGGGTGGGATTGCATGTACCACACCAGGCCTGTGGATGGGTTGAGGGGGTCATGGCTGACTGTGTCCTACCAAGGGCAAGGAGAATTGGGTGGGCATGGAGAGAGCCTGGGGATGGGGTTGTGCACAACGGGGTTCCCTGCCCTGGAGGGGGTGCCTGGGAGCCCAGCTGTGTGATTGAATCCCTTCCACCACTGCCCAGTGAGTGACCTTGGGGGGACGGACTGCCCTCCTGCTTCCCAATATTTCCCATATGGAGGCCACACAGAGAAAGCTCAGATTCACTGTCAACCTGGAGAGAACAGATGAGTTTGCCCCCGGGCATGGACTTGGACTATTGCCAATCCTGAGGGCATTGGTACAATCTCAGACACCCAAAACCCACAAGGGGCACTTGGTGGGAAGCCAGATATATCTCTCAGAGCCCTAGATGTCTCCTCTGTGCACAGAGATGTTGATCAGAATAGCACTCGGCTCCTAGAGTTGTAGCAAGGCAACAATGAGGACATCTGTGGGCCTGCTCCATGTTGAGTCCCCTCCCAAACTGACTGCTTTGACCATCCTCCAGAATCTTCGGAGCAGCTACCTCTTCCACATAGAATACCTTCTGTATTACATCCACAGTCTACAGTTACTATTTCTGCGAGGACTGATGTCCACTAGGAGTTAAGGCACCATATTCCAAATAGAATTCTGAGCTGGATTTTAAAGGAAAAGCATAAGTTCTTTACGTGCAAATAGAGGGAAAGAGCATCGAAGGGAAAAGGATTTGCATGTAGGAAGGAATGGAAAGAGAAAATTTGAGAAGCTCAGGTCTCCCTTATGATCTCTTTCTTTGGATAAATACACAAGAGAAAAGGTTTGTAAGCAGACACAGATCTAGTTTTTGGCATCCCTGCAGCCTGCTTTTCCCCTAGAGAGAAGAATTGTGATAACGAATGCATTAAATTCTTCTTTCTGAATACAGACCAAATCCTACCACACACAAGCTCTTGCACACAGTCCTTTCGCTAAGAGTCCTGAAGGATAATGCTATATTTCCGGCCCACTGCTTGAGACGAGGTCCAGAAACTTATTTCTGGCATCCAGATATTGTCAAAAGGAATATATCACTTTCTCTCTCTTTAAAATTCCTTGCAGATTTCTGTGACATATACAAGAATTTGTCCAGAAACAGACTGGCAGCAAGCTTGAAGTCAGTGATTTAAAATGTGTCCCTCTTTCGACTCCCTTCTGCTCATCTCTCCACCCACCGTAATAGAGCACACGCCTCAGGAAAGCAGTCTTCACCATAATCAATGCTGTGGGCTGGAAATGTAACCAGAGACTACTACATTTCATTCCCAGGAAACTCACAAATGTGCCATTGCAGAGTGAAACACAGAAATTAAAAAATATTAATTTCACCTGACTTGTGCATTTCCGACCTTAGTGAAAATATTTTTTGAAAGCTAAATGTTTGATGGATAAAAAAAAAAAATTGATCACTGTTCCTGCTCATTTTTAAAAAGATTTTTAAAAATTTATTTTAGAGATAGAGAGAGTGGGGGGGCATGGGGAGAAGCAGAGGGAAAGGACAAGCAGACTCCCTTCTGAGCTTAGAGCCCAGCAAGGGGCTGGAGGTGGGGTTCCGGGTGGAGCTGGATCCCATGACCCTGAGATCATGACCTGAGCCAAAATCAACAGTCAAACACTTAACCTACTGAGCCACTCAGCGCCCCTCTGTCTGCTCATTTTTCAAAAGTAAAGGAATAAACAAACCCAGAGGGTTGTTTCTACTCTACACACATCTGCCTGCAGTACTGGGGAAGAGTGAAGTCAGAATGGATTCACAAAAGACAAATGTGATGTTTTATTTATGGAAGTGTTGGCTGACTTAGCTTTTACCAGTTAGGATTTCCTAGGAAGTGAGTGTTCTGACGTGTGTGTGTTGTGTGTGTGTGTTGTTTTTGTGTATGTCTCCTTTCCTTCCTTAACTTCTTCTTCTGACAGCTCTGCTAAGGCTGCAGAGAACTTTGCAGATTACACGTCCTGCTCCTGGCCCCCCTCTCTCAATGGGAACCCCGAATGTGGTCTTCAGTCCTGAAAGCAGGGCATACTCATCTTCCTCTCCTCTGATTTGGGCTTCCATGGAGGCTGCTCCCTCTCAGCACCCCATGGGTAATGGAGGAGTGGCCAGGGAAGTGTTGGGGTCACTCACCGTTTCTGGCTATACCCATCTCAGCCAGCATGTTCTTGGGTCTGTGAGGTGGAGGCAGTGTGGTTTCTCTGGGCTGTAGAAGGGCAGACTCATCTCTGACCCTTCTTGGCTACTCAAGCACTCAGGCATGTTTCTACCTCAGGACATTTGCACGTGCTATTCTCATTACCTAGATTAGACGTCTCGTTCTCATTGTGTCTCTCCAGTATTAGCTCTGATTAGAGGCCCACTCTGATTACTTTCTGCCTCCTTACCAGTTTTCCTTTGCCTACCAAGCACTTGTCACCCTCTGACCTATTTTATTTTTATTCATTTATTGTATGTCTCTCCCTGCAAGAATATCAGCTCTACAAGGGCAATTACTTTGTTTTGCTTTCTGGTATATTGTTCTTTGAATAGTGTCTGGTCCATGGTAGGTAACCTCATCATTGGACATCCTGTCTACTCTCTCCACCCCTTGTGCCCTCCTGTGTGGGAACATTGAACAAGTCCTTGAAGATGTGAAGTTATCATCCTTCTGGCTAAGCTTCCCACGGCCTGCCCAAATCAACAGACTCTTCCCTCCTTCGAGCTTCCACAGAAAGGCTGCACCCAGGAGTGTGAACACTGGAGTCAAATGTGCCTGCCTTAAATTCTTGGTCCCCTGCCTGGTCACTGTCATATGGTCCAGGCAAGGCATCTGTTTTCTGTAAGTGACCCTATGTAACACCTCCTTCTCAGGGCTGTTGGAAGATTAATAACTTAGGTAAGGTTTCCAGCCCACAGTAGGCACTCCATCTAGCAAACTACTGCTTATCCTCATGACTGCCTCCTTTATACTCCTTTTACCACAGTGCACCACTGTCTGCCTTCACGTCTCTACTCTGATCTCTGTGGGGGCACCTGGGTCTTCTGCGTCATGTCCCAGAGTGCGGAACGGGAGTGAGCACACCCCAGCCTGCTTCCTGTTTCTGTGAATAGAGTCAGACCGGAACACAGTCACCCCATGTGTTTCCATATTGTCTGTGTTACAACAGTCACACTGAGTGGCTGTTACAGAAACCGTCTGATCCACAAAGCCTTCAATATTCACTATCTTGCCATTTACAGAAAAAAAAATTGCTCACTTCTGTCCCAGATGAAGGTTACCACCTAGTAGATTCTTGTAAATACTTGTTTCAAGAATGAATGAATGAATGAGTGAATGAATGGTATATAATCGGTACTAATGACTGGGTACATGGGCTGTGGTAATGGGATAGCTCAGATGGAATTTTCCTCTTGTTAAGCTTTTTTTTTGGCAAGTAAGTTCTCTCCCCTGAGTTAACTTGTATTTAAAGCTGACACCCTGATTATTAACTTCATCAGAACATGGCTGGCTGTGTGGGTAGTGCAGCCCTGGAGAGAAGAAAATGAGAGGAGGAATAAACAGGGAAGAGAGAGGAGGAGGCACAGAAGCTGCCCCCTTGCCCTTTTCTCTTGCACTGGCCTTGGTGAGGCTGTCTTTATATCAAGCCTAGACCATTGCAGTAGTCCAGCCCACAGCTTGGCATGGGGGAGGCACTCCGTAGACTTTTACTGAGTGAGTGAACAGAGCATTGGAAAGATCACAGGAGTGGAACTCAGAGACCGGGTTCACATTCCAGCCTAATCTGGCTGAGTGACCACAAGCAGGCCAGTTTCTCTATGTGATCCAGTGGAAACACATATCCTTGCCTGGCTTCCTGCCTAAGAGTACAGAGTGCCTGGCTTTAGTGAGTACCAGAAGGAAGAAAACTCCTTTCTGGTACAGTTACCGTGTGCTGGGCACTGAGGAGGGCACATCATATATTTTCATCAGTAGTCATGACAAAGTGGTGAGGTAGAGACGACCAGCCAATTTTATAGATGGAAATCTGCATCCTGGGAGCCCAGGCTGATGGTCTTTCCATGTCTCTTTCAGCTTTAAGATCCTTGCTTCTCCCAAGCAAGGGGAGTGACTTCCAGGTCTAAGAGGTGACCTTCTTAGATAGACACTGGCAGAGAACATATGGAGAGGAGTTGACAATGTACCCAGAGCATGCAGAATTTATCTTCTTAATTCAATGACCTAATACAAACACAAAGATGAGAGATAGAAATAATGTTACCATTGAGTGAGTGTTGTATCTTGTGCCACGCTGCTGCCACGCACGCTAGGAGATGTTTGACATGCATTATTTTGTTAACCTTCCAGGATGGTGTGAAGGAAGCCATTTCATCCCCATTTTACAGATGAGGAAATTGAGACTCAGAAGTCACGTGACTTGCCCAAGGTCACAGAGCTGATCGGGACAGGATCAGGACTGGAACCATCATCTGTGTGACTCAGACCACTAAGCTAACTGCCTCTTATTCTGCTACTTATTTAACACTGAGAAAGGGTTTGCTCTGTCTTCTTCCAGAAAAAGGTCCGCACTTCGTGCTTTGAGGGTAACCTGTTTGACTATGGTAAGTATAATATTGTGCAGTAGAGTTTTCAAGCAGTTAAGTCTAACACCACAAACACAGCCTGAACGACCCAACTCTTTTGAAAGAGCTGATAATTAGCTTCTTATAATTACCCACCCTGTTTTCAAGGAGATACAAAGAGGAAGAAAAAGTAGATTTCTTAGGTTGAGGGAAAGTGCTTTACCAATTTTCACAAAGAACTATTTTAACCAAACTGGGGGAAATGCAAAATGTGAAAACATGCCTTCAGGGGCTGGGTACATGGAGTGTGGGCCAGTGGCTTTGCAAGTAGGTTTTTGGTTTTTTTTGTGTGTGTGTGTGTGTTTTTGTTTTTTTGGTTTTTTTTTACTTTTAGTGACTATAACTAAAACACAAAAAGTCTTAGGTAAGGCAAAATTTTGGATTGAATACACTCAGTGCCAAAGGCAAGCGTTTGATTCCAGTGTGTCTGCAGGTGACACTGGGCTACGGGCCAGGGTCCAGGTCTCCCTGGCAGGTACTCTTCCTTCTTCAGGTGACAGAGCTTTGTGTGGTTGTACACCTCTCCTCCACTCAAAGTCCTTTGGGTGTAAAGAGTGGAACCAGGAACGTAGCATGTGATCTGGACAAGTGAGCTGACCTTGGTTTCCAATTCTGGACAGTGGGCAAAGGGATTAACAGAACGGGGAGGGTTAAAAGTGATAAAACCCATCTGAGTCTGGCATGTGGCAAATGCTCAGAAATGTTAGCTGTGATCGTGATTATGGTTTATGAAATTACAGTCCTGTTCTTTAAACTGTGGGGTTAAACGCATACAGGTTCTTGCAAATCCCTCTGAGAATTACAGTCATCAGTGCCTCCTTGCCTGGGGGCTGGGCGTGTGCCTCAGTTTCCTTATTCTTTCCTCTATTCTCCATGCCTTGCCTCGAACTGTCACTTTGGTGCAAAGGGGGACAGTTAACCATGACCCAGAATGACAGCGGCTCAGGTTGGTTGAAGCACTTCTCATTAGCACTTTTATCAAAATCAATGTTTTTGGTGAGCCCAAACCCTGGGGAAGAAACCCACTGAGCGCAGGAACTCCACGGAAAATTAGAAATTCTCCCTGAGTTTGGTGGTGGCAAGGAGATATAGAAAATCTTTAGTCCGATGAATCTTCAGCTAGGGTGTGCGGGGAGAATTTATGAGATCAAACTTGCTGAAAAATGCAAATTCTATGACTGCTGTCCCAGAAGCCACGGATGATGCCAGCTGCGGAAGTTCTGACTTGTCCTTGACATGGAGATTTGGGAATTACATTATTTGGGAAGCAGAAACTAAGACCCAGAGGAGAAAAATGGTCCCAGGCCTACAATCTTGGTGGCTCAAGAATTGTTGAAAACTTCTGGAAGAAGAAATGAGCCTTGCCTTGCAGGAGGGAGAAGGGAGACTGCCCCTGACCCTGGGAGGTCACAAGTCAGAGGGAAGTGACCCCAACGGGCATCTTAACAAGAATAGTCATCCAGTGAGTATTCATTGAGTGCCTTCGGAGCCGGGCACCCTTCTAGGTGCTGGAGAGAGGACAGACCATGAACAACATGAAGTCCCTGCAGTTCCTCATTCCAGCGGGAAACAGAGTTTGGTTTATAAAATCATGATGCCATAAAAGTCAAGGAATGGGAAGCACGTGGTAAATGGAAGCTCAGAGGTTGCCATATGGCTTCTTGCTTCTCCTCAGGGGAACGTGTCTGAGGCTCAGTGGCCTTGACATCCACTTGACACGCACTTCGGTTGGGAGGCTCTGAATTTCCCCCGTTGGGCTGGATGAGGTGGGACTAGATTAGGAGTGGGGAATAATGCTTAGAAATGTCAGAAGAATAGAGCCCAGCAGTAAAGACAGTCCCAGAAATGGGGTGGTCTTTTGCGTGAAGGCCAGGCTGAGACTTGAACTGTCTCCAGAAGGTCTGGACTGTGCCTGGGGACAGCAGTCAGGCTCAGGGGGAGAGCTTCCTGAGCTCCCTGTAGCTCCAGATCTATTTTGCTGACATTCAGGGTCTTTTCTGTGGTGTATGATGGAATTTTTTTTTTCCTGAACACTTATTATTGAATGCATAAAATAAGACATGCATGAATACATTTTCAGCATGAAAGATGAAAATAATCTAGAATACAGAACAAAATGGGAATTTTTTTCACACCCCCTCCCCATTCCAGTTCTCTCCCACAAAGTATCTGCTGTGAAAGAATCCATGTTCTAGACTCTTCTGTGCTTTTACGTTCCAACATGACCTGCATCTTAAATCAGAAATGGAATTACAGTAGGTCCTATTGTTCCATGACTTATCTCGTTTCACTTTACAATAGGCACTGGAAATTGTTCATGTCCAAAAGTATCTTTTTCATTATTTTTCAATGACTACATCCCATAAATTTTTAAATATCATCTTCACTTTTTCCTACTGAGAAAGACACCCTGTTTACTGAGTAGTCCATGTATTATCATGAAATAAAATTCTTAAGTGTATATAGTTTGGTTTTCATATTTTCTATTTTGTTCTATTTATTGTCCATTTCAGAGCCACTAAACACACTGTTTTAATAACTATAGCTTTATAGAGTGTTTTAATATATGGTATAGCAAGTTCTTTATCATTCTTCTTTTTGAAAAGTTTCCTTATAATCTTTATGCATTTTCTATGTCAAGGTCAGAATCTACTTACCAAGTTTCATTAAACATCACACTGAAATTATGATTGGGATTACATTAAATATGAAGGTTATATGGAGAGAATTGACACCTTTGTAATTTGTCTTTTATCGAGGATTGCGGCGTGAATCTTCATTACATAAGACTTTTCATTGTTGTTAACATTCATTTCATTAGGTTTAATAATTTTCTTTATGTGGGTTTTGCATGGTTCTTATCAATCTATTCCTAGATGTTGTATGTATTTTTTGTTTTTTCTTATTATGAATGGGAACTTCAGTTACATTTTCGAGTTGATTATTATGTAGTAAAGGAAATTGTTAATTTTTAAAATGCTGTGTAATATCTATCTACTGCCTCTTCATTGATGTCTCCTGTTAGTTCTGTTATTAGCTAATTTTCTAGGGAGATAATAATATTGCCTACAAATAATGACAATTTTCTTTGTTTAGAATTTTGATGCTTGTGAAACATCAGCTATTACATCATTACTTTATTTCAGCAGACACAGGTGTTTAATTTTATTGTGCTTTTGTAGCATCTATTAAAACAATTGTATGATTTTCTTCCCTTATCTGTTAAGCTGGTAAAATATATAAACAGATTTTTGTAGCATTGAATAGACACTGAATAGTAAAATATCCTTGGAATTTTAATATTAATATACTAGATTTTATTTGCTAATATTTTATTCAGCACATCTATATGTATGTTTCTGAGTGAGTATGGCTACTATTTCCTTGTTTTAATATTAATACCAGGATTTGCTCAGAGGCTAAGGAGAAATACTCTCCAACTTAATCTATGCTCTGAAACAGTTTATATATCATAGATAGCCTTTTTGTTTGTTTGTTTGAAGATTTGGTGAAACATCATAAACCGCTTGAGCTTATTTTCTTTTTAAGGGACAGGCCTTTAGTTACTTAAAACTTTCTTCTGGGGGTGCCTGGGTGGCTCAGTGGGTTAAAGCCTCTGCCTTCAGCTCGGGTCATGATCCCAGGGTCCTGGGATCAAGCCCCGCATCAGGCTCTCTGCTCAGCGGGAGCCTGCTTCCTCCTCCCTCTCTGCCTGCTTCTCTGCCTTCTTGTGATCTCTATCTGTCAAATAAAAATAAATTAAAAAAAAAACTTTCTTCTGTTTGCTGATCTATTCAGGTTTTCTTTTTCTTCTTTTAAATATTTTATTTATTTATTTGTGAGAGAGGGAGTGAGAGAGAGCATGAACAAGGAGAGGGGCAGAGGGAGAAGATTCTCCACTGAGCAGGGAGCCTGACAACACTGGGCTCGATCCCAGAATCCTGGGATCATGACCTGAGCCAAAGGCAGACATTTAACTCACTGAGCCACCCAGGTGCCCCTCTAATTAAGTTCTCTACCTTTTCTTGAATCAATTTTAATAATTCATATTTTCCTAAAAAGTCATTCATTTCATGAGATGCTTACATTCATTGAAGAGAACTAGTTCCTAGCATTCTTAAATGCATTTTTATTATCAGTCTTATCTATAGTTCTTTGACTTCTTTCATTTCCAAAGTTATTTTTTAATATCTTCTCTCCGATTTTCTTGATAAGAGTTGTCGGAAATTTGTCTATTATATTGGTCCTTTCAAAGGACCATATCAGGTTGTACTGATCAAATCTATGGATTTTGTTTGGTTTGCATTCTATTTTATTAATTTCTGCTGTCATCTTTCTTAATTGTTTCCTTCAGGTTAGAGAGTGTTATTTTGTTCTTTTCTGCCTTTATTTAGATGCAAGCTAAGTCTTTTTCTTGTCAACCTTTGTGGTTTTTAATAAATGCATTTACGGCCATAGATTTTTGTCTAAGTGAGTGGACTGGCCAGAGATCTTAACGGTGCTGAACAAGATAGGACTAATCCTGCTAATTCTCCAACTTGCCTGGATAACCATATGCAATGAGCCGGGTCATGGGTCCAGTGTCAGATCAGACTGGCTTATCTCATGCAAATCACATTCCAACACAACTCCAAAGAGATTTTCAAATCAGAAAGCAGCTCATTCCAGCATCACTTCTTGTTGGTTTAGCTTAAAACAAGTTTTACTCACATTTGCATGCTCTCCTCTTTCCACTGTCCATCTGTGTGTTTGTATATGGAAAAGTGCCAGTCGCCCATTTAAAAATTCCTCAGCGTCTACAGCAGGCTGAAATCACAGTCATGCACCAGTGGTGGTCCTTGTGCTCCAAGTGTTCACAGTTGGGGGTGGAGATGGGGGTAGAGATCTAAGTAGGTAATCTCAATAAATGAGAAAGTGCTCGGAGTCGAAATATTCTAAGGGCGGAGAAGAGAGTTGGACTAAATCAGCATGGAGGTGGAGGAGGTCAGAAAGTAGGGAAGATCTCCCAAAGGAGGTGGCACGGGCTGAAATTGGGTGTTTAACTAGGAGTTTACGTGGCTTCTAGGGAAGAAGGCTATTGTTCAGGAGAGGAATCAACTTAAATAAAAGGAAAAGAGGTCAAAAGGAACAGGAACCGTTTGGTTAGCCGCATGGAGCTCAGTCTGGCTGGAGCAATGGCCTCATCTCTGGAGGGTGACACTGGAAGGTCTATGGTGAACCCAGTAGCGGGGGCCCCAGAGGCTGATGGTAAGGGGGTTGGACAGCATCTTGTGCCGTCTAGGCAGAGTTGGGGAGGACATGGCCAGAATGTGTTTGCACAGATTCTGTGGCCTCAGTGAAGAGGGGCTTGGGATGAAGAAATGGAAGTTAGGGAGAACAAAGCAGAGAAAGCTCAAGGTGTCCAGTTGGAAGATGGCATCAACATGGATTCCAGAGATGTCTGGAATCTGGACTACATCCCGGTTTGTATCAAGCCCACCTGGGTGTAGAGGGCCAAGATGACATCCAGCATCCCTCCCCTTCCTCCACAGGCACCTGGCTCCTAAATCAGGCACTGATGCCATAATCATGGGTTCCCAGGAGGGCGTGTTGGCGAGGCATCTGGTGCCGAGCTGGGCTTGCATCCCCTGCCCCCACCCTCCCACCCTTAAGGGGGTGTTGGCCATTCCTGAGCTCAGTTTCCTCTTCTGCGAGGATGCAGTTGGGAGGGTTTAATGTAAAATCCTTATTGTTTTTGTAGCATTGCCGTGGTTCACACATCAGCATGTATTTTCCAGTTCTCAGACTGGGCTCTGAGGCGCATTTTATTAGTTCTGTTGTTTTTTTCCCCTTAGGAAAGAAATGCCTTTGTTGGTCTGATGTAATGAAATGGTTTGTGTATTTTCTTTATGAGGAAAAAGCCCCTAATACACGCAGGGCTTCTGCTCCCAGCAGACACTGCACAGATCGACACGTCTCCCTTTGTTTCCTGTTCCCCCTCACAGCCCTAATGACATTCCCAAAGGTGGCAAAGGAGAGCTTTGGGTTGCCATGGGAACCGGGTGCCAGCAGAACCGGAGAATTCTAGCCCTTCGAAGGCTGCAGATTTATTCCCCTTGTTGCTCAGGAAGCAGAGCTGGCTGCAAAGATTGGGGGTGGGGGCGATGGAGATGCTGTTCTAGGTCTTTCCACAGCTCCCCCCCCCAGGGAAAGGAGGGTACTATTGGGTCCAAGCTGATGTCGGGGAGGACTCAGGGCCCTCTTTGGAGCGATCTCTGTTCCCCTTCCTTTGAATCACATCCAACCCCAAATATAACCAGGAGGTGGGGGTGGAGCAGGAAGGAGGGAAATCTCTCTGCAGCCTCAGATAGCCTGCACCCAAACCCAGCACCCTGAGCAGACCCAGTTCTCCCCAGGGACTTTGCCAGGGGCTTCTCTGAGGTGCCAACATCCCCATGATCTCTAATTATCTCGTCACCACCCAAGCTGCTTTCACAGTTGGCAAACCTTTCCAAATGTGTAATTCATCAGCTCTTCAAAACAGCCCTGCAAAGGGAGGGTGGAGTCTTGCACCCATCACACGGATGTAGACGAGAAGGCTTCAAGAAGCTTTGCTCAGGAAAGCAGAGGTGAACCCTGAGTCCTGATGTCTGCCACTCAAGGATTCATCGATCTCCAGGACAGAGAGGGAGCCACCCGTGAGAGTGAGGAAAGGCACCCAAGACAGCAAACAGTTAAACCAGCAGCCTCCACAGTGAGAGGGGTTTAGAAAAGAGGCAAATTGAGGTCCCAGTGGAAATGAGGTAAAGACCAGAACCTTCCTCCATCGGCTTCAAGGATGCCAGCCTGTGCCACACCTTACCTGGAAAAGCCTTGCCAAGCAACCTTTCTGGAATGGGATTTCTATACCCACTTCACAGGTGTGGGAACTGGGACCCAGAGAGAAGCAACGTGCTCAAGTCACATGTGAGCACAGGACAGTCGGGATCTGACTAAGGATTCTGTCTGACTCTACCTCCAGGTTAGACCACCACCAGAGGTGTGACAAGGGGAGACCTGAGGCTCATACCCCATGGCCAGAAGAGGACCCCTGAGTATACACAGGGGGTCCTATACCTGTGTATACACGCTCACTCGCACACGCTCATACATGCACGTGCACACACACACATTCACATGTTCATACATACACACTCTCACGCACGCGCACCAGCAACTCTGATAGCGCTCTTGCACAACTCTCCCACACACTCCCACACGCATACCTGCCCCCACACCCAGCCCTGTACCGTGTGGACGGTTCGCCACTCATGCTGACAGTAGGCACTGAGGCCTCCCGGCCACTCTTGAGGCACAAACATGCCCAGAACCCCTGGAGACCCTCCCTTCTCCCTGTACCTCTGACTCCGGCTCCCAGCCCCTTTGCAGACCCTCGTCTCCAAAGAAGCCATCCAAGCATCAACCAGCCGACGGCCCCCACCCTGGCCTGGGAGTCAGGCCACAGAGCTCAGCCAAGCCCTCAGAAAGAGCTAGAGCTGTTTCCTGTATTTGGGTTCCTCTCCACCCTCGGGCATGCATTTGCTCACAGAGTCCCATCCCTCATCCTGCCTGCTAAAACCCCTGCCCTGTGCAGAGTCCCCCTGGCCTGGGCTGCTGTCTCTCTGCTGGGGGACTGGCCACCCTGCCCTTCCCTCCCCTTTTCCCACCCCTCCAGCCTCTCATCTGCCCCCTCCCTGGCTCTGACCCCACTTAAAGGAATACTAGGCACTGGCAGCAGAGATGTTCAAATTCTGGGTCACAACCCTATAGTCAATATGAAATTCTTTTAGCATCAGAGATTAGCATTTTAAAGTAGTATGGGACAGGAAAGGAAATAAAGGACTTTTTTTTTTTTTTAATTATAAAGGCCAGTATTACTTATTGAGACTGTTATTTCTGTTGTATTCAGACATGAATGGGTGGGTCCTGGATCGTAATGTGAGATGTGTTTTCCTTCTCTGGAGTATGGTCTGAGAGGTTTGAAGGTCGGTGGATTAAGTGAAAATTCATCCAAGCCTTCCTGGTCCTGCTCCCGCAGGCTTGTCCAGCTGCACCCCTCCCCCCCGAATTAACTGCTCCCAGCGGGTGGCCGGTGTACCATCTGCTTCGCTGCAGAACATTTGGGGTCCACATGCCTCAGCCTGCAGAGCCTCTCATCCACCCCCAGCCACACATGTCTCCCCCCACCATCCACCACTCTCTCCTATAGAACCCACTCTGAAGTTTTTCTCTCTCCTTTCCCCTAAAGAAACTGCTCCCCACAGCTGTTCACATGCCTGTCATTTTATACCATTGCAAGCAACGCTTGTGTGTCTGACCTGCCTTTTTCTCCCGCCAGACTGAATCCTATCCGGGAAAATGGAAGGGGGGCCGTGCCTGGCCTGGGAGCAGTTAGCAAGCAGACCCTCTGCCTTCGTGAAGCTGAGGATCTGGTAGCAGAGGTGGAAAATGGGCAAGTTGGCAAACTAGACGCATCGCCAAAATTGTGCTTTGTGCTCCAAAGGGAAGTGAGAGTGGCAGCTTTAAATAGGGCTGTCAGACAAACCCCTAAATCTCGGGGCTTTAATAAGTCAGAGTCCGTTTCTCTATTCCATCAGTTCCAGTCACTGGGTGGTGGCTGTCACACAGAGACCCAGGTGGACGGTGGCCTTGACACCTTCCAACATGCGCTTCCAGGTTGTCTGCGTGACCACTTCCGGGAGAAGGACAGAGCAGGGAGGGACCCTTTCAGATGAGTTTCTGGCACGGGCTGGCCTGGGCACACTGTGCTTGCCCTCACGTTTCATGGGCTCCAGCTCAGTGATGTGATCAGTTTGCTGGGCCACCAGGACCCAGTGCCACAGACTGGGTGGCTTACGCAGCAGAAATGGACTGTCTCATTGTTGGAAGCCTGGAAGTCCAAGACCAAGGTGCTGGTGTGTTGGCTCTTTCTCAGGGCTGTGATGGAGAATGTGCTCCATGCTCCTGGCCACGTTCTGGGATCTGTGGGTCGTGTGTCCTATCTCCCAGCTTCCAGTGGTTTGCTGGCAATCTTTGGCATTGCTTTCCCTCATGGAAGCACTACCTGCCTTCATCTTCTTGTGGTGTTCTCCCTGCATATGTGTCTGTGTCCAAATTTCCCCCTTCTGTAAGGACACCTGTCCTATTCAGTTAGGGAGTCACCCTTCTTCAGTCTGACTCCATCATAACCACTTACATCTACAATGACCCTATTTCCAGATAAGGTCACACTCTGAGGTATTGGGGGTTAAGTCCCAAGTCTTCAACATATGAATTTTTATGGAATGCAGTTCAACATTTAGCACATAGTAATAGCTAATTGCAAAGGAGGTTGGGAAATGTAGTTCAATGATGCACCAGCGAGATGAGGAAACTGACTTGGTGAATAGTCAGTTGCCTCCATGACACCTTGGTAGGTTTTAAGCAGAGGAGTGACCAGATCTGAACTGCCCGAGCCAATGCATTCCTCAAGGGTGGGGCTTGAGGCAAGAACTCGGAACTGTCCCCGAGATGCCCTGTACCAACCAGAGGCCAGGGTTTGGACAGATGTGCCATTAGAAGAAGGGAGCAGGTGGTACAAAGTTAGAGGAGGGGGCATTTATAAGCTGAGTGGTTAAAAAGATCTAACTACTAAAACCGTATGTGTGTATGCTCATGTGTGATAACTGCTTTATGATTCTGGCTGGAAACCCAAAGCAATTCTGCCAACTCCGACTGGAGCCAAAAGGAAACAGCTAGAGGATGCAAAGAAAATGTGTTTTGGGAATTTACTTTCGGTATCTCCCTTGCTAAGGCATCCCCAGATAAGAAGGGATTTGGGTTGAGGGTAGATGAGCCTTTCCCTTCAATTTCTTACATCTAACAGACCCAGCTCCTCACCAGCTCTCCACTGTGCAAGCACAAAGTGTGGAGGAAAGCAAGTCCTTTCACGGTTGAGGGACCACCCATTGGCAGAGGATGAACCTGTCTGATAGTCTTCCAATGTTATAAAAGATCTGAACAGCTATTAATGAAATATCTGGGGACTGAACTTCCTATCTGGTAAGCCTTTATTTAAGTCACACAGGCAATGCTGATGACCTTGGGGACCCTCCAATGTCCAGCCAAATAGCCACATTCTCACAATGTGTGACAAGAGCTGCTGTTTCTCTGAGCACTGCACATGTTCCAGAAACTGGACGATGTGTGCACAGATTGGCTGAATCTCTGAAAGAGCATTGCTGGAGTGGAGGGGTGTGGGAGGGATGGGGTGGCTGGGTGATGGATATTGGGGAGGGTTTGTGCTGTGGTGATTGCTGTGAGCTGTGTAAGACTGATGATTCACAGGCCTGTACCCCTGAAACAAATAATACATTATATGTTAATTTTTAAAAAAAGACTCAACAAAATCCTACCAAAAAAAGAGAACATTGCCACTATTTTCTCTTTTCCTAAGTGAGAAACTGGAACATCAGAGAAGTACAGTGACTTGCTGAAGGTCACACAGCAGGGATTCAAACACAGACCCGGGGAAAGCAAAGCCACATTGCCTCTCTTCTGCAGGGGTCTCTTTTGCCTTGGGCTGGGGTCCCGGGAACCTGTCAAATGTGGTGGGAGCACTGGGTGTGGTGAAAAAATAATGAATAATGTTTTTCTGAAAATAAATAAATTGGAAAAAAATTGATAAAAAAAAAACAAAAAAAATGTGGTAGCTGAGAGCATCCCGTTGAATCAGACCTCTTTGGTTTGAATCCTGGTCCCTCTGCTTCCTGGTGGATGAGTGACTTGACCTCTTAAAAGCCTCAATTTCTTTATCTATCAAATGGGCCTAAAATAATAGCAATTACTTCAAAGGGCTGTTATAAACATTAATTTAACTTAACACAGTACCTACCCAGCAGCACACAGTCAAGGGAAAATATCAATTTCCAGTTTCTCTAGAAGACTGGAATGCTCTGGCAGTGCTAGAATCACATTTATACAGGGTGATTGGAGAGGAGTGAGTGGGGGTCAAGGGGCAGCTGCATCCTTTGAGAAGCCTGAGCTGGGTAATTGACCGGAGGCCCCACTGTGCCCTATTGTCCCACACCCAGCAAGCACTATTTATTTCTCCATTTGGTCCCTGTGGAAATAGGAATTGGTGCTCCTTGCTTTAGGGCTTAAATTGCAACAACAAGAAATGTATTTTGAAATTGGCATATAAAGGGGCATAGCTGGCCAAGTACAGCAGCTCCTTGGGAGGTCAAAGCCACATTCACTAATAACTATTTGGTCAGGACCAAACCATGTACAGATAACTGGTGATTTATTTTTTAATTTTATTATTATTATTATTATTTTACCAGATATGCATCAATCCTCATGGGCTGTATCATCCAGGCCCTCGGGCTTCCAGGAACAGTCCTCCATGGGCTGCCGGAGAAATGTGAACATTGTGCAAAGGTGAGTGGGAGGCTCGCAGTGTCGGGGGAAATTGCCTCAGCTCTTTGTTCAATTCTGTTTATGGTCTGAGTGATTTTGTGCAGAGCCTTGCAAGGAAGATTTAAAAGAACTGAGCAAAAATGTTCTTGCACTATAAAATGCCTTTCCTGTCCTGGCGGCAAGAGGAATGAGGCCATAAAAATGTTGTTCTGACCAGACCAAGTCAGCAGGTAAGTTTCAGTCCCTGAATAAACAGCCCTTCTTTCGCCAGGAGCAATGCTAAAAGAGAAACTCTCTTCAAAGGGCTGTGATTATACTCTGTGCTTATCTCTTTTTACAGCCACCCCTGGAGGCGGGGGTTCTGATCCTCATTTTGCAGGGGAGGAAACTGAGACTCACGGAAGGGAAGTGACTTGTCCAAGATCATACAACTGGGGACCCACACAGCAGGGCTGGAATGGAAACATGCTCATTAGTGGGAGGGCAGGAGCCCTTTCCTGCTACCCAACCCTGAGAACAGGGTACCCCCTGGTTCCTTTATCCATGTGGTCTTCTTCAGTCTGCCAGCAATGTGGAAGGGCGCAGGGGTCATGAGTGTGCTTTCAAGTCATTGGCCTTCCAAGACTGACTCCACGGCCCTGATCTTCCTTCCCCAGTCCAGCTGTTTACTACCTGCCCATCCCACGGCTTACCTGACAGTGTGCCTCCCAGTCTTTTAGTACAGCTGGGGGAAATCATCATCTTTGCTGCTTGATCTTACCTTGCCTGACTTCCTGACATCTGAAAAACCTCACTGTGTTTCCCATAAATAACCCCAAACTTGAGGTGTCTCTGATTCCTCTTTCCAATCCATTTGTTGTTAGGATATATTGATATTTTTTCTTTACATCTTTTCTCCATATGCCTCCTCGCCTGTATCCCCCTTACCCTTCCTGGTCCAGGCCTCCTGATTTCTCACCAGGGCCATGTACAAGCACCCACACCCTATCTCACCCCACCCGGTGGCTTTATAAGGCTCTTACGAAATTGCTAAAACAGAGGTTACAGCCCAAGTTCTTTAGGGGGACACTCCAGGCCTTCCTCTGCCACCTGGTGACCTTCTGGTCCCTCTGTGAGCTCTAGCTTTCAGTCCATTCGGATTCCATGCTGTTTTCTTAAACAACTCTCAGTGGTCCTGCTTCTGAGCTTGGCTTGTGTGGTTCCCTCTGCTCAGAACTCCTTTCCTACCCACTCTTGGCCTAAAAGGACAATATTCTTTCTTCTTGACCAGCCTGTAAAGACCCATCTTTTAAAGGACCTTCCTCCCTACTGCCTGGAAGCCTGCATAAAAAGGGGAAGGAATAGGATTTGAACCTCTGCTTTGCAACTGGGCTCTGGAAATCATTTTCCCGAGCTACAGTTCTTCCATCAGTAATGCTGGGATAACAACTTCTAGCTACTAGGGTTTGAGAAGGATTCAATGATTCTCGTAAAGCCTTGGGACATGATAAACCCTCAGTAGACGGTAGTTTCCTTCTCTCAAGTGTTCTTAAACCTCTGACCACATTACAGACTGCTTAATAGCTAAGTCATGTTGGGAGTTGGTACATTAACCAGAAGTTTCTTGGTGGTAGGTGACAGCAACTCAATATCAACTGACGTGGCAAAGAAGAAATGTATTGACTCATGCAAATGAAAAGCACAGAGACAGTGTTAGCTTCAGGCACAGCTGGATCCAGGTACTCAAACGATGTCACCAAGTTGTTTTCTTTCTCTTACTTGTCCTTTCTCTTCATGTTTCCCCATTGTTTTTCTTCCGTTTGAGCTTTTTTGGTTTCCTAATTATACTCTTTCCATATGGGGATCCTGCAAAGCTCCTGCGTATATCCTACTAGCTTAGCAACCCTAACAGAGCCTGTTTTTCCAAACTTCTGGCCAATCACCCCGACACTGTCTTTCACTACACAGGCTGGGTCACATGCCTATCCTTGACTCAATACCTGTCAAGGTGCACTGTTGAAGCAGAGAAGTGTGGTCAGTCTCACTAGAACCACATGGGCTGAGGATGGGCAAACCCTGGTTAACAAAGAAAATTGGGACCCTGGGACCAGAGGAGTAGGGCATGGATGCTGGGCAGACAGAGGAAGACATACACACAGTGGATGGAAGCAGAATCAATATGCAGTTAGTTACACGTGTAGACCATTGTACAAGAACATGGTGGTATGGCCTTTCTTCCACTGGGTCTCTGAGGCAAGAGCCCACCTTCCAAGCGTGTGCCCCCACAGGATCGGCTGAAGTGCGCCTGTGGAACAGAAGGTCACGTCTCTTCTCCTGTCTCTTATGACAGCCTCCCCACTGCCCCATCCCTCCCACACTCCTCCCTATGTCCTGTCCCCACTTGCTGGTGTCTGTCCTGGAGGAACATGGTTCCGGGTTCTAGTTCTATTGGCCACTTACTCAGCCTGTGACCTTGAGGAAACTACTAGACCTTTCTCACATGCTACTTTCTTTATCTACAGGCGGAAAGCTTGTAAGAAAATGGCCAGTTACCCAACATGACGGATGGAAGTCACGACACCAGTAGGTAAAAGTACCCCATGCTCATGGGGCCACACACCTGTCACATGCCTCCCATGCAGGATCTCATGAAGCCTCTCAACTACTCTAGAGGGAAGGGATTATTATTCTAACCACCCCTGTTTCATAGATGAGGGAGCTGAGCCCAGAGAGGCTAAGCCCCCACCATGCAACCAGTCAATGCTAATGCTAGAATTTGAGCCCCATCTGCCTCTAGAGTCCCCATCCTTCAGCAGCGTGGCCACTGATCCCAACAACACGTGTTGAGCAACTACTGTGTATCAGGTGATCTTTTAGGTGCTGGGGGATGTGGCAGCGAACAAAACCAACACAAATCCTCACCCACACAGCATCTCTGTTCTAGGGGAACGTGGGGGTAGGAAGAGAGCATTAATAAGTGAGCTTGCGGATGTCTCTGCACCTGTGGTGGGTGCGTCTGCCAAGGGGTTGTGACCAGGACCGGAGAACAGCCCCTAGTTGCAGAGAGCAGCTCCCAGGCAATAGCCAGCAAACAAATGGGGACCTCAGTCCTACCTACTGTCACAGGAAATGGATTCTATGAATAGACAGAGCCCTCTGATAAGATTCCAGGTGACATTCTTGAGCTCAGCCGCCGGAGTCCTTGAGCAGAAGCTCCAACTAGGCTGGGGCCCAACATTTGAGACCCTGTGGACTTGTAGATCCTTGGGGATGTTGCCATGGACAGTTCCTGCTCTCTCCTGAGGCCATCAGAGGGCACGTGCTGTGCACATGGGGCTCTGGGAAGGGACCAGAATACCATGAGTGACTCATGAAGGGCAGTGGTTGTCATGAGAAACATGTGTATGTACATGATACAAGTGGGTTTCTATATTGCCAGTAAGTGCTAGGAAGACAAATAAAGCAGGCAGGGCAGGGAAGGAGTTCTTGGGAGTGTGTGCATGCTGTGTGTGGGGGGGGTGGTAGGGGGAATGAAGGGGGTGTTCACTTTGTGGGGAGGGGGTGGTGTGCATTTTTTAATAGGGTGGTCAGGGAGTGGTTTACTGAGAAGGGAACATCTGAGTCATGATCTGAGAGAGGAGGAGGGAAGAGGAAGCGATGCAGGAGGAATGAGAAGAAGGAGGAGGAAGGAACGTATGCATTTCTGGGGCAGGAATGGTTTGGAGCAGAGGGAATGGTAAGCTAAGCAAACAGGGCAACTGGCTTTGTCAGTTTGGATTGGAACCTTCTCCATCTTCAGCCCACCTGCACCATCTCCAAGCCCCCAGGGTTGCCCCCGGCCCCAGCATTGTGGGTCGTTTTCTTCTCAGGCTCAGCAGCCACATGGGCCCCCAGATCCGCATGGGATCCCAGGTCCATGGCGGGCTTGGGGCAGGTGCAGCACAGTAAGCTGCAGGAAGGGCAGTGGACCCATGTGGGTGGGAGCAGGGGTAGTGGAGAGCGGCTGTGGGGGAGGTTTGGGGGACTAGGGTAATGATGCTTTATCACCCTACTACTGGCTTCCGTCAGGACGCTTCCCAGGTAATTCCCAGGCTCAAAGAGTCTGGGTTATCTTGACAGCTTCCTCAGGCTCTTACCACAGATAGCCTCCTCCACCCACAGAAGCCACAGTGAGAGCAGGCCTTTGTCCCCAGAGCAGATCAGGGTGCTGTGTCTTCAACCCCTCAGCAGGGTGCCCACCAGTAAAAGGCTAATGAAGACCCTCTTCCCCTGGAGGGCAGTGTGGCCTGGTCATCTTTCCCATCTGCCTACTCCCTGTCCAGAGGCTTCCTTTGTCAAAAAGGGGGCAGCTGTAGGGGCACCTGCACCCTCTGGTTAGAGAATTCAGGTACCCTGAGAGGAGGCCCCACTGGTGCTGCCAGAGAGATGATCTCGTCATCTTCCCTGAAAGCCCCACACCCCACTTCAGGCAGAGCCTAAATCCGGGCGGACTGAGTTTTGTTTCTGACGTGAAAATGAGGAAAAGTAGAATTTCTGAGTCTAAAGAAATCTGAGACTCTAATAGAATCACAGTTTTCATTGGCCTCGGCTGGGTCTCTTCTGGAAATAGGCCTAGCATGGCTTAATTACACCAGTACCATTCAGCTGCTGAAGCACGGTGGGCCTGGGGGTGGTGGACCCGCCCGTGGAGGGGATGACAGGGTTGACAGGGTTCCAGGAGGGAGAAGGCCGGGGTCACCTGCTCCAGCGGCGTTTCTGAACTGTTGGCAGGTTCAGAGACCCAGCCCTCCCTTTTGAATGTTCTTAGATGAGAACTTACTGCCCACAGAATAAAGTTCAAACCCCGGCAAGGCCTTCAAAGGCCTTAAAGGCCTTGGTGAGGGGCTCCAGAGCCCCTTTCGGCCCTTCGTCATGCTCTACTCTCATTCTGCAGTCCAGCAACACTGGGCCTGCCAAATCCCATGGCAGTGTGGCTGTGTATACTAGTCCCAACATCCAGAGATCTGCCCAAGAATTCCTACCCTTCCTTTGAGTTCCATCTCAAATGTCCCCACCTCTGTGAGACTTTCCTTGGCCTCCAAATGGCAAACCTTCATACTGTGTGTTCCTAGGGCATGCGATGTGTTCCTAGGGCATGCGATAGTGATGACTCAAACATCTCATATTCACCAGGACTCTTTTCAGTTGCAAGTATCAGAAGCCCAGCTCTGACTGGCCTTAACAAGAGAGTTGTATCTTCAGGCATGGCTTGATCCAGGTATTAATGTGAAATAAATGAGAAATTGCTTCATTGTATTGGGCTCATTCTCAAATAGCCATCATAACTTTAAACTCATATTTCCCCAAATAAGCAATACCTTTGGAAAAAGAAAAACTTCCAGAAAATTCCCAGCACTGGTGTTTGCTGGCCTGGTTTGGGTCAGGGAACTAAGCTGACTCAGTCACTGTGCCTTCAACTGACCAGGAAAAGAACATACGCTCACCTTGGGGAGTTTTCCCAAGAGAAATTCAAGGGCAGTGACCAAAGGAAGGAGGGGTGGATGCTAGGCAGAACACGATGCCAGTAACAACCACAACAACCAAAGGAGTGCATTAATGAGGAAATTTTTGCAGAACAAAAGACAGATACCAGTGTTCTTAGAGAGGGGCCCGGTGTAGGGTATTTTCAAACACAGTTTTCCCTAGGATCCTAGGTCCACCATGATTGAGCTGTGTGACTTCAGGCAAGTTACACAGCCTTTCTGTGCCTCAGTTTCCTCATCTGTTGAAACACCAGCTAACACGCATGGGTTACCATGGAAAGAAGAATGAGGTAACATGTGCTGAAATTCTTCATAAATTCCCGAGTGATATTCTCATTTTTTTTTCCCCCTCCAGGATGCCTGGGCATTAGTTTCAGCTGAAGGGAGAACCAAACTAACTGTTTGATAGAAAAAAAACTCTAAGGCTAACAAATAGCCATTTTGGTTTGTCCAGTAAGGGCTGCAAGCATTGTTACACTCATTCATCTCTTCCCTTGGGATTTTATTCTTTCAAACATTGACTATCTTCCTTGCTCTGGAAGGTGTCATACAAGCACCAGGGAGGCAGGGGTGAGCAAACATGCCGTGGTGCCTGTCTTCCTGAAGCTTCTAATCCCACCAGGAGACAAGTAAGTCCTGGGAGAAAGTAATTCCAGACAATGATAAATGTTACATGAGGTAAAGAAGAGAGAATCTGAGGGTGGCGGGGGTGCGAAGTGGTAGGGAGCAACGGGGACCACAGAGGAGGCCTCTGAAGAGGGACAACAAGGAGGAAGCTGGCATCGGGGATTGGGCAGCCGGGCCCTGCACCCCGAGGACCCAGAAAGGTTCAGAATCCTTAGGCAGCGTGTGTGTTCGGGGGTGTTCAAGGAATAGAGGGAAGGTCAGTGTGTGGTAGGGGGTGGAAGGAGTTGGGGCCCCAGTGAAGGGGAGAGTGGAGGAATCACATGGGCCCAGTTGAGTAGCGTGGGCCAGAGCTGGGTTCTGGGGCCCCTGCAGAAGAGATTTTAGCTTCCGTGGTAGAGGGAGGGCAGCTCCAGGAGGTTTTTAACAGAGAGAGTGACCATGACATTATGTGTTGGCATTTAACGCATTTTTTTTCACAGCCTGTCGCTTTGTTTCATCTGTCCCTCCTACACTCTCTGAGGTCACATCAGGACTGTTGGCTCTGAGCAGAGAAGAGGAGCTGCAGACCCATGGGTGGTGGCAGAGGCCCCGCCGCCTCCGGTCTGACGTTTGCACAGGGCCTTGAAGTTCGTGAAATGTTTTCCTTATGCCACCCATCTTAGCTTCACGCACCCTGAAGACTGGGTGGGGAAGCCCATTGGCTTCCTGAAGCCCCCAGGTACACCAGGCCGTGGGCTCCACCAAGCTTCTGTCCCGTGTGCCCATGATTCACTCTAGAGCCCCAAATTCCTGCTGTCAGACAGGCCTTCATCCACCAGCTTGACCCGACGTGATGCTGCCTTCTCAGAACGTGTAGGGGAGGAAAACCTTCTCCTTGACCCTCACAGAGTCCCCGGCTGGGCCTGAAAAGTACGATGGCAAAGAAGGATCAGCAGGAGAAACGGAGACTAGTTGTGCTGAATTTGCACATGGACGGGGGAGCCTTCACGAGAGGATGGAGACTTGAGGAATTGACGAGAAAGAGGAAGCTTTTATGCCTTTTCAACACAAAAACAACTGAACAGTTGATGAGGCGAAGGGATTTGGTCTAGAGGCACGAATGGTGAAGAAGAAACTGGGAAGATAAGAGCTAAGATTTCTCAGCCCCAAGTTCCCTGTCTGGGGGTAAGCATGTCTTCCTTCCCCCTGGTTCTGGGAAGCTACCTTTCCCGTGGGAGTTTTATGACTCGTTTCAAGGAAGAAGGGCAGGAGGTTGGGGGCCTCAGAGTGACCTTCCTGTTTCCTCAAACTCCTACAGCTCAAGATATTCAGTATTCCAAGGTGTCATATTTTGGGGTAACATGTCCTGAACCCCACCATATACAATGGGGTGGTCTCACTTCCATCTCCCCAGGTGACCTGGAGTCATCCCAGTGGGCCCAGTGTCCTAGGAGGACACAGGGAGATGTGGTGACAGGAACAGACTGGGCCCTTGTGGTCACAAGCTGAGGAATGAGGATGGATACCAGAAGCTTGAAGAGAAGAGAGCTGATTCTCCCCTAGAGCCTTTAGATAAGCCAGCCCAGCCAGCACCTTGATTTTAGCCCGGTGACATTGACTGTGAACTTCTGACCTCCAGAACGCTAAGAGAATAAATTTGAGTTGTAAGCAGCCATGTCGATAGTAATCTGTTACAGCAGCCATAAGAAACGAGTGTACCCACCATGCCTTTTGTCTTAGAAGTTGGCTTTTTTTTTTTTTTAAAGATTTCTATTGATTTATTTGACAGAGCAAAAGACAGTGAGAGAGGGAACACAAGCAGGGGGTGGAGGCAGAGGGAGAAGTAGGCCTCCCGGTGAGCAGGGAGTCCAATGCGGGGCTTGATCCCAGGACCTTGGGATCAGGACCTGAGCCAAAGGCAGACGCCCAATGACTGAGACATGCAGGTGCCCCAGAAGTGGGCTTTTTATGACAAGGAAAATGGATAGTGTCTTTGTCGCTTCAGCAAAAGTTCAAGATCACAGCAATATGGTTCTTTTCAAACATCTGTCTTTCTGTTAACCCTGATGCTTTGCCTTCCCAGCCCAATGTCAGAGCAGCAGCAGTGGCCAACCCGGACTAGCCAGCATCCCCACTGCAGCGATGGGCTAGCAATCAGAGGGACAATTCCATCACCTGCTTGGACTGGGCGGGGTGGTTGTCTTCTACTTCTCTGAAATCAAACCATGGAATCAGATGAACTATGACAACCCCAGGAGCCTGAGCAGCAGCTCTGAATGTCCTTGGTCATTGTCAGAGCACTGATGGGGACCCTTCCCACCTGGCCTCCAAGCCTAGAGGCCCGGGCCCCGGAGGACACTGTGATGATGGCAAGGTGAAGGTGAGGTCTGTGAGACCCTCTTAGTTGGCCAAAGCCTGCTTGGGGCACGGCCGTCTCTTCCTTCATATCTATCTCTGCTGCTCTGTTATTTAAAGTAACATAATCTTTCTTGGTTAAGCGACAGAGATCCATGAGGGCCCCTATTATTTTTTGAGAGATCCGCAAGCCCAGGAGGGGAGGAAGGTGGTGGGAGAGCGGGAGCTGCTCCCTCCAGTGGGTGCCTGGAGGGATCCTTTTGGTAAGACCAAGCTGGGGTGTGCACGTTTCCAGACAGAATGGATCCGGAGTTTTAGAACCATTGTGGGAGGGCTGGAGGCAGCCGGCATGGGGGTTGCCCGAGACACCACTGTGGCTAGGATGCATCCCAGCATCGCTGGTGGAGACGGAAGCCGCCTGGGGGGCTCCCAGCTCCTCCCGCCCCCCTCTTACTTCTTGTTGGGTTTGCAACAGCTCCGGGGTGAGCCTGGACAACAGGCTTCCTGCCTGCCCAGAGGGCAATGTCCTCCATGTATTTCTTTCTTTTTTTTTTTTTTTTTTAAATTTTTATCCATTTATTTGACAGAGAGAGAGATCACAAGTAGGCAGAGAGGCAGGCAGAGAAAGAGAGAGAGAGAGGGAAGCAGGCCCCCCACTGAGCAGAGAGCCCGATGCAGGACTCAATCCCAGGACCCTGAGACCACGACCTGAGCCAAAGGCAGCGGCCCAACCCACTGAGCCACCCAGGCGCCCCATGTCCTCCATGTATTTCTGAGGGAAAGCTGAAGCCAGAACAAATATATTCTCAGGTGGGATTAATCTAATGAGGACAAGAGACTCCCTTCTCCCACCTGGGACAATATTCACCAGCAGGGAAGCAAATGGGTGTGAGGAACCCCAGGGTCCCAAGTTGGCATGCTAGTAATTAGTTTTCCTTACACACACACACACACAACACACACACACACACACACATACGCAGGCACAGAACCGAAACAAATCCCAAAGCATCATAAACCACATTCCAAAACTTGTGGGTCACAGGGGCTACCCTTGGGGCACTTCCCTAAAGAGGGCAGTGTCTTTGTCACTTCACCAAAAGTTGGTGAACCTGGGGTTCTTGAACCCCACCTGAATCCCAACTGTCTTCTCTTATCCTAATGGTGCCAGAAGATTCTTGCTGAGTAGGAGAGTAGCTAGGAAGGAGCAGGACAAGGCTTCAGGTCCACCTGGGTCCAAGGCCACAACCCTTCCCCAGCCCACCCTGCCTTGACCTCAGCCTCTGTAATTTGCCTACCAATGGCAACAGGCTTCTGCAGCAATACTGGTCCACATCTGCTCTCCCATCTGTGAACAGCATCGACAATTACTTTCCCCAGGTCTGATGGCTTTTGTCTAACATCTGGTACTCAGGGAGCAACACAGCTGTCTCTTTGAAGAGCTATGCTCTCCGATAAAGGTTATTGGTTCTCCCTCAAAGCTGGCTGGTGGTGGAGACATGGTGGCCCTCCAGGGCCCCTCCTATCGGAGCGAAAGAAGCTGACACCCAGAAAGGGCGTTGGTCAAGCCAGAACCCATATCTCTGTATCTTTTTTTTTTAAATTTTTCTTTATTCGTTTGACAGACAGAGATTGCAAGTAGGCAGAGAAGTAGGCAGAGAGGGAGTGGGAAGTAAGCTCCCCACTGAGCAGAGAGCCCAATGAGGGGCTCGATCCCAGGACCCTCGGATCATGACCTGAGCTGAAGGCAGAGGCTTTAACCCACTGAGCCACCCAGGCGCCCCGCATATCTCTGACTCTTAGTCCAGAACTCTGGCTTGTACTACCAGGCGTCGTGGTTTGTGCATGTGTTTGCCCCCCAGTCAGGTTTATCTGAGCGCAGAGCAGAGCTGAGCACAGCACAGCTGCGCAATAGTTCTCAAACGGATGAATGAAGCCAGCCTCAAGGCACCAGACATGTAGGGAACACCCACTTGTATTTGACCTTGTGTAAGGCAGAGGAATGCGGCAGGGTTCCTCCCATCCAAGAACAGTCAGGAGTTCGTGTTCTAGGAAAGAAAGGCGAGTAGACACTTGCTCCCGGCTTTGATAAATAAGGAGGCAGGAAGGAAGTCTGTGTGGACTACAGTGAATTAACCAACGGTCCAGGGAATGGGCTACAGGCCTGGCCCTTCGAGGGGATGGGAGATTAATGAAATTACTCAGACCGCTTGCCAATTAGCACTGAACTCCTCTTGGTCCCTGACCCTCTCCCTTGAAATACTGCCCTTAAATAATATATTCTGAGAAAGAAAGAGTCCTTTTCCCAACTTCAGAGGGAGAAATTGAATAGAGCCCCGAGATCTGTCCTAGCTTTTTCTTTACTAACCGAGGCTTCCAAGTAACCCTGAACAGGGCATTCATTAGTCCTCACTGATGGGGCTTCTTTGGGGCTGGGTCTTAGAATTTGCTGAGCGCTGCTGAAGTCACTTTGCCCTCAATATGTCCGTAGCCCGGATAGATCTGTAACGGGGCTTGGAGGACAAAGATGGTCTCAGGCATCTGCTTGTCAGGGAGGCCCCAGTGGCATGTTAGTTTTGTTTGGTAACCTTGACTCCACGCGGATGGCTCCATCTGGCTGTTCCTGCCTCTGGAGCGGGGGCTGCCCTCAGGAAGCTGGTGGTGGGCACTGGGGCCACGGCAGAGACAGCACAGAGACAGTGGGCCTGTAGGGACAGGGACACATCTAGCTGGGCCCATAAGATGCCTGGTACCTCCAAATCCATCATAGCCCCCTCCGTGTGATGCAGGGGAGATCCCCCAGCCTAGGCTGCTGTGTACCCGCTTGCCAGGGCTGGGAGCTGCACAGCTGCACGTGCATCCTCTCTCTTCCACTCTAGCCGTCAGGGATCATGGCCAAGTGTCTCTCCCTCCAAGTCTCAGTCAAATCACTGGCAATGAGCAGGTCTAATAACGATGCCTTTCTATAAGGCAAAAGGCCAGAAGCTATCAAAATCCAATGCAGAAATTGCACACTCCAAAACCACAAAGATACACACACACACACACACACGCATGTGCACGAAGGCGTAAGCTCGCTCGTTGCTGTGTCACAGTGGGGAATAGAAACAATGCCATGTTCACTGTACAGGGTGCTTACAAATGGCGTTGTTTCCCTGTTACGAATTACTTTGCAGGTGTTAAGAAGAACAAAGTCGTCTTCTGTGTTCTGATGAGGAAATAGCTCTGAAGTGTATTATGAACTGGGAAAAGCTGGTCTCAGGTCAATATATGTAATTGGACTTCATGATGAAAAAAACCCCAAAGCCCCCAAACCGGACCAGTTTGGAAGTCAATTCCATGCTGGTGTGTGAAGAGGAGGCTTCTGATCATTCCCGTGCATTGATGGAGGGCCTTTTTGATCTCCAGCACACCCTCCCTCATCTTCCACAGCTTGACCTGTGTCTGGGGTGGGAGGGGCTGGTGTTCATGGAGGTCTCGGGAGCTTGTGGAGGTGGTGGGTCTCCCAGATGCACTGGATGGGGGTTGGCTGAGATGCTCATGGGTGCTGTGAAGGCTGCAGGCAATGGGCTCTTTTCAGTCGCATGGACAGCTAATCCAGCTTCTTGCTGGTGGCAACCAATGGCGTTCACTGCTATGAAAACTGGACAGTCTGTCATGCAGAGCAAGCCCCAGGTGGGTATAAGTGGGTGGTCTCCCAGGCTGACCCAGCTTCTGCTGACAACCCCTGGATTGGCTTCCTGCCCTAGGCTCTCTCTAAACCTGTGTCCCTTGTTGTCCTTGCTTGTCACCTGCCCTCCCCTCCTGTGGGCATAGGAACTACAGGAGTGGGAAAATGGGCCCTGGCCCTTCCTCTTTATTCTATATACTATTTATTATTTTTATTATTTTATTTATTACTTCGAAGTTCAAAAGCCAAGAATTGGATACATGTGTTCTCTGTTCTGCTGTGATGACCTGGGATTGGTTAAGGGATGTTCATAGCAAACTGCATGAATAGGGGACTGTCGTGCCCATAAGAGAGGAAGGAAGGGGACACTATGATTAGGAAACCCAAATTTTATTCTTACTTCCACTTTCCTGTTTTGAGGGTTACGATGCCCAGAGTGAAGTGCACGTACCTTTGACCCCTCTCAGGGACCCCTGCGCCTGCTTCCTGCGCGTCGCATCTTGGAGGTGCTTGCATTTCAAAATCTACTCATGGTCCTCAGCTGATCTCGTCTGTGCCCCCGTTCAAACAAAACTCTCAGTCCTGTTCTCAGCAATCAAGATGAATCTGCCTGGATACTCAGATCCCGTGAGAACATGCGGCTCCCAGCTGCCTGCTTGGGAGAGGAAGTGAGCCAAATCCTGTAGCCTGCCGGAGGCCGTCTCCTCCCCGCTCCCGTGCTCCATCCACATCACCCCCAGCACCCTACTCCAGCATCCACACTCTGCTTCCCAAAGGTGCCTGCCCGGTCCTTCCTCCCA
Organism: Neogale vison; assembly: GCF_020171115.1. Lineage (NCBI taxonomy): Eukaryota > Metazoa > Chordata > Mammalia > Carnivora > Mustelidae > Neogale > Neogale vison. Next base: position 253,789,109 of record NC_058091.1, on the reverse strand, counting down.
GAGCCGCAGAGACATCTTTTTAAAACAGGCACCAAATGATATCCCTTCCCCCGAAACCCCTTCATTCAAGCCAATAACTTAAGATAAAGATCAGGATCTTCCTCAGGGCTCCAGGCCTTTCAGAGCCGGCCACCTCCGCTGGCTTCTCCTGATTCTGCTGGCCCCTGACTTTCTCTCTGAGATTGCTGGGGGATCTCCCACGCTGGGCCTCTTGGTACAAGAATTCAGGAGCACCTAGCTTTGGGGCCTAGCACCCCCGGCCCTGGAGCAAATGGTACTTTCTTTCTCCAGTAGCTGACTTCTCCAATAGCTGAATTCAGGGAGTGAGACAGATCCACCTGTCCGAATATAGCAATGGGGCCGGGCTTGACCCGCTTTAATGTGTGTTTTTATGAGAGGGGAAGGTTATTTGAGCTCTAATCACCACCTGTCTCTGAAAATCTCAGAATGTTTGCTGGCTGGACTCCTATGCTAGGGCCTGCTGGCGTCACACCCGCACAGCCTGAGGCAATTAGACACACACCCCTTAGCCGGACCTCCACACCTCCAAGGAGTCATGGAAGCCCTGTCTCCCCGAGGGACCTCAGGCTGCCGAGAGACCTCTTGCTGCCTGCCGAGTGAGAGACTCCCCTTTTTGTCTAGAAGCCCTAAGAAGTCTCCACGCTCAGGCTGCCCATGGGGAGAGGCCACCAGCTCCCCTGGGAGCCAGAAGATTCATTTTTGATCAGACAAGACCCTGTGTCAGGGTTCTTTTCTTCTTGGGTTCTCCCTGCCCGGCCCCTTTCCCTGCTAACTCCAGTTCCGTTCTGAGGAGTAGCAGCGTCTGCTTTGCTTTCGGGGGCCCTTCCCACAGCCTGGGACTGTGTGATCACCTCTGGGTGTTCTGTACACCTCTGTTCCCATCACTAGGCTATAAGCATCCTGAGGGCAGGCCCTGTGTCTGTCTTGTAAGGAGCACTTTGCACGCTGGTCATTAGCGCTGAGCCTGACACATGGGAGGGGCCCACTCGGTATGTGTTGATTGAATGGCTGAATGAATCACTGAAAAAATGTGCTACTGATGGCATGGTGACTTTTACCTCAGTCCCTCCCTCTGTCGAATGGACAAGATAGAGATGCCCGCCTCACTGATTATTGGGAGCATTAAGCACATCACACACCAGAGCCCAAACTCCCAGACAGATCGGCCAAATCAAGGATTAAAGACATGTCTTTGTTCCAGCTGCTGTAAGAGATTCGATAGACTGGGTGGCTTATGGACATCAGTGGTGTATCGCTCATAATTCTGGAAGCTGGGAAGCCAGAGATCAGGGTGCCAGCATGGGCTGGGTTTTTCTCAGAGCCGTCTTCCTGGTTGCAGACTGCTGACTTCTTGCTGTGTCCTCCCAAGGCACAAAGAGGACAAGGGAACTCTGTGGGGCCCCTTCCTTCCATCACTTTGCAAAGCCCTACCCCCTAGCACCACCACCCTGGGGATAAAGTTTCAGCATGTGAATTCTGGGGGCACAAACCTTCAGTCTGTAACAGCCCTGTGCTCACCCCAGGAAGAGTTTGATTCATTCTCCTCTTGCTTCTCACCCCACTTCTGGGAAGGATGTCTTACCCCTGGGTATCCCCAGCCCAGAATCTGCATTTCTCTCCACACTCTCTAAAACGTGACATTGCTGGGCTGATTTGGCTGCTGGGCAAGCATGTCTTTAAAACACTAAGACTGGGGAACCTGGGTGGCTCAGTGGGTTGGGGCCTCTGCCTTAGGCTCGGGTCATGATCTCGAGGTCCTGGGATTGAGCCCCGCATGGGGCTCCCTGCTTGGCAGGGAGGCTGCTTCCCCCCGCCCCTGCCTGCCTCTCTGCCTACTTGTGATCTCTTTCTGTCAAATAAATAAATAAAAATCTTTTAAAAAATATAAATAAAACACTAAAACTGGCCACCAGCCATAGGGTTAGGACTGAGATTAAGCACCAACTTTTTGCCAGAGCTCTGAAGTACACAATCTCGTTTAATCCTTGAATCAACCCTACAGGGATGTTATCGTTCCCAGTGTCTGTAGGGAACATGGCATGGAGGGATAAGAGGGTTTGCCCAGCTCTCATGGCTGGTGGTGCCCAGGGTGGGGTCAGACCCGGGTCTGCCGGGCTCAGCCCTCCGCCCACCAGTGCACTGAGGGTTAAGGCTGTGTCTCACTCATCTCTGCCTCCTTGATGCCTGGTGACACCAAGCAGTGTGCTATCCCTCTTGGCAGACACAGCCTGCCAGCCAGATGCCCTCTACTGTCTGAGAATAGGGGTGCCTGGCTGTCTCCGTCCATAGAGCATTCAGCTCTTCATCTCAACATTGTAGGTTCGAGTCCCACACTCGGTGTAGAGATTTCTTAATAATAAAATCTTAAAAAAAAAAAAAAAAGACAACAAAGAGACAAAGATGAACTATTTCTGAGCATAACCAGGACGTCAGAACTCCATGTGTCCTCAGTAGGAGGCAAAACACTCCTTGGGGTATGAATGTGCGGTGGCGGGGGAAGCCCAGCTGCCTGTGTCCCCCAGAGACGAGCCTGGGCTTCCGCAGCTCCTTGGCTGAACCCTCCATTCCTCCCTATGGAATTGGGGTCATTTACTCTATTTTTTTGAGCGCTGGTATCCTCAAATCTAAAACAGGAATGACATTACTTTGCGTTAATGAGAGGGAAGCTTATAAAGCACCTGACAAATTATAGGTACTGAAAGTGCAGGTTTCTCTTGATCCGCGGCGTGTCACTTTTTTTTTTTTTTTTTGGCATAGTTAAGAGCTGCCTTAATATGAAAGCTCGCATTCTTCTGTCCCCAGTCTCTGTAGATTCATCAGCCAGTTCCTCTGCAATGACCCCCTCACCCTCATGGGGATACATGCAGGGGACCTGACACAGGTTCGCTTGGTCCTCAATCCATTCCCTACGGTGTCCACTGAGCCCCTTAACGGCTTCCGCATCTCACTTCTGCCTGCTTTGTCTTAGAGGCATTAGATGGTGTGGGAGGGAACTTATCTATGGAATTATAGACATTTGAGATTTTTTTTTTAAATGCCCCAAGCCCCAAAATACCCATGCAGAGAATGTGTTCTCATGAACCCAGCCAGCTCTTCTCCTGTTGGCCCCAGGAAAGTGGTGTTTTGCCAGCCCCCACCTGAGCCGGCTTCCTGACCCCTTCTGCCAGGAGCCACCTCCGACCCAGCACCAAGAGCGGACAACAAAGGACCTCCCAGCCAGGCTGCTCTGAAGCCAGGAGCTCCTTGGGCTCCTCTTAGGAGAGGCTGATGGGCAGAGAAACCGGCTTCCATCATCTGACAAGTGTACACCGACCCTCTCACCAGAAATCACGACTACAGACCCTTTGGGGGTCTCCTACTTTAGCTGTCCGTTGTGGGTGTGAAGGGAGCTCGCCGGGGTCCCGTTCTGCTGTGTCATTTTCCAACCTGGAGACGAGGCCTGAGTGAGGGAAAGCGGGCGTCCCGTGCACAGGGACCAGTGTGGGTGCTGACGTGGCCCCTGCCTCAGGGGCCAGGAGCCAGGCCCGAGCGGGAAGCTGGCCTGGCCCCAGCCCCTCGTGTGCTGCGCGTCTATGGTGACACACCAAGCAAGGACAGCGATAAGATGAAACAACCTTGAGATTAGGAGGCCACGGAGACTTGCTCTACTCTCTGCTGTCTCCCAGGAGCGCACACCACAGGTGCTCAGAAAACGTGGCCACATGGAGCGGAACACCCAGGGGGTGGCAGGCTGACGACAACCGTAGACAGCAAGCAATATCCCCTTCCCCACCATGTGGGAAACAGCAGCAGAGAGGGGGGTCAAACCACCAGAGTCACATAGCTTGCGCAGGGCCGGGCCGGGATTCCAAGTCGTCTCCGTCCAGTGCCCGGGCCTGCCTGCGGCCCCGTTGCCTCTGAGAATTGCTGACGAATGCCTTTCACTCTCTGTGGCTTGAGTTAGAGTGGGTCCAGATCAGGGTGGGAATGCTGGGGAGGGAGGGGTTAACTGGGCCCGGTGTGGGGAGAGGACATGGAGAAGGAAAGCAGGGGAACGACATCTGATCCGTGTTCCTTCTTTGTACTCCGCTTCCCCGCATCCCCACCCCCATGCTGGTGCTGGTTTAATTTGGATTCATTAAATGAGAATAAAAATTAATTGAATTTATTCAAGAAACTATTAAAAGGCTCAAGTCTCGCCTGGAGGAATAAGCCACCAAATGGGGCCTCTAGCTTGATGGGAAGAAATTTCTTTGTGATTGCATGTATTTTAAAATAAGTCATTCTTGCACGTAGGACAGATTTTAAAATAAGCCTTTCTAGTCCCATTCCCTGCCCCCACTCCCCTCCCTGCAATCCTGTTTTCTTCCCAGAAAGTAACCACTAATACTAGTTATTCGGGTGTGACCCTCACTGCGTGCTCCGAGGGCATGCGGTGCCTAAAGAGATGCTGGGTTTTCACACAAATGATGGCATATTTTGCATTCCAGTCTATGCTGTGCTTTTCTTTTCTACTTTGTCGTTCACGATGGTTCATCAATAATTTTCTTCTTCTTTAAAATTGTATTTCATTGGATGGTTCTTACCACAGCTTATTTAAACCATCTCCTAGTAATGGGCACTTAGTGATAGCCCAGCACTGAAATGCGGAACTCGGCACCCACTTTGTTTTGCAGAAAGTGATGGTAAATACTTAGAGGGGCAGTTCTGGGTACGTTGGGAGCATGCACTTGTGTCTTGGATAGGGAGAGCCCAAGTTTACTCCCTGCAGTGTGGACCATTTTACACCCCCCACTGTGAGGGTCCCTGTTTCCCCACAGCATCATCAGGGCCTGGGATTCTCGAACCTCTTGATCTCTGTCGATTTGTTTGGTGCAAATAGCTTTTCTAGCTTTTCCTGTCTTGGACCACCAGAAAGATTTAGGATGTTTTCACCTTTTTTCAGAACTACCTGAGCTTCTCTTCCTGTGGCTTTCTCTATGACTCGATGGCGAGAATTTGGAGAAGCTGTAACAAGAGATGGAACGTCATCCCTTGGGATGATTGCATTTTCTGTGCTTCTGGAAAAGAGGTCAGGTTATGCTCATTACTCATGGGGGGAACGGTCACGGGAGATCAGCAACTGGCTTTGACTTTGCCACGGAGGCCGTAGGCGGTGGAGAGAGAAGCCGGAATTTCACGGTCTCCAATCTCAGCTCTTTCATTGGTATGGGTTGAACTGTGTCCCTCTCAAATTCATATATTGAAGTTTTAACCTCCAGTACTTTAGAATGGGACTGTATTTGGACACAGTGTTTTTTAGGAGTTATTTCAGTTAAAATGGGGTCATTAGGCTGGACCCCATTTCAAAAAGTCTGCTACCTTTACAAAAGGGGAAAATTGGACTCAAAGATATGTACAGAGGGAAGACAGTCATCTATAAGCCAAGGAGAGAGAGGTCTGGAATAGATTTTCTGTTGCAAGCCTCAGTAGGAAACAACCTTATTACACCTTGATTTTGGACCTGTAGATAGCAGAATCGTAAATAAAATATGTTCCTGTTGTTTTAAGCCACCAGGTCTATGGTACTTTGCTATAGCAGCCCTGGAAAAATATTAAAGTCAACCACCTACTGGTGTCCTGGGCAAGGGTTGGGGCAGGCAGTGACCTCTAAGAGGCTATTGTCTCACCTGCAAAATGGGAGTAATGATCCCTTTTTCATGGCTCAAGTCAGATGGCTGTGGCTTTGCGTCTAAGAGATTTGAGTGTGCTCCCTGGCAGACCCAGAAGACCTCAATTTGGAGCCCAAGAAAGAGTTGACTTTACCCACCAAAGAGATTTTTTCCAGTGTCTTCTATACCCAAGGTCAAGGCCATTCAGCAGAGTGGATTGTTGGAGGCCTGGGTTCTATCTCACTTCTGCCATAATTTGGAGGCCTCTTAACCTTTCTTGGTCTTCGCTGGGAAGAGGAACAGATACAACAACCTCTAACAATATGCTGACTCTAATACTCTGTACTTCTCTTTGAGGAAGATCATCAGGCCAGTCTATGCATTCTCAGCAAACAATTCCATACAAAAGAATTCCACAAATTTTCCCACAGCAGGTGCTTCCCTGGAAATGATCCCCAGAGGAATGACTTGGAAAGAGGAAGCCCCTGAACTGATCTCTGTAGACAAACTATTCTGTCGAAAATAAAATCAATGACTTCCCTAGAGGTGCTGTACTTACTACAATTATCCCTGAACTCAACTACCCGGTAGGAGGGTGAAGACAAGGCAATATTTGTCTCAAGCCCCGCATGACTGAAACTGCTGTGTTAGTTCAACCAACATGTATCAGGCACCTCGTGGGTCTCAGGGAGCCGCTCCGGGCCAGCAGAGTCCCAGCCCCATCCCTGTGGCCGCCGTAAGGCTTTGGATAAATCGCCCCATATTTCTGGGATGACGTAATAGTAATATCTGTTTCCCAGGCTGGGGGTGGGATCAGAGGTGACAGTGGGCATAAAGGATCTGGCCCCCAGGCAGAGCTCAGGAGAGGGTGCTGTTTCATTTGCACCTTGTCGCTTGCTCTCTGGTGGCCATCTTGAGAACAAGGCTCTGGCACATTCTTTCAGGAGTGAGAAGATCTCATTAGTGTCTGGGCCTGTTGCTTCCAATACCAGCCTGGTCTGTGAGTCATTGCCAATTACCCGGCAGCTGGGGGCCTGAGCAGAGCCTGGCAAGGCAGGACAGAGCATCCCAGTGTGGGGACAACATGTCTGTCACCTGTGTGTCTGTCACACGGCCGGGGCAGGAGGTGGGGAGTACAAGGAGCACAGACCTGAAGTATGGTGTCTGTCCCCTCCCTACTCTGGGCCTCAGATTTTTCCCTCTGGGAATAAGGGTGACCTCTGAGGCCCTGGTCAGTGCTCACTCTCTGGGATTTTAGCCAGCTGCTCTTGATGAACAGTTTAGACATCTTTTTTTCTTTTTTTTTAAATTTTAACTGTGGTGAAACACGTATAATGTAAAATTTACCATCTTAACCATTTCTAAGTGTGGAGTTCAGTGGTGTTAAGTGTATTCCCACTGCTGTGTACCTGTTCCAGAACTTTCCATCTTGTAAAATGGAAACTATGTGCCCACTAAACCCCAAGTTCCCATTGCCCCTTCCGCCCCCGCAGTCACCATTCTGCTTTTTGTCTCTGAGAGTGTGACCACTCCACCTCATCTAAGTACAATCATGCAACATTTGCCTTTTCCTGACCGGCTTGTTTCACTCAGCATAATGGCCTCTAGGTTCATCCAAGCTATAGCAGGTGTTACAATGTCACTTTTTATGGATGCCAAATGTTTTTTTATGTGTATCCCACATTTTCTTTACCTACTCATCTGTCGCTGGATGCTTGGGTTGCTTTGACCTTTTGGCCGCTGTGAATAATGCTGCTGTGAATATGAGTGTATGAATATCTTCTTAAGATCCTGCTTTTAATTCTTTGGGGCACATACTCCGACGTGGAGTTGCTGGAGTGTATGGTAGTCCCATCTTTAATTGTTGGAGGAATGATTATACTGTGACCCATAGCAGCTGTACCATTGTACATTCCTCCCAGCAATGCACAAGTGTTGTTTTCCTTTCTTTTCCCTTCCCTTCCTTTCTCCTTTCCTTTCTTCTTCCTTTTCTCCTCCCCTCCCCTCTTCCCCTCCTCTCCTCTTCCCCCCTCCCTTTCCCTCCCTTAGTCTCTTCTTCTCTTCTTTTCCTTTTTGGATAGAAGCCACTGTACAGATGTGACGTGGAGATTTAGAAAACTTTACTTGGGCTGTTCTTTGTGAAGCCGACCATCCTTGTTGGGTATGACTCTCAGACCGCTGATGGAAGCATGAGGTAGACAAGGCTGCCTGTAATACGTGGAACTATTTACTGTCTTCTTCGAGTTACCAGTCTTCTCAGTGATGGAACGAGGCTTGCAGTTCATGCAGTGCCCATTGCTTGCCCTGGAGTCAAGTCCAAGTGGAGAGATTGAATAGTGCAGCAATGAAGTGCTCTGGTCCTCACCATTGACCTTGGCCTGAACAGGTACTCCCTGGGACGTCCTTGCCTCCATTGTCGATCATGTGTGGTTCCTGCTTAGTCATAGTCTGAGCCAGTGTCCAAGCTGCCAAGGACAGAATCTACCTAGAGTAGGATTCATCAGAAGGCGTAAAGTTGCACAGAATCTCTAGAAAGGCCCGAGAACAGAGGTAGGTGTCTCACATCCCGGGACAATGCAGCCAGGAGAAATACAGACCATCTTAGGACTCACTCAGTGGGAAACGCACCCCTGGTTATGCACTGGCCATTTGGCCCCGAAGTGGGGGGACCAGAAACTGTAAATCTCCCAGCTGTCCTGGAAGAAGCAGACCCATTCTCAGCCCTCCTCACCACTGAATACTTCCTTCCCGAAAGGCCTTCTTTTGTACCCTGCACGGCTGCTGGGGAGAAGAAGTGTCTCCTTGCAGGTCTGATCTACTATAGATCTAGGACAGCTACCAGGGAGTTGAACGAGGTTGTGAGGTAGCAGACTGCAAGAACCATCTCCCACCACTCGTGGTGGAAAGCCTTTTACACACTTTTGAGCTATTCTCAGGCACCCTTGAGAGACCTTCTTTCCAGTCATGCCATATAGCTTCCCTGCTCTGGGGGTGGTCACCTCCCAGAGCTCTACCTGGAAAATCAGTCATGGCGCCCACTGCTACCAGATCTGGGGATTCCATCTTCTTTCTCCCTCTGGAAGGAATCCACAGCAAGCCTTGTATGGGACCCACTGACTTCTCACCTCTCCTCTCTTCTGTCCCAGCTCTTCCTCCCACACCCAGGAGAATCTTGGTCTGACTTTGCTGGTGGGGACCTAGTTCTTCTGTATCTCCATTGTATTCTCCTGCATTGATGGTATTTTCTAGAATTGTTGCACGTTCCTTATAAGGCCTCAACTTTTGAGGCTCAAAGACTTCTGCTTGGCCTTCCTTCTCAAAAGCGATGATCTCAGTGTTCCCACTTGAGCTGTGTGGATGAGTGGGGACCAGGGCTACTGAGGAAACACAAGGTCAAGAAAAATCTCAGTTAATCCTTCAATATATGATTTCTCCAAGTTCTGTTGTGTCCTTCCCATGCATCTGGTCTACCACCAATACAACCCTTGTAGGCTGAGAACTCTTAACAGAGGAAGGAAAGGGGCGCCTGGGTGGCTCAGTTGGCTAAGCAACCGCCTTCGGCTCAGGTCACGGTCCCGGAGTCCCGGGATTGAGTCCCGCATCAGGCTCCCAGCTCCATGGGGAGTCTGCTTCTCCCTCTGACCTTCCCGCCTCTCATGCTCTCTCTCACTGTCTCTCTCTCAAATAAATAAATAAAAATCTTAAAAAAAAAAAAGTCAGATGCTCAACAGAGGAAGGAAAGACAGCACGCACCCAACACAGCGCAGACAGGGGCCTGGTATGTATGTCCAGGGCATACAACCTCCACCACCCTCCAGGGCATGTGTTATCACCTCATTTTCTAGATGGGGAGAAGCTCCTCATATAGAGATTACACGGGGACAGGGCAAGAGCTAGAATTCTCTACCCTATATCTGTCTCATTCCAAACCTGGAGATTTTACCAAGAGCTCTCTTTGTGAATTCACTTGTTTTGAACTCTCCGACATAAAGCAAAATTCATTTTTTTAATCATCTCTGCCTTGTTGAAGTGGGAATCCAAGAACACTACACATTTAGAGTCTGAAGGCTAAATTCCTTTTCGAGTCCTTTAGATAATTCTGATTTGTGCTCATGCCCCTGGCAGAGGAAGGCAGGAGCGTAATTAGAACTGTGAAATCTGAAGATAAAGGAAAATTCTCTTTCCCTCTCCTGGGTCTATGTTTGGAGCTCCTGCCAGATGTCAAAACAATGGGTCATCTGGGTAGTGAAGGGGGACCAGTGGCAGAGTCCTGCTCATCGAATGCTCTCATGATGTATCTGCTTCTTTCCCATGTTCCCCCTCCATGGGTCACTGTCAGCTGCTCTGCACCCTTGGCCTGGGTGGGGCTAGCCAGGGTGTTCACAGATGTCAGACTCTGCTTCCCTCACCAAGCTCAGCTCCCTGCTTTCCTCAATCCCCTGCTGTTGGCCGGGGTCCTACTACAAGTCCTTTCCAGCGAAATGGGAAGGGTGTGACAGTATCCCTTCTGGGCCAAGAGATTGGAAAGTCCTTCCCCAATCTCCATCTTCTTGGAACATGGCAGACGGGGAGGGGAACTTGTTAGAACAGCCACAAGTTCAGCTGCTGAGCTGGAGATCATTCTCCCAAGAAAGATGCCCGGAGCCCACTGGACTTGGAAAAAGCATAAAACAGGTCTTTGTTGTACTGAGTCTCTGAGATTCGAGTGACTGTGAATGCCATCAGTGTAAACTTGCTTATCCAGACTAATGCTGCATGTCAACGTAAGAATTCCCCAATTTCCCCTCTGTGCTGGGCTGCATGAGCTTTACCTCCAGCCTGTCTGGGGCCCAGCACCTGCCATACAGACCCCACATGGGGGCTGGCCAGGGCTTCTCCCTTCCCAGCCAACATGTGAACTAGAAGGCGACTTCCCGATCCCTGGGAATATCAGTAATTTTGGGGTCCTTGAGGTAGCTTGACAAAGACTGTCCCCCCAGCCCCCTAGAGACGTTCGCATTCTAATCTCCAAAACCTGTGAGCGTTACCTTGTATGACAAAAGGGCTTTGTAGCAAAAGGGCTGAAGGGAAGGGTCTTGAGACATGAGATGATCCGAGCAGGAGGAATCAGTCAGCAGAGAAAACCTGCCGCAGCGAGAAACCGAGCCCCGAGTGAAGCGCTCCTTGAAGGTGAAGTGAAGGACTGGCAGCTGAGGAACACGGACGGGCCCTAAAACCAGGAAAGCCAGGAAACAGATTCTCCCCTCAGGCCCTCTAGAAGGAACTGGTCCTGCTGACCTTTTGACTTTTAGGCCAGTGAGACTGGTCTCATACTTCTGTAACGGTAAGAGAACAAACTGAGATGGTTTTGAGTCACTAAGTTCATGGTAATTGATTCCAGCAGCGAGGGGATACACTCATGGAGCCACCGAATGCCCTTATTAGAAAGTCAGCCACGTGATGATATTCAGGCAGATTTGGATTTTTTTTTTCCCATTCTTTTTTTTTCCCCCCTTCTAGGTCATCTCCAAGGTGGAACAACCTGGAGACGAACCGCAGATCTCAGGGTGAGGAGTTTGAGGATATTGTAAAGGAAGGGTCATGGTGATTGGCCATGGCATTTAGGCAGAGGGAAGAGGGGATGTGAAGGAGTAAGGGACAAAGACAAGTCAGTAGGACTGCTGGATGGAGGGATGAGGGCTTGGGGTACCGAAGGGACTGAGCTGAAAACTCGGGGGATAGGGAAGGAAGGCAAGTATCCAAAATCTCCTTCACCCCCAGGATTTCTGTTTTCCCACCTCTGTGACTTTGGCCATATCCTTCCCTCCATGTGGAACACATTCCCAAACATACATTCCATGGTTACCTGTAGGTTGGATACTTCTCCAGTCTCCAATACCCTTTCCCAGGTATACCTAAATTTCCTGGCTGCTGAAATTTAGATGAGATTGACTCCACCCATGGCTCCAAGGTTAAGACTTTACTGGCTTGAGTCTGACCATAGTGATAGCTTCAAGGAGGGACATATAACTTAATTCAGGCCAGTCAGAGCCAACATGGTGCACCTTTAGGTTACTGGCTCATGTTAATTAGTGAGGCAGTTTTCTTCACTACTAGATGTGCTCATGGAAGAACAGGACCTGAGAAATTGCTATCAGGCAGCTTGCAACCCTGAGCCTGTGAGACTGAAACCATTCTGAGGAGGCGGAAAAGTAAGATGCAAGTTTCTATTATTAGAGTGGCTGGATCATGCCTTTCCTGAAGGAGACACTGAACAATCCAGTCAAGCAAGGCCCTCCATTCTCTTTATTGTCATGGCTATTCTCTTCCGCATCAACACCCTCCCAAATCCAAGGTCCAAAACCTCTTGAAAGGGGGGGAACCCCTTTTTCCTTTGATAATCACTCATTCTTTGGCTTTATAATCCCAGGATGTATGCAAATAAAGTCCCAGAAATTTCTCTTCCCTGTAGCATTTCTCTTCGAAAACAAAAATCTGTAAAGAAAATATTAAAATGGAGTCCCAGAACTACAAATACCTATGTAACAGAATTTTGTTTTCTATTTATATTCGCCCATTCTTCCAAAGGAGAATGAAAAGACAAAAAGGGAAGGGAGTGGATCCTGTTAAATGAAGCTGGAGAGAAGTGAAATGAATCCTGTTAGATGAAGCAGGAGCTGGAGAGAAGTGAATTATTCTGCTTAACGGAGGGAGAAGATTTTTGAGTTTTCAGAGCAGCTCAAGAGGAAAGGGAGAGAATGACATGAGGACACAGATGCTATAGGGATGAGGCTGTCAGCAGAAATTCTCTGTGGGCAGCCAGAGGAAGAGGGCTGGGAGAGAAGGACATTCGTAAAGACCTTGCTCTTTTCCAGTCAGTACCCTCCATTTGAGTCAAGTCTACTGCACCCACAGGATAGGTGCTAATAAATATTTATTAAATACATAAGTGAGCGGATGAACAAATCAACCCAAGTTACAAGGACTTCACAAATGAACATCAAGAAAAATAACTCTGGGGTTAAGCAAAATTCTAGGCGATAAACCTTGAAGGTGTCAGTTTCAATAAGTAAGGGAGGGGGGAACCCACACAAATGCTATTCCCAAATGTAGAGAAATCTGCCTGAAGTTATGCCCTAGTCCCATATGCCTCAATAATATGAAGATAGAATGAAAGAAATAGAATCGCAACCAACAGGGGGTCTCTTTCCACAGAGAACCACCAGCAGCTGACTTTCCTAACCAGTTAGTTCTTACCGAAGGTGCCAAGACTGAAAGCTGCCTTCCCCCAGGCCGGGGCCACAGAGACGTCTCGGTGCTCACAGGATGAAAAGCTGCAGAAGAAGCTTAGGCATTTTTCAGGACAAAATTCATTCACTCATTCAACCGCATCAGTATACGAGAGACTCACGATCCCTACTCTCACGGATTATGGGCGCTGGTGGGAGCAAGGACGAGAGGTTATAAGAACAAATGGAAACATTTAATAATTTGACTTTATAAAAATCAATGCTAAATGCCCAAGGAGGGGTGGAAATATCTAGCACAGTCTGGGACACCAGAAAACGCTTCCTTGAGGGAAATGGACAGAATCACATTGTGACTCTCACGGGTCCTAGGCGCTCTCACCTCCCAGGGCCACTTCCCCATTAAAACTCTTATATATATTAGAAAACTTTACAATTATGTGGTTACACTGGTGAGAAAAAAATCAATATATTTACAATGGATTCATAATTATATATTATTATCATATCATTTTTTCATATTTCAAAATAAAGTAAAAGGAAAAATTTCCCTCTGAACTTCTTGAGGAATAATTAACAGATATAATTGTGTGTATTTCAAGTCTACAACATGATTTGCAATACATGTACATTGTGAAACGCTTACCAAGATCAAGAAAGATGACCCACCCATCACCTCACATAGGCAACTTTATGTGTGTGCATGTGTGTGTGTGTGTTGAGAACATTTGAGATCTATTCTCAGCAACGTTCAAGCCTGTAATACCATCCTGTCAACAATAGTCACCATGCTGTACATTAGGTCCTTGGAACTTACTCTTCTTCTACTGAAAGCTTGTACCTTCCTTTTGATCTCCATCTCCCCATTGCCTCCTAGCTCTTGGCAACTACCATTCTATTTTCTGTTTCAATGAAGTTCGCACTTTTTTAAAAAAATATTTCTGATATGGCATCACACAGCATTTATCTTTGTCTGTCTGTCTATTTCACTTAGCTTAATACCCTTCGGGTCCATTGCCATTGTCACAACTGGCAAATTTCCTTCTTTCTCTTGGCTGAATAATATTCCCTTGTATAGACACTACCTTAAAAGGAAAACATTTTGTGTGTACATGATGTTTTTAGAGCACCATGTCTCCTGTGCTGAATGGATAGTCTGGCCCTGGAAAAGGTCCGGGTTGAGATGGTAAGAGAACCAGGCGAGGCTTGTACAATGAGTCTTCACTGAGGGAGTCTGGAGGGGAGGGAGACGGGTGAGGTGAGGCGGAAAAGCCCCATCGCAGTCACACTGTGGGAAAGGGATTAGCTTTTTATGATAACTCTGGCCCCAGACATGACACAATCCTTCTGCCTTCAAGGTCCACCTCAGATCTTCCCATCTGGAGCTCTCCACTCCTTCCTTCTCTAAGCAACCACACCCTCTGCTCTGTCCCCCCAGGGACTGAGACCCATCACAGCCATGTGTACCTAGGCTGGGTGCATGTGTCTGGACTGTTTGTGTTTCAAAGGCGGAGGCAGTGAAGTAATGGAATTTCTTGGCCCCAGGTTCATATGGCGACATCAGCCTGCAGTCCGCTCTCCCCAGTAACTCCCATCACAGCTCCTTTCCATTTGTGGGGGTGAGAAGCCACCAGACAATGGCCTTGGAAAGGTCACAAAATTGGTTCTGGCAGGCTGCATGCCCATCCCTGGGCCAAGGAGGGAGTCAAGAGATAGGGTGCTGTGTTTGGCCACACTTGGTCCTACTACCCATCCCTTGAGCCAGGAGAGGCGTTACCTTCTCCCAAAGCCGAAGGACAGAGCCTGGGGAAGGGAATTTCCTGAGTGAAGATGGAGGTGTCATTCCCAGCAGAGGGGGGCAGGTACGGGCAGGCAGAGCAGTACACAGACAGCTATTCTGTGTTCTCGTGGTCCACAGCCACCAGGAGTAAGGGGGCGCATTACTCCTCTTGGACGCTTGGAGTAGCCATGCCAACAGTGTCCAAAGTCCAGTCAGTGCTCCCAGCAGAGAAGATACCATTTTGGCCTCTTTCAGTGTCAGGAAACCTCCCCAGACTCTGGTTCTACTCCAATCACACCTCTAACCTACTCAGTGACCAAAGATAAATTTCTTCAAATTTTGTGGGGCTCTGTTTTCCGATCCATAAAATAGGGATACCAACCAGGCCCCGAATGGACACACTGGGGATATGTCATTCTTTCCCTTACATCTATACAGGGCTATTGGTGTGGTCACCTCCCCTGTGACTGTTTGGATCTCTTGGGATCACGAATTGCGTATTATTCATCTCTAAACCTCAGTTGCTTCACCTGTAAAGTGGGGATAGCGTCCATCTTGAAAGATGACTAGGAGAGTTACATGAAATAATGCAAGGAATGTGCTGATTGAAAAAGAATTAAAGAAGGTGACTGGGTGGCTCAGTTGATTAAGCATCTCCCTTCAGCTCAGGTCATGATTCCAGGGTCCTGGGATCAAGCCCCACGTTGGGCTCCTCGGTCAGCGGGGAGTCTGCTGCTCCCTCTGCCCCTCGTCCTGTTCAGGCTCTCTCTCTCAAAGAAATAAAATCTTAAAAAAAGAATAGAAGAAAAAGAAAGAAAGAATGGAAAAAGAAAGAATGCACAAATCCATGAAACATGAAAATTATGTTGAGACAGGAGGAAGGAAGGGGGAAGGAAGAGGGGAGGGGAGGGGGGAAAGAACCAGAATGATTTCCCTCTGTGTTCTCTGCAGTGGCAAGCACAGGCAGCCCCCATATCTCAGGCTTGCTCGGGGTGTGGACTGCCAGCAAAGCTGTGATTCCCAGGCTGTTAATTGCTGGAATGTTTGCTTCTCTCCCCAAGGCATTTTGGCTCCAGTTTGGCCATTTTTCCCCCATTTAAGAAGTCTCAAATGTGTAAATATCTCAGAAAACAGTATATCCCTACAGGAGGGAGTGGTGGAGGGAGGGCATGGCTGGGCTACGTTACAGAAGAGAGGATGGGTGTGGGGAGGTGAGAAGAAAGCAGGTGGGCAGAGTCACCTTTCAGCGGGGGGGGGGGGTCTCACCGCCCCTCCCATCCCCCACCCTTCCTGCAGCTACACCCCCCCACCCCCTGCGCCACGGAGTAGGGAGTACAGAGTAGAGCTGCAATCACGGAAAACTAGGCCACCTGGACCTGATTTTCGGACAATGCTTTGGGATCATGGAGTAGCTTGGAAGATACCGCAATGGAAACAAAGTCCAACTCTCAAGAGTTTTAAGAGATTTCCTTCATGACAATTGCTATGTGGACCAACCTTTGCTGACATCTCACTGTTTGCCAAGCACTGGGCGAAGCTCTTCTCCAGTCTCCAGAAACATGTCGGAGGCTAGGGTGGGCCAGTGAGGGGCCTAGGGCAGCAAATCTAAGAAGCCCTCACTGCGTACACAGTGAGAGTGAGTGCCTTTTTTATTTTTTTAAGAGATTTTATTTATTCATTTGACACAGAGAGAACGAGAGTGAAGAGTGAGTGCAAGAAGCAGGGGAAGAGCAGGCAGGGGGGAAGCAGGCTCCCTGCTGAGCAAGGACCACCCCCCACCCCCACCTGCCAACATGGGGCTTGATCCCAGGACCCTGGGATCATGACCTGAGCGGAAGGTAGATGCTTAACCAACAGAGCTACCCTGGCGCCCCCACCCCCCACATGAATACCTTCTTAAATTTTGCTCCTTCTTGTCCCAGTCTTGGTCTTGTTCATAAACACCTCTTCAGACAAGATCCCTATTCCCTTCCTACAGATGGGAAGGCTGAGGCACAGAGAGGTTGAGTAAGTTTTGCAAGGTCACTCAGAAGATGGGAGATCCAAAATTCAAACCCGGATAGGCAGCGGCAACTTCACCCGTGCCTCAGTATGGCCAGAGTGCCCTGCCCCAGGACAGACCTTCTGAAGCAGAAGGGTTGCAAAAACATTTCTCCGCCCTCTGCAGCATTCTGTGATTTCCCCTCCATTGCGCCTCACACAATGCCCTAAGGGGGTAGGAATTGTGGCCTGGGGAGGCTGGGAGGGCAAGAGCCAGAGAGAAAGGTCCCCTCCTCCTGGAAGACCTCCCCTCTTCACTCCCTCCTCCAGACTCTGCACAGAGACCTTCAGATCCACATTGGCTAGGGACTTCCTCTCCTATGTCCCAAGTCCACAGCTCAAGTAAACATCTAGAATTGTATAGGACTTCCCTGCCAGCTGGAGAGAAAGGGAAGTATTCCAAAACAGAAGCAGAGTAGCTTTTTATAAAACAGTTTATTGAGATACAGTTCACCTTTGGAGTATACAATTCACCACTTACTGTATTTCATAATCCTATTTTATATATTACATTGTCAATTTGAGAACATTTTCATCACCTCCAAAAGAAACCCTGTACCCCTTAGCTATCACGCACCAAACCTTCCATCCCCTGTCAACTACTAATCTATTAATCTTCTTTCTTTATTACTAATCTTCTGTTTCTCTCTCTTTGCGCATTCTGGATCCCTCCAATGAATGGAAGTACCCGATATGTGGTTCTTTGTGTCTGGTTTCTTTCCCTTGGCGTGTTTGCAAGGTTCCTCTGTGATGTAGCACAAGGGCTGTGCTTCTTTCCTTTCTATGACCAAACACTATTTCGTTTCAGGGATATACACTTAAAAAAATTCATTCACCAGCGACAGACATTTGGATGGGTTGGTGGCTTTTTCACAGGCAAGACAATGCATACACTTGGCAGAGGGAGGACGGCCTGGAAAATGGTTTCATCCTAGAGTCACTTCAACTCCAAACTTCCCGAGCTTAAGCAGCGCGCCCAGGACAGCTCCCTGCCCTCAGGGCAAAGCCCTGGCCGGCGGCTGCACCTCAGCGATCAGCGCACGGAGTCGCAGGAAGATAGGACACTTGCACTTTGGGTTCTAGAAGTGCCACAAAGCAGAGAGGAAGCACAGATGGGTATTCTAGACCCCAGGCCACACCGAGCCATCTTGCCAGCCATCCACCCCATTCCACCCCAGAAAATCTAAGACACCGTGGGCTGTGTGAAAACACGTTTCTCCAAGGAAGAGAAAACGCTGCCAACAAAACGGTGACACATGGCTTTCTGGACACGTCACGCGTAAAACGCATTCCAATTTCAGAAATATTGCCGCGTGAGAGACCACGCATCCTGGAACAGAGGAATATGGTCCCCTTTCTGCAGGTGCTGACTGATTCTAAACACGCCTGCTCTTCCTCTCTTCCTCGACCCAGTCCCGCTTCCTCCATTCTGATGCTTGACTTAATGAGGTGCATCTGGGGTCCCCACCTGTAGTCTCAGAGTCTTCCTGTGTCCCCTCGTTCCCTCTTCTTGCCACCTCATCTGTTACCTTTCCTGGCAAGGGCTCCTCACAGTGGCCAACCCCTCTCCATCCCCACTGCCAGGGCCCTGCTTCTAGTTTCTTCACGTGGGTCAGTGCTCCTGCAGCCCTTTCCATCCTCTGCACTGCTCTGATCATTGATGGGACAACACTGCTTTGCTCCCAGTAAACCTCTAATGTGGCACCTACAGGACAGAATAGAAACTCCTTGGCACTGTGTCTGGAGCCTGACTGGCCTCTTGGATCCCCCTCCAGGCTCGGGTGTGGGTCCCAGACCTTTGGCTGGAGGCGAAGGCTCCAGGCTCCCTGCCTTCACCCTGGTTCTCCCTCCAGGAATGCTCTTCCCTTTATTCCCACTTGGGACATCTGAGTCAAATGGCTCTGCTTCTGTCTCCCATTCCTTGCTAAACTGGTTGCACCCTTCACTTGACTCCAGAGTTCTTTGCACAGCCCTCTGGGACAGCTGCTTACTGCGTAATGGCACACAGAAGACAGACAAATTTGTTGGAGCTTGAATCTCGCTCCACAGTTAAGCCATTCTGTGACACAGGCAAGGTTACACGATCTCTGGGAGCTCTGGTTTGGGTATCAGCCCTCAGTGCACACTGGAAAAGGAAGAAAAAAAACTGTAGAAAGAACTTTTCCCATTGTACCACTCCTTTCCCCTGCTCCTTTCCAGCCAGTCCCCCAGCCCCCAAGAGAGGCACAGTGACCAATCCTTAAGAGCCAAGCCCACCTTCCTCTCTTCCTTCCCCAGAAAGCTGCATGACAGAAAGCTCCCCAGACATGCTCCGGAGCCTGGCCATCATGCTTTCTGTGAATCAGCCCTAGTTCGTGCTGGTGCAAGCCTGGGATTTGGAGAGGGGGCAGTCTGATGGGGAAGAGGTTTACTGAGGTCTCCAACAATGTCGCGTGCTTCAGCCCAGGTTTTACCAGAAAGCTCTGCTTTCATCAAGGTGGGTCAAGGGAGCTGTCAGGGTCAGACTGTTGCCCAGTTAAGTGCATCTGGCTTCCTGCTTTGCTCTGTCTCCTTGCACACTGCTGTCCTGCTTTGGAACCCCGTAGGGGCAAATGTCCCTGCAGGGCTGGACTGGGGTATTCCTAACCCTCCGTCCTCATGCCACCCAGGTACCAACAAAACATCTCCTCTCACCGTGAACAGTAGTAACTTCACCACTATGGCCGCCAGCCTCCTCTTAGCCTGCTCCCTGGGGCCTCCCTGTGTAGACTGGGACCGCCTTTAGGGAATGTCCATCTTACTCTTCACCGTCTGCCCAAGCCCGCCCCCCCACCCCGGCAGATGAGGCGCTCTACATGCTGGCCAATGTGAAGCCCAGGATCTGGGCAGAAGCACCCAACGGGACAAGTGGGACCCTGTTCTGGAATGCGACCAACTGGACTGTTGCAAGGGAGGGGGCTGCCATGCAAATCAATGGGGAAGTATGATTCTGGCCTGTGACATCGCTAACTGGCTGGTGTCGCCTTCCAGTGGTGTGGACCTGCACCTGACAAGCTTGTCCTGCCTGGAGCTCTGGGCTTCCCTCTGTCTTCCACGCTGAAATCCAACCCCTTTGCTTCTTTCTTAAACTGCAGCTCTTGGCATCTCCTGTTTGTTGTGAGTTTAATGAACTCAGGGAACCAGGGAGGTCCAGCGAGTCCTAGTGATTCCCACGTGCATGCAGCTTTATGAAAGAGGAAAACAAGAGAATGTATAGCAAAAGGGAGGAGGTCTGTAACATTTCTGGACTTCAGGCCCTCCTTATTCTCTCTCCTTGGAGACTTCTGAGATAAATGAGACTTGATCTATACTTTTCTAACAGTTGGTATTCCTTATGGGGGCATCTGTTTGACTGGGACAGTTGTGAAGAGTACAGGGATGATGAGACCAGACTGGGTGGGCTCCATTTGGCCTGGTTACTGCCCTTGGATTGGTGCCTCTCAAGACCGAGAGCAAAGACCAGTAAGGCTTGAACTTCTCTTGGGTGCTCACAAAACTTTGGCTTAAGTTGACCATGAACCAAGGACCCGTATATCCAGTTCTACCCAAATACCCACTAGGTCTGTGAATTTATCATGTGTCCATTGGACTGTCCTTCTTGTTCCCCAGTCATCAGGGGTAAATGGAATCACCATTTATGTGGCGGCTCAAATTAGAAACTGGGGAGTTACTAAGACATTTTTCTTCCCCATCTTCTGAGAATGTGGCAATGTTCTGGGTCCCTGTCCCTTCATTCCCCCCAATCTTTGCTCCCCGCCCCCTGCTCTGCACCCCTCCTCTGCCAGACATACAGCTTAGACACATTTCCCATGCTCCCATGCAGCTTGGTGTGGTCATGTGACTGGCTTCCAGCCAATGAGGTGTGGAAGCCCTATCGCTTCTTGCAGGAGGCCTGGCCCAAGAAATTCCTTGCACGGGGAATCTTTTTTTCCTGTTTCCTGTTCATCTGCATGGACTGGGACTCTGAGGGCCCTGGGGACAGCAGAGGCTCAAAAAAGAGGGCCTGGGTCCCTGAATAACTATGTGGATTACAGTCACCAACTGGATTTTATGTAAGTGAGAGATAATTTATGTCGCCAAGGTTTGGGGGGTTATTAGAGCAAGCTTTACTGTATCTAAAACACCTTCTGAACACAATAGGATCCAAAAGCTTGAATTCAGATAGAGAATAATACTCTTAAATATTCTCCGTCGCAGTCTTCCCCATGACTACCTCGCTCTTCTCACATCCCGTCTTCTACCTCCATCCCATCCCCCTTGACCCACCCTCCACCCTCCCTCTGATTTTGTCTCTCATCATGTTCCTCCACCTTGACGATTAAAAGCCTCTTTTTTGGCAGGCAGGACAAGGCCCAAATGCCAAAAGCCAAGACAGCCCAGCCATCCCGTGTCATCCCCACGCTGGCCATTCTCCTGGAAACGTTAGAATACTTTCTGCCTCCTCAGTCTAAAATGCCTTCCCCTCCTCATCCCCCAGACAAGTATTTGTCTTTCAAAAACTTGCTTTCGAAATCACTTGCTGTAGCTTCTCTCTGACATCCCAAAATAGAACTAATCACCCTTCCTTTTCCTGTCACTTATCTCCTTGTGTTAGGACGCTGACTCCCCATGTTATCATTTTCTGTGCCTACTTCTCCCCCATAGACAATGCGTTTCATTTTTACCTCCCAGTGGCGTAGCCTGCTGCCCCACAAGAGCAGCCCTCAGCAGAAATCTGCAAACGAATGAATAGATGCAGAGGGAAGCCAGATTTCTGCTTGAGCCTGGTTGCATCCTCTGCTCAGTTTCAGCCCAGATGTCTCTGTGACGCTCACAGGACAGGTGGGAGAGGCATTGAGTGGTTGGAGATCACTGTCTGATGAGCTGGCTAGGAGGTCAGTCAGTGGGCTAACAATGAAACCCGAGAGGCTACTGGTATGCTGCCAAGAAAGTGTGCTTTGGAAGGAGCACTCTTAAGTGTTGTGGCCCTGAAGCTCCTCTTGGGTCTGAATTCATCTCCCCTCCCTACCCTGTATATCTAAGGAAATCATCACAGGCTAAGTTTTGCTGCTGGGGCCGTAAATGGATCTTGTCTGGCCAGACAAGACTGAACTTACCTTTTCAAGGGGGAACAGACACAAGTACCCACAGATGACAGATAATAATGCCAATGATTGGAGACAATCTAGGGTAAGGTAGTAGGGAGTGGTGGGGACTACAGCAAACCAGAGTGTAATAGACCTCATTCAAAAGGAGCAACTGCCTCTCAGTTCTCTAGCTCATGGCTGTCATGCTGTTGTATAATCAGACTTTTTGAGCTTTTAGATGGGAGCTCAAGAGAGAGGGGGTAGGGGGAGTGCAAATACCATATCATCAAATGTAAGATGCCCTCTACTATAAGCTGCATCATTATTTTATGTACCATTAAGAAAGAAAACTTTACCAGTTAAACTGACACAGGACTTTCTTATCACAAAAGATTTATTTCATGTGTGTAGAAAGAGATATTTTAGACTTATTTAGACACAGATTTCTGTCCTAAATCTGTGCCTAAGCTTGTGCCTACATGAAAAAAGGAAATCGTATGCAAAATTAACTGGTTAAAGTTCTTCTGAAGTTCTTCCCATTTAGAGTCGGCTTTGTGTGGCTCCTCTGCCAGCATTGCGGGAACCTGCATTCGGCCACACAGGATCATCTTCTCTCCCTACTTCCCTGTCACCTCCAGGACTTTTTTGCACGCAGCCAGCACCCATTCTGCAAGCAGCGATGGGGACATGCTCAGGCAGTGAAGTGTGACAGCTGATGCCTCCCTGACAGTGACTTGAACATGCATCCTGATTTCAGGGATGCTAAAATGAGAAAAAGGGGGGGGGAGAAATATGGTAATTCAAATTAAGAAAAAAAAAAAAAAAAGGAAGCAAACAAGCATGGGAAGCATTGACATTACATGGAGAGAACTAGGACAACTCTGGGCCAAATTTGGCCACACAGCTGGCAGTCTGAAGGCCCTGATGAGTCAGCACTGCTTTAGAAAGTCTGTGGGTTCCCAGTGAAAGGGCCCTACTGCCTTCGTCTGCTGGTTTCTCCAGTCCTCACGAGACCCTCTCCCACCGCCAGCAAGTGAAGATGAGGTGGGGAAGTCTGCTGTTGGTCGGGCTTTCCAGGAGCATCAGGAGCTGGCCGGCTGGCAAGGACCAAGGCCCTAGGATGGGGCTGGAATGGCATGTGGGGAAGCTCTGAGGCTTTGGAATTAGAAAGAACAGCCTCCGCCTCCTGGCCCTGCCGCTTACTAGCAAGGTGATCAGAGGTTATTATTTCCTCATCTATAAAGTGGGGAAGAAAACAGTACTTTCTTTTTAGGTGTGTTGTGAAGACTGAATGAGGTCTTGGCCGTAAAGCCTGTGGCACGTGGCCTTTACTGGGCGCTCAGTGCGTGTTAGATCGTTACTCCCTTCTGATCCCAGGTGTTGGGCTGGCAAAGCTGACCTGGGATTGGTGCTTCTCTGAGCTCAGCTGATGGAAGGCCTTGGGCCACTTTGGCCTCGCATTCCTGATCAGCCTCCCAGACAGAACTCTCATCTCGGGCCCCCTGAAAGGCCTAGCATAGGCAATGGAACCAATTAATTAGAGAAAGTGGTCTCCACACGCACCCTTTCTGGAGAGAAGATAATTGGATTTCTGTGGTTACAAAGACAGACTCGGTTCGGGCTCCCCCAAGAATGAGGCCATTTCCATGATGAACACAGCAGACTTCCTCCTGTTTCATTCCACTCTGTGGTGGGGTGCTTGGTTGATAATGGGAGTGAAGACTGTTAGGGGCCTGAGGTAGAGGAACAAAGGCCTCCTGCAACTCCAGAGTGAGGTCAAATCTCTCAGGGACAAAAGAACCTTCCTGATGTCAAGGCCACATAGGGCTCTGGCTCTGGAAGACAAATACATTTAGGTGACTCCAATTTTGGGGAGTAATGCATCATTGTATGCCCATCTGACAGCCATGTTCCGTTCTTACTGTAGCAGCTCCTGATTCTAATTTGGGGACTGGTTCTGACCCCATACAGTTGCTGGGGCTTCAATTTCAGTCTCAGATGGGGAACTGCCCTGGGCCAGTCAGCAAATTCCATCCCCAAGGCCCTCTTGGGCACAACTCAAGGATTGGGCGTAGGCCTTGGGCCAACACAATCAAACTGGGTCAGAGCAAACCAGGGTCTGTGCTAATGGCCCACAGAGGAAGCATTTCCACCTTTCCTGCTGGTTGTAGAAATGAGAGGGTATGAGCAAGGGAGCACAGGAGCTGTTGGACACAACTTGCTACTGGGATGGAGAGACTGTGGGACATGGAGCCAAGAGCCAGACACCCTGGAATGCAGCCTGTTGATATTTGAGCTCCTGGATCACATAGTGCCTGAAGCCAGGCTTTTTAATATAAGGCCAATAAATTCCTTTTGTTTGTTTCCATTTTGGTAGTTTTTAAGTCAGTTTGGGGTGGGTTTTCTGTTCTTCTTAATAAAGTTTATCTGATAAAAGAACTTGTGGCTTTCTTAGGGCTCACCAGGAGCCGGTCCCTGTGTGAGTCTGGGATGCACCACAGACTTTCCTTGCCCTTTCCAGCCTGTCAGTATGGGTGAGGTGCAGGGGCACATGGCCAGTCAGGGCAGAGGTGAGCCAGGATGTCCAGCTCTAATACCATCACTCTCTGAAGCGCTCGGCAATGTAGACAAAATCTGTCCTAAACCTGAACCTCAGCTCCTACCACCTCATCCCCTGAACCATCTGCTGTCCAGGATGCCCATATCTGGCTGAGAGAGCAGAGCAAATTAATGGGGTACCAAGCATCTCTCACCTCGGGGCCCGAGGCCCACTCAGGGGTTCTCAGGGGAACCAACTCCTCTCCCTATGCCCTGTTCTCAAGGATTGGTGAGAGGGCAGAGGGCAGAGCACTCCGGGGCTAGCCTTCTCTGGGGTGTAACTGAGGCCGTCACATTATTTGTTTGGGCACGTACAGCTGCCAGGGGCTGGATGAGCTCAGAATCCCGGAGGGCTTTCATGCTGCCTTGGGAGGAACAGGATTGCACTTAATTCTCCTGCCTTGTTAGGCAACATCTCCACTTTTTTCTGATAAACAGACACTCAGAAAGAGGAGGAGTCTATTTAAGTTCCCATAGCTGGACGGGGCTGGCAGAGTCAGATTGCCCCAGACCCACCTCAGTCCCAAAACCCTGCTTATAGATGCTGGCCTGGGGCCTCAGTGATGGGGTGGGCTAGTGCCTCCTGTCTGGGAACTGAGGCTGTGCTCTTGGGAGCTGGGAGCAGAAGGTCAGGCTTGTCCTTGATATGGAAGGTATGGGGGTCTACCAGAACTCCACTTCACTCACTGAGCCAGGCTGGAAAGCTGGAGGCCTGGGTCTGGGCTGCTGTGGTGGGGGGGGGGGGGAGTTCTCTGTTCTCAGAGATTTTATATTTCAGCTTCCCCCAACCCTGGGGGATGGCCTGCTTTGCTGATGACGCTGGATTCCCCGCACCAGGGCCCGTCTGCCGGCTGGGCTCTGACGTCATCCCCAGCTCTAGCCAGCTTTGGCTCCTGGGGACTGGGCATAGGGCTGCCTGCCTGTCACAGGCTGGGGTCTCGCCAAGGGCAGAAAGCCCCTCGGGAGCCCCACAGAGCTCCCTAAAGCACCTGCCTTGTACCAGCCCTCCATCCGCATCTCCTCCTACAACTCTCGGAGCAGGCATCCCCACCCACTGCTTCCGGATGAAGAAACCATACCAGACAGGTGAGGCGAGTGCCTAGTCCCTGCCCAAGGTGGAAGAGGGAAGGCGGCATCCACACCCGACCCCACAGCTTTCCCCCTCCTCTGTAGTCCCTGAAGACTTTGTCCAGGAGGGGCCAGCTACACCCACAGGAGCTCCTTGCTTCCGCATATCTAGGTGACATGAGCTGGCAGTGTCAGAGACCAGGGTAAGAAACAGCTCCTGGAGTCTGGAGATGTCCCGTCAACGATTTCTCGTTCTCTCTACCTCGTGGAGGAAGAAGCCAGCAGCCAGCCAGGACCCTGAGTATGGGCAGCGCGCACACAGCCTCTGAGCCCCACCAGGCTGAGCAGGTGGAGGTCTCCAGAGAGGTTGGGCTGAGCCCAGCCCCCCTTCCTAGATTTCCAACTAAGAGCAAGGAACTCTGCTGGCCCTGGTCTTCTGGAGTCACACTTAATGGCCAAGAAATTGGCCTGAGTCTCCATCACATCCTTTGAGGACTTCCTCTGGGAATTCCCGAGGGTTGTCTTCATGGTTTCCATTCTCTCAATGTCCCCCTCTCTTAATGTTCCCTTAATGTTTCCTCTCATGCCCCCAACACAATTAATGACCCCCATTAGTCGGTCTGCCTGAGGCTGCTGCCCCTCTCTGCCCCTTCCTTCCCACCTCCAGTCCCTCCAATACTGCTGTGATGTGTTAACAGATGTATCACAAACCTATGTGTTTGGGGACAAGGGAGTCGTCACAAAGGCCTTAGAGCAAGAAACAAGTTCTTTCAATCCCTGCTCTCAAACCTTCCACCTGCACTGAGTCTCTCCTGGGGCCACTCTCTCCCCATGGCCCAGCCTACTCCCCTGTGCTTAGGTCTTCTTTGTCCCAGACCCTTTTCCCTGCCTCCTGGTTGCCCAGAAAAAGCTCCTCATTCTTCTGACTTGATTATGTAGAGAAATGTAACATACTTCTGGGCTTCCCACAAATCTCTGAGCTTCTTTGCCTTAAACCCCAAAGGGCCAGAGTGAATTTTTCTAAATAAAACAGTCATCTACCCTGGGCGTTTGCCCCTGTGAAATGTGGGAACTGTAAGTCACTTTGAAAGCATGATTGTCTTTTATTTGTATCAGGTCAGAATCTTGGGCAGGCCTTTGTCTTCCAGCAATAGATACAATCCCTTAAAGGAAGCTGATCTCCCACTCCCACCTGCACCCCTGGACACCATGGGGAGGCAGAGCCTGGGGGCAGCCATGGTGTTCTGGGGCCTGGGGCAGTCCTCCAGCCAGGGCACCAGGCAGAGGTGGGGATTTGAGTCAAGGCCACAGGGCAGGAACTAGAGGAAAGAAAGAAGATTCAAGGTCAAAGATGGCAGAGCTTGGAGAAAGCCCCAGAACCTGAACAGGTAGCTAGCTGAGTTTTTTGCTAGAAATGTCCGGTAGATCAGAACACAGGATTAGATGGGAATGGGGGCTACATTTGAAGAGCTGGTTCTTGAACATGGAAGGAGTTCACCCTTCCATGTGGACAAGGTGGGGAACAAAGGACAAAAGACAGGAAATGTTGGGGTCAGGAGAAATCTGATGTAGGGGATAGATTTTGCACAGCTCCACACTGACTCAGCTGTTCTGGAAAAATGAGAAAAGATAAAATCTGCAGCCCAGCTTTAGAAGTCCTATCAGAATTAAAATCCATTGAAAGCGAGGGCTTCCAGATGCCAGGCAGGGTAGTTCCTGACAGTCCCTGGGAAGGCCATGGGAACCGTTCAGGGGGCAGGCACCACCGAAAGACATCCAAGGTAGAAACACTGAGTCATGCAGACACACACATGAAGGACAAATTTGAGTGGCCACACTGTCAGTACGATTTCGGTTTTAGCACAGGCTAAGAAGGGAAGTTGTGGGGCTGCGTGCTGGCTGGCTGGCTGAGGAATCATCACTTCCGAAGGCACCGTGCATCCCAGATGCTTGTTGGCCATGACATGTTGTCTTGCTGGAGAGAGCTGAGCTTGGGCGGAAACCAGTGGATCCTTTCTGATGCACCATTTCTGATTTCTGAATTCATGGCTCAGTAGAGTCTACGAGTGTGTGCGTCCATTTGCATTCAGATAACACCCAGGGCATCATTCCTTCCGCCTGAGACGTGCCATCGCCACGGTTGTCACCCGCAGACATTTATTGAATCCCCACTCAGGGCTAGACAGAGGTGGGGGGGTCTAAAAGGAGGGAGCCCGTTTGCCTCCAGTTTTCCACACACGCTATCTGCTTCCTCTTTCTGCCGACTTGGGATAACAGCTGATACCTCCAGCATCCAGCCAGGACCAGGATATCACTGGGAGACTAGAAGCTCCATGCAAGTTCTTAATGACATCACACCAGCTTCGCACTACCCACCCCCATATTTCTTTTATGTGAGAGAACTGTATTTCTTTTTAAAGCCTTTTTTTTTTTTTTTTTTTTTTTTTTTTACTTTTCTATTTGAAGAAGTTGAACATAATACTGATAGGCCTGAATATGTGTGGTTTCTGCCCCACATCCCTTCACTCTGCTTGTAGCCATGCCCCAGTTTCCCTCTGCTGGGCCACCTCCAGCACCACATTCAGCCTGTGTCTCTCTAAATGAGTTGACTGACCCGGGACTGAGTAATCAAAGTGGTATGACCCCTTGTGATGGGAATTGCTTGAGTTGGGCGTCAGCATGTACCCTAAAATTTCCAATCAGAACAGATTCCAGAATTTGCTGAGAAGACTGCCTCAGTGAGGCTCACATATTTCTGTCAGCTTTATATTTGGATGCCTGAAACCTGGGAACTCACATTTATTATTTATGACCACACTGGGACAGTTTGCAGAGAAGGAAGCCACATTGAAGAAAACAGAGCTAATAAATGGACAGAGAAGTTTCTTCTAGTCACATAATTTTGGCCCTGGATCAAGCTGGGCCTGAAGCCTCCAGACTATTTAGCTATGTGAGCCAATAAATTCTTATTATTTACTTAAATACATCGAACAAAAATTTTCCTGTCATGTGCAATGAAAAAAGCTCAAATTAGATGATACATTCTTTGAAAAACAAAATAGCATTCCAGTAGGCCAAATATAGGAATTTCAAAGGAAAAGGTACTCTAGTTCACTTGGAGCACTTGGAAAAACACTGGGAAAAAGAAATCAATTGGCTCCCTTCGGGGGCCACTTTGATTCACAGGACAGGGTGCGCGTGTCCGAAACAAATCTGGGATGATGGTTCGGGTGCCTCCTGTGATGTTTGGGGATCCAGGCAGGAGAGGATGTGTCCCTCTCCACATCACCCTTGCAGGCTACACAAATGTCAGCTTTTCAGGCAGTAGGAACCTCTAAGTTGGTGAGGAAACAGCTCTGCCCAGAGCCAGTGGGGAGACTGGTGGGAGGACATAGGCTGAGGAAGGAGACAGGAAGGAGAATTGTCAAACTATACAAAGACTCACCCGTCTGTGCCCCCCGGGGATTTTCCTCTCCCACAGCAAATATTACTGTCTTTCCCAGAGCCTGGCTCAAATAATACCCTGCTGGTTAATATGGTAATTTTTGGTGGTATGTGAATTTAAAAATTTTTTTCTTTAACCGTTTTGGGTTGTGTAATTTTAAAATCCTGTTTTGTTTTGGTTTTTTTTTTCCTACTTAAAGTAAGACTATAGTCTTTCCTCTTAAAATACATTGATTAAAAGGAAATATTCGGTCAGTAGCGTCGAAAGAGGTACAGCATGTTGGCAAGATTGGGACAGCTGCGAGCTAATGACTGAGGTTTGGGGAAACCATACTGCTTCTTTCAGCTTTGACGGCAGCCCTTGTCTTCTGTGGAGAATATCACACCCATTTTACAAAGCAGGACAATGAAGCCCTCAGAGGTGAAAGACACAGCTTATGTTAGACCTCAGACACCTGGATCTTTCCAATAGCCCCTCCCCCGGTCCTAGGGCACAGGCTACCTCCGTGAGAAAGCCTGGGAACCAGTTACGGGGATGGCACGAGACCCCGGAACAGCAGGCCCTCACAGAGCCGGCCCGCTGCAGAAAAGAAGGAAAAGCCTGACCTTCTTGGGGAACTGCACAATCCTTTGTTTGAACAGTTTCCAGGGAAGCCTAATTAATCCCATTGTTGATGCTAATGCGCTGCTTTTTTAAGACTCAGAGTTGATGCTGCAAGCAAATTTCTTTTTGATTTAAGGCTTTGGAAAGAAGACAGAAGTTTTATCAAACGTGCCTGGATTATGCTGCAGGCTCCGTGTGCTGAGAGATGAAGGCCCGCTTAGCTGTGGCAGGGTGGCCAGCCCCCCTAAAAACACCGCTCCTTATGGTGGCCACTTTCCAAAGACCTTTCTCTGTTTGGGTTTTCTTTGGTGACTTTTCACTCTGCTGACTTGTTTTACAAACATATGGATGGAGAGTCAGGCAACCACATAAATTTTGTACCCATGACAGCAAAATGCTTGTTATAATAACAGTAATTACAATGATAGCAATAGCTACCATTTATTTAATTCTTACACATGCGGACATTTAAATATTTGGAAACAGTTGAGATATAAGAAACATTTTCTGAATGCTAATTGTGTGCTGGGCATACAGAAAAGAATTAGACCTAGTATGTAGGGAAGAGTGAGGTACAGACGCACTCCCCAGCAGGCAGGGGATCTTCAGTCCACTGCTGGGGGGTGGGGAGGGGAGTCTGCTGACATACCCTGGTTCCAGGGAATGGGTCTGCACAACCAGGCTTACTCACTAGAGTAAGACACAGAGGGTGTGCGTCCTAGGACTGGGGACTAATAGAAAGATCAGGGTCTCTGAAGTCAAGTATAAACTCTGCCTTTTACCTCTCTGAGCTTCACTGCCTGCCTTTATAAAATGGAGGAGAGCAGGGTTATCATAAAGGTTAAATGAGATAATGTAGTTTTCCCAAACTTCAGTCACGGACACATAACTATCCCAGGAAGTAAGGAAAGTGGATTCATGGCACTCTGACAAAGTCAAGGAAGGCTTCCCTAAAGTGGGGCCATTGGGATTGGGTTTTGAGGCATGACTAGGAGTACGCTACCTGACAAGTAAGGATAAGGGGCATTCTAAGTCTGGGAAAAGTTTATGCAAAATATCACAGAGTAGAAGTGTAAAGTCTCATAGCTTTTAAGGGGCAGAACAGGGATTTAGATTTGGGTTTCTTTGACCCCAAAGCCTGGGCTGATGAGCAGCAGGCTATTCTAATGAGGACATAGTATTGACAGTACTTGAGGAAGAACCCCTAGGAAGGACTAAGGTTCCACTCTGGGCAACAAGATGGATGGTGTGGCAGAATCTGCGTGTGCTTACCTTAGTATCTGTTCTCTCCCTCCTCTTCAGGGATAAAACCTCCGGTCTTTGGTCAGATATCTGGAGTAGAGGCTATATTCCTGGCATCTCAGGAGGTAGATGTGGAGTGGGGCTAACTTCCAGACAGTGGGATGGAAGCAAAGGAGTTGTATGGCAGCTTCTGGAAAATATTTTCAAAACATAGATGACCCATTTGCCCCCCTTTCCCTCCTTCCACATCCCGCTATTTGGAATATGACCTGATGGCTTGAATTTCATTTCAGACCATGAGGCTGAGCACAGTTCCTGGGGGTTAGTACAGAAGAAAGCTGGAAATAGTCTGCGTCCAAGACCAAGGTGCAGCCACCCTGCCGGCCCTGGATGGCTTATTCTGGACTTGCTGGACGTGAAAGAGAAACACAAGGTCTGTGTCAACTCCCTTGGCTGAGATGTCATGATGCACAACTTCATCCATCGAGCGGCTCGGGCTATAAACCGTGGAGTACCCCCAGACTCCTTTCTTTCACTGCGCATGCGTTCCTGGCGGTTCTGCTTTCAAATTACCATTATCCAAGCATTCGTGTCCACCTCTACCGACGTCACCCTGGTCTGAGCCACCATCGCTCTAGGCTAGGAGCCTCCTAACGGAGCTTGCTGCTACCACCTCTGACCCCTACAGTCTATTCTCAGCAGAGCAGCCAAGGGGACTCTAAAGGTCGTGTCATCGCGCCCCTTTTCTGCTCAGAGCTCTGCATTACTGCCACCCTTCCAGGGTAAAAATCAAGTCCTTACACAGGCCTTACTCCATCTTCGCCTGCTCCCCCTGCCTCTCTGATCTATACTTTTTCAAACTCACTGCACTCCAGCCACGCTGGTCTCCCTGCTGTTGGTCAAACACAGCAGACACACGCCTGCCTCCCGCCTTCGCTTTGGCCGGCACCTGTCCCAGGCACGCCCTTCCTCCTGGCAGCCACGGGCTCACTCCCTCATCTCCCCGCAGGGTCTTCACACAGGTGCCCCTGCCACTCGGTTCAAAGTGACAACCTCTCCCTCTCTAACTCGTAACCCAGCTTAGTCTGTTCACAGTTTCTCTGATGGTTTTAAACATAATAATCAAATTCATAGTCCCTCTTCCCCCGCCCCCAACCTCCCACAGAATGTGAGCTCCAGGAAGGCAGGAATCTTGTTTTGTTGCTGACATATCTCAATCACCTACGCTAGTGCACAACACATGGCAGGTGCCGGACAAAGTATTTGTTAATGGTTCTTGCTGAAGGCATTATTTTTCACAGTTTTAAAAAATGACGGTCTGTTTCAAGAACGCGTGAATAACTAGAGAGAGAACAGTGTGTCCCACTCCAACATATCCAACTCTGACAACCGTCAGTCATGAACAACCTTTTGTCATCTACACTCCCTTCCAATTGTACCTCGGATAATCTTATTTTCTTAAAGATTTTGTTTATTTATTTATCAGAGAGAGAGAGAGTTCGCAAGCAGGGAAGTGGCAGGCAGAGAGAGAGGAAGAAGCAGGCTCCCTGCTGAGCAAGAAGCCGGATGCAGGACTTGATCTCAGGACTCTGGGATCAGGACCTGAGCCAAAGGTGGACACTTAACCGACTGAACCATCTAGGCGCCCCACCCTGGAGGTTTTGAAGTGAATCCCAAACATCCTATCATTTCATCAGCAAATATTTCAGTATGTATCTCGAAAAGCAAAAACTCCTATTTTATTTTAACAGCTTTATTGAGATATTACTGACATAAAACTTGAGTGTGTATAAGCTACACAATTTGATATTTTGATATACAGTGAATGATTGCCACAACCCAGGTACTTAGCATAGCTACTGCTTCTCATGTCCACCATGTGTGTCTGTGTGTGTGTGTATGTGTGTGTGTGAGATAAGAAGATTTAAAATCTATCCTCTTAGCAATTTCAAATATACATTAGATCTCTAGAACTTATTAACTCTGCATAACTGAAACTTTGTACACTTTGACCAATATTTTCCCATTTCCCCCTCCCCCATCCCCCGGCAACCACCACCCTACTCTGTTTCTAGGACAAAACTCCCCTTTTATAATAAAATCGCAATACCATTGTCATAGCCGAGAGCAGCCAACAGTAATTTCTTCATATCATTAATTATCTAGTCAGTGTTTGTACTTCCTAGTTGTTTTATATATTTTTTAAGTTTATTTGTTTGAATTAGGATCCAAATAAAATCCACTCTGTGATCAGTTAGTGTGTCTCCTAAGACTCTTTTTAAACCGTAGATTCTTTCTACATCATTGTGCAATTTGTTGTTGCTTAAGGAACGGGGTCATTTGGTATCTTAAGTTTCCCATTATCTTTGCTAATTGCATTCCCTTGGTGGCATTTAGTAAGTTCCTCTGTCCTCTGTACTTCCTGTCGGTTGGTGGTTGGCTCCCGAAGCTTCACAGGCCTGGACTGCTGCTCTGGGAGCCCCACTGTGTATCCGGAACTGTGTTCAGGAAGCAGCTCAGATCCGACTGTCTATTTTCCTGAGGTTAATGTCTTCTCATTACTAATGTCGAAATTCATTCTTTCCTTGGGGGCAGCAAAATCATGATCATCCAATTCTACCTTCCTTCCTCACCAGGTTAGAACGAGGATTTTCGCCACATCAGCAGAGATGCGGTATGTGTAGAACTTCTTGGGGTTTGTACTTGTGTCCAAACCAGATCCACTCACTCTAGGTGGTACAGCCACTACCCACGCTGTTGGAGGAGGGAGCTGGGCGTGGGGGAGGGAGAGGTGACAACTTCAGGGTTGTTCACAGGCTGAGGTGGTTTGTTCCTTCTCAGGGTGTCCTCAATGAGACCAGAGCTGGGGGCAGTGTAGCACCGTCCTCAGTGTCTTGTTGGTGGACGTCAAAGAATGGGTACTGCTTGGCACCCTTGCCTTCTATTTACAAGTGGTTGTGTAGATGGATGGACAGATGGACATGACTGTGGACAACTATCATCACACACAAAGTGGTTATAATTGGGAGATGCTTAAGGAGAGAGTATATTTAAAAAGTAATTATTACCACATTCAGACTCTAATCTTTATAACTTAACAGAAGAATAGCAGAGTCTTTTGGGTTTAGTATTTTTCCACTCAGAAACTCAATTTTCTTTATTTTATTCTTTTCCCCTTGGAGATAGAGCTTCCATAACATTTCCCTTTAAAGGGGTTATTTATTTTATTTTTTTAAAGATTTTATTTATTTATTTGACAGACAGAGATCACAAGTAGGCAGAGGGGCAGGCAGAGAGAGGAAGGGAAGCAGGCTCCCCGCTGAGCAGAGAGCCTGACTTGGGGCTCGATGATCCCAGGACCCTGGGATCATGACCTGAGCTGAAGGCAGAGGCTTTAACCCACTGAGCCACCCAGGCGCCCCAAAAGGGGCTATTTAAATTCCCAAGGCCATGAGTGCATCCTTGATGGGCAAAACAGCTTCTGACTTGGCCGCTGCCCACTCCGTCTTCGGAGCTCTTGATCCGGGAAATGCAGAATAGATACCGACCATAATGTTCCCTGGCTCCCCGTTCAATGGTAACAGCTTGATAGCTTTGGGGAATAATTGGCAGATTCAAAGCTAACTGATCCAGGGGGAGGCAGAGAGAAAGAGAGAGATTTAAGGTTCTACTGATGAGTGAGAGGCAAAATTATCTAGTCTTATCTCTGCCTAGTGACAGCCCTGCTCACCTGTCCAGAGGGTGTGGCTTTCCTGGTCCTGGGGAAGCTGGCTGACTACCGCATGCCACGGGGTGGCCACCGTGGGAATGGTCTCAGTCCCTGCTGTGACCAGGCACCGGGCCAGGTGCTCCATAAGCATCGGGAAGCCCCACAATCTGGTGGGTAAAAATCTGACCTTCACATATGATGAACTTGATTCAAATTCTCATTGTTGGTTGGGTTGGGCATTTAATCTCCCTGAGCCCTGATGTTCTCATCTGCAGAATAGGGGAAGTAATCCCTACGTCATGATGCCTTTGAAATAGTCAAATGAGAAAATGCAAGTGAAACACCTAATGTGAATTCAATCAATAGTAGTTGTTTCTCTCATTGTCTCTTGTCCTGAGCTGTGCTTTTTAAACTGCGATGCTCAGCCACCCATCAGAGGATTCTGATGGTGTTTTAGAGGATGGATATATACATTTGCTGGATAAAGCTCTTCTTAAAACATTTTTTTAAATTATGTCCAGGGAAATTTTCAATGATTAAGAAAACACGATACATGATGAACTAGAATGTACACGTCATGTATGTTTTTTAAGGACGGTGTGTGTTTCAAGATTATTTCATCATCTACGCAGTAGCAGCATTAAGCCGCTCCCCTCAACCTTCTAGAATTGCCCATGCATTCCTGCCTGCCTACTGCTCCCCCAAAAAGCTTGAATGATGGTCTTACCACAGTTGTCCCCATTCTGCAGGTGAAGGAGGAGTCTCAGACCTTCAATGACATGGCAGCCAGGAGTCCAAACTTCACTGTAAAGTCCGTGCCCTTCCCCATGCCTGCCATTATATCAGAGCTAAGAAGAGAATAATTATATAATATGGAGTGTGTCTTTCAGGGTTTCCCAGAGAAACAGAACCAATAGGATAGACATAGATAGAAAGAGATTTTCTGTGAGGAGCCAGTTCACACAGTTATGGAGGCTGAGAAGTTCTATGACCTGCAAGCTGGAGGCCCTGGGAAGCCAGTGGTGGAGTCCCAGTCTGCGTCTGAAGGTCTGAGAGCCCGGAGCACTGATATCTGAGGGCAGGGAGAGATGGATGACGAAGCTCAGGCCGAGAGCAAATTTGCCCTCCCTCCATCTTTTTCTTCTATTCAGACCCTCAGTGAACTGGATGATAACCCATGCACACTGGTGAGGGCCATCTCCTTCGTTACCAACTCAGACGCTAATATCTTCTTGAAACAACTTCACAGACACACCGAGAAATGATGTTTTGTTGACTGTCTGGGCATCTCTTAGCCTAGTCAAGTTGACACGTAAAATTAACCCTCACAGGAAGCAATCCCAACCAAGGCCCCACCTGCCTCTGGACAGGGCCACTTGGCTTCGGTCCCAGCGGCTGCTGCCTCAGCGACACCTACCACTGGCTCCACATCTGAAAAGCCTGGGCTGCAGTTGCTGGGGTCTCCGCATCTAAGCTGGCCACGTTCCTCCCTCACGTCCTCTGTGGTGCCTGCTGTAGTGGGGAGTGCCTCAGTGCTAGAGCAGCCCAGACCCACGGAGGCTGCGGAGGCCAGGTGACACCCTCGGAAAGCAGAGAGTTCAAGCCCAGTGAGAGATGGAACAGAGTTAGGGATTTATCTAATAGCCCATAAACTATCTTGCCACAAGTGTGGCAAAGGAGGGACACACAAATTAAGAGGGGCTAGAAACCAGAGACCTGAGGAAGAGGGCTTAGATAGAAAAGGGAGAAAAAACTATTCCAGACAGAGGGAAGAGCATGTGCAAAAGCCCTGTGGTGGAAGGGAGCCTGATGTGTACAGGGAACTGATAAAAAGGCAGAGCGGCTGGAACACAGCAGCAAGGGGCCATGTGGTGAGAGTTGAGGCTGGGGCCTGGCCTTGTAAGGCCTTGGGTCCTGGTAAGGACTGTGTTCTTCATTGTAAAATGTGAAAACGTTGATGGAAGTGGAGAGCAGGTAAGAAACTTTGCTTCTTTGAGTTATTTTTGGATTAGGGTGAAGTCCAAAAGGATGGTAGGAGTAAATGGTTTATGAAGATGTTCAGAAGGGGAAATTGACAGCACCTGGTGATCAGCTAGATATGCAAAGAATGGGAGACAGTGTTGCCAAGAGGGATTTGTAGGGTTCTGTTGTATGCAGCTCAATAGAGGAAATTGCCTTGTGCAGAGAAGAGAATGTCCGAAAAGAATCCATGGTTGGGGGGCGGGGACCCATGAGTAACAGGGAAAAGACAGCTGAGTTGGAATGCCTTGAGAGTGTCGAGAGGAGAGGCAGTGTGGACAAGCTTGGATTCAGACCCGGATTCTGGAAAAGGGGTCTGTGCTGGAGGCAGGAGCCTGTGAGTCACGGCTGTGAAGGCGGTGGTTGGAGCTGGAGGTGGATGAGATCGCTGCCTGACATTTCAGGGAGCAGTCAGTGAATGGAGAAGCGCTATTAAGCTTTGTAAAATACTTAAAAATAGCTTCCGTTCAACCACCTCTCCTGCCCCCATCCCATCAAGAACTGAAGAGATTTTAGAGAGCCAGGTCTGAAACCAATAACCTGTTGGGTTTTCCAACTGACTTTGGAGGTGGGATTTTCTAGCCATACAAATAAACCCAATAAATGATAAAGTGTGCCAAGTAAATACAGAGCAGGTCTGGTTAATGCAGGATCGCAAAGGGCAGGTTCTCTACCGCTCAGGCTTCTCCTCACTCACAGGTATCTCCGGGACTCTCAGGGTGTCAAGGAAATCAGCATGCGACCTGCGGGCCTGAATGATTTCCTGTTTGCCTCCACCTCTGAGGGGTTCCGAGTCTTTGTTGGTCTGACGGGAGTGTGCCGACCGTCCTCAGTCTGTCCAAGATGGCCCCAAAAGGACCCGGGATCTTGGCGGAACTCTGGGTCATCTGAGCAAACCTCAGGCATCTGTAGCCCTGACCTTCAGATACTTTGAAGACTTCCAGCCCAAAGAAGTCCAAACAGGCCAGCTTTTACCCAGGATGCAGTTGAAAAACCCAGCTTTTTTCAGTTGAGAATATTTTTGACAGCGAAGGCCTGCTGGGTTTGCTGAGTGGCAACCTCATTAAAAAAAAAAATGCAATTGAACTGTCAGCGGAACTAAGGGCATGTGTTGGATACTGCTCAGTGGCGTTGATTCTGCTGCGACAAAGAAGTGGAGGGTGCCAGGAGAAGCCCGTGGGTCTGGGAAGAAGAGGGAAGGGTGGCATTTGGGGAGTTTGCTAGTGCTAAATTGCTCCATCTGTTGCATTAATAACCAATCAGTCCAGGGGGCTGGGAAAATGGGTAATTGGAGCATACGGTACCTATTAGGACCTATCTGCACATATGTAACTGCTCATTTCATCTGTACAAATGACTGCTTACTTATGCAAATGGAAGGTCTGAATGCCCATGGTGGGGAATTCTGCTAGGAAAGCATTTCCCATGGAAAGGCTGGAGTCAAACCCCGAAAACGCTGAAAAGTCTAGGACCGGCGATGCCATGCATGCAATAAAGAAAAAGGACACAAACAAGGCAGAAAGAGTAAAGTTCTGTTGGAAGGATGAGGTGTCTGAGGTTATGCTTTTCTCAAAGGGTTTGGGGAGCCCCGCCCTCAAAGCAAAGATTGCAGCACTCGAAGCAAAGTCCACCGCGGGCCTGGGGCTCCAAAATTTGGGAGTGGTTGGGCGAGATCGCCCAGTGCGGTTTGTGGGAGAGACACAGGTATTAGGAATGGTACCGTAACTAGTAATGGGACCCTCAACATAGCCTTGGGCTCCTTATTGCTGAGGCTGCCATGCAGAAGACTGACCTAGAGAACCAAATGTGTCTTTGTGATCTGGGGGAAACTCATGGGGAATTACTTGTGATACTTTCTGTCCTCATACACCTGCTTTCCTGCATGCTGTATTGCAGCCTATGGAGACCACAGTCAGCTCTGTCACTGGTTTCTACAAGTGGTCCACATTTCGTGGCTTTGGACGCTGTACCAGAGTGGGGAGACACGGGGACTGTCAAGCAAGAGGTGTGACCGCATGTGGTTCCGCTCTTTCAACCATCTCCTCACTCCCTTCCCTCCATTTTCCTTCTTATTCTATCACTTTGATACCCTCCCAGACACAAACAATACCCTCTCCTCTGTTCTGCCCAAGCTCAAAGGCTTTGCATTCTCTGCTGTGACCTCAAATACTTATCAATCCTTTTTTCCCACTAAGACAATGATCTCTTTCTAAGAGGAGTTTTGGTAAATGCAATTTTCTCTAATTTGTTACATAAAAATGGACCCTGATTCAAAATCCAATATAAATTTCTCTGTATAACTCTGACCATTTCTCTATTTCAGTTGTTAGAAAGAAAAGCAGGTTTGGCTAAGCACTATCAGATCTTGGACAGGAGGTGACTTAGGATACTTTGGGCTCCCAT
The DNA here is from genome assembly GCF_020171115.1 of Neogale vison. Lineage (NCBI taxonomy): Eukaryota > Metazoa > Chordata > Mammalia > Carnivora > Mustelidae > Neogale > Neogale vison. The sequence continues at coordinate 253,750,241 of NC_058091.1, read as the reverse complement.
TCAAATTAAATCATAAAGCAATTTATATCTCACCTCATAAGAATTCTGGAAGTGAGGTAGCTTTCTTGGGGTTGGCTGATTTGGTAGCTCAGTTATCTAATTAAAGACCCATATTTTTCTGCCCTTCACTCTGTCACTTTGGGTAAGTGAAATTTGTTCTTACATTGGTTCTCCAAATGCCCATTAAATGGTAAAACACTTCCAGGCATGACGAGTCACAACCCTGTTCAGAGAAGAAAGGAGGCCATGGCTTCTTTGTGTCTCTTTGGAAGAGCAAGGAAACCATTTTTGCAAAATTCTATAGGAAACGCTCCTTCCTGTCCCAGCGGACCAGTAATCTGCCATATGCTCATGACCAGCATTCACTGGTGGTAACCTGACTCAACCTGACCTGCCTCCAGAACCCAGTCTCCACAGCTTAAAGTGCAGGGGATGCCTCCCGAAAGCCCACGACCTGGCGTGGGGGAGGGGAGTCCCTAAAGCAAATCTGGGCTCTGTTGAGAAGGAGAGAAAAGAGGAAATAAACATTGAGCAGACAACCAATTTTTTGTCTGCTCTAGGAAAGGTAATTTCGTGCAAGCCAGAAGGAAGTTGCCATAGGGCTGTGGGCAATGCTGTTTCTATGGTTCTGGAAACTACTATAGGCTCTTGCATAGGCACAGATGAAGGTACAGAATTGAACTTCTTTCTCTCTGGACTGTGAATGCTGGACTTTGAGCAAATCTTTGACCTTATCTTACCTGCCAGACAAACCTAGTACCTCCTTGATTTTGTTCTTTTCGATTACCTGCCCTATAGCTTCATCAAGGACTACCCACCCCTACCCCAACCTTGAGCATGATGGATCCCATAGAGCTCATGGATTCTGATACATCAACTGCATTTACCAAAATGGGCATGGCCAGGATGGGTTACAGAATCAAAGTCAGGAATGGTATGCCAAAACACAACCCTACCCCAATGACATCCAAGACCTGAGCCCTAAAATTTTACATTGTATGACAAAAGAAGTGATAGGACTAAGGATCTTGAGCTGGGGACATGATCCTGGAGTATCCATGTGGGCTTTAAATACAATGGAATATTTACTTATAAAAGAGCGGCAGAGGGAGATTTGAGGCCAAAGAGGAGAAGACGATGTGACCATGAAGTAGGATTTGAAGATGCTTGCCTAGAAGACTGGGACGAGCGGCTGGAAGCCAAGGAAGGCATAGGCCTTCTGTAGCTGGAAGAAGCAAAAACCAGATTCTCCCTTAGAGTCCCCAGAGGGAGTGCAAACCCGTTGACATTTTGATTTTATCTCAATGAAACTCATGTTGGACTTTGGGACTGCAAAAGTGTGGGAGACTAACTTTCTACCAAGTTTGTCGTTATTTGTGTCAGCAGCCAAAGAAAACGAGTACACCAGATCTAATCAGAATGAGAGCTGGTGTGGGAGGTGTGTGGGTGGGCAGGGCAGGTTGCCTCCATTTCTGCCCTCAGGGGTTCAGTCTTCAGGAATCCAGCAACAGATGAATGAGACTGACCAAGACTGACTCCTGATTGCTTGACAGAGACCCTGCGGGGATGCCCACCTGCACAGACCACGTGCTGTATGAGACACAGGAGATGTCTGGGCTCCGGTCCCACTATCTGAAGAGCAAGGGATGGCCACAAGGTCATTGGAGAAAGTGACCAAAGGAACAAAGCCTCTTCTATAACCAAGGGAGACAAGTCCTATGTCACCACAAGTCAGAGGAAGGCATGGAGGGGGCTTCTTCTTAGCAGTTTAGCCTGTAAGAGGGAGCCAGAAATTCCATTTGGGGGAGTGAGAGCTGAGACCTCAGTGCCTTTCCTCCATTCAGGGAGTTTCAGAGGGCGCTTGTTACTTAGGTATTTAGATAACGGAGGCCTTGCCATTGTCGAGGTAAGGCTGTTTTCTCCTCTAGCAATGTATTAACATTAAGATGGTTGGGAGATCCCTGGAAGAATGTCACACAGGTCCCGCCCAGAAGTGGGGGGGAGGGGTACAGGATTTCCCTTTGTGCTTTGTCCTCAGCTAGCCTTCTGCTCCCTCATCACGACCATAGTAACGTCCATAGTCTGCTGTAAAAAAAATACCATAAACTGGGTGGCTTCAATAACAGAAATTTCTAGCCTCAGGGTTCTAGAGGCTAGAAGTCCAAGATCAAGGTGTTGTTAGGGTCAGTTCCCTCTATGGGCTGTGAGGGAGAATCTGGTCAGTTCTCTTGTCTCTTAGCTTCTGGTAGTTTTGGGCATCCTTCCCTTGTAGGTGGCATTCTCCTGCAGCCTCACACCATCTCCCACTTGTGTGTCTAAATTTCTCCTTATAAGGACATCCATCATAGGGGATTTTTGCCTATCCTAAAGAGCTCAGCTTACCTTGACCATCTGCAAAGACCTTATTGCTGATGAGGTGACATTCACAGATATAGCCAGTTAGGACTTCAACATTCTTTTAGGGGACACAATTCAACCCATAACAGGAGTCATTGGTCACACAGTTTATGAAATATTTTCCTAGCTGTTAACAAATTCTCATAACAGTTGTGTGGGGCTTCTAAATCAGGTCTGCCCATTATACAGATGAAGACCGAGGCACAAATCCAGCACAAATCCATGGTCAACCAGTCAGTGTCCAGATGAGGACTGAGACCTAGAACTCAGTCTGCTTCTTTGCCAGGGATCTTTCTGGAGTCTGTGCTGATGCGGAGTGGAAGGCGAGCAGAGGACAAAGCACAGCCTGACTCCCCGTGCCCTCCCCACCCCCTCCACTCCCAGGTGGAATCTGTAGGACACCCCTCAGGTACACCTCGCTGCCCTAAAACTAAGGGAAGACAAAAACAAATGGGTAACTGATAGAGATCACTGTTCTGCAAGACATGAGCCTCCATCTGTTTATCAATGTCTTTGTGATTCACCAGGAAAAAGCATTCTGATCAATAGCCTAGCTTCCAGAGACCCATAACTCAATTTCCTGGAGCCCTAACATCACCGTCCCTTCCAGGAGTGTTGTTGGAAACAGAGGCAGTAGAGAAAGTAAACAAAATAAAATATCATAATAACCTGCAGCCCATTGACAAATACTTGAGGCAGGGCAGAGTGTATCATTCCCCCAGGAAGCTCCCAGTTATCTTAATGTCACTGCCTTACTAGAGGGGAAAATGACCTTAGCTTGACAATAGCAAGGACTCCAGTATCCCCCAAATCTTCTTCAGCATATGAGAAGTCCTTTTGGACACCTCCCTTTTTCCTTACCTACCCTGGCTCCCAAGTATAGAATCAGCCATTCGCCCACAACCGCCGAGCAGCCGCTCTTTCTGCCCACGGCTTCTGTCCCGGTGCTTTAATAAAATCATGTTTTTCGCACCAAAGACATCTCAAGAATTCTTTCTTGGGTGTCAGCTCTGGACCTCACCGATGTTCCAAAAACGACATCCTATGCTGCTTCTCTTCTAGGAGCGAGGGAAGGAAGCCACCTGAATGGCAACGGGGTGACCCAGAGGCAGGCCCCAGAGCTGGAGAAGTTTATCTGAACCCATGTTTTTTTCCAGGTGGGTTAACCAGCTGCGTTACATTTCTCCCAGGCCAGAGCCAGTTAGAAATGGAGGAAGCTGCTGGGATACCTTCGGTGTTTGGTCTTGATAACATTTCCTTCCACGGTGGGACTCAAGGGTTTCTGCTCCTGTGCCCAATAAATTATTTGGCTAATTAATTTTCCCACCGTCCGCCCCCATCTCCTATGGCCATCGGGAAACTCATGGCTACATGACTATGTGGGGGGAAGCTCACGACCTACATATCCACGCCCCAGCTTCCTTGCTGTTCTCGACTTTCTCATGAGATGCATATTTTCTTTGACCCCAGTTTTTTATTTATGACCTCTAGTTTATTGAAAGCATTCGTGTAAGCTGCCTCTATTCCTTTGTGGATTGAAACAGGATACAAAGAAATAAAATATTATCTTATTCCAGAAAGAAAAAGATGTTTTGGGAAATGAAAGCCTTTTTTTTTTTCATGATAGAAACAAGATAAGGGAAAGATTATCCAATTTCGGCGGCTTTGTGCTCTGGAGAATACAGGCCTATGATGCTCGCTATTAAATGCATGGGCTACAGCATAAATTTCCACAATTGGAATAATTGTGCCAATGTTGTTATTTTCATCTCCATTAGCACTTTAACATGTTGTTATTGAGGGCAGGGGCGGGGAAGAGTAGGATTTGAATTCTTTCTTTTTATTCAAAGTCAGATTTATCGAGATTTAATTTACAAAGAGTAACATTTGGGGCGCCTGTGTGGCTCAGTGGGTTAAGCCTCTGCCTTCAGCCCAGGTCATGATCTCAGGGTCCTGGGATCGAGCCCCTCTGCTAGGTGGGGAGCCTGCTTTGCCCCCTTCTCTCTCTGCCTGCCTCTCTGCCTACTTGTGATCTCTATCAAATAAATAAATAAATAAAATCTTAAAAAACAAAAAACAAAGAGTAACATTTTTCCTTCTTGGGGATGCCAATGCGGTGCACATCTCAACAAAGGTTTAGAATCCTGTAACCACCGCCACAGCCCCAGGGATAAAATATTTTCATCACTCTAGAAAGTTCCTTAGGGTCCCTTTGTAGTCAAAGGGACTCTCTCCTCTCCCCTGCTCCTGCTCTTGTCCACTCAGCTTATTTCTGTCCCCGTAGTGTTGTTTTTTTCTCTGAGTAACGTATAAGTGAAATCATACCTTGTGTAGCCTTTTGTGTCTGGCTTCCTCCAATTAGCATAATGTGATTTGAGACTTATTCATGCTATTGCGTATATCAGTAGCTGATTCCCTTTGATAGCTTAATAGCATCTCACTGGAGACATATTTCTTCATCAGCTGAAGGATATTTGGGTTGTTGCTAGTTTTTGATGCGTATGAATAGAACTGCTCTGCACATCTGTATACAGGTCTTCTGCAGACATAGCATTTTTCTTGGGTAAACATCTAGAGTAAAATTGCTAGCTCATACAATTGATGTGAGACTATAAAAAATGGCCAGTCGTTTTCCCGGAGTGGCTGGAAGGACCATTTTCATGCCTGCCAGAGATGTATTCTAGCTGCAATCGCTCTGCATTCTTACAAGGTGTTTGTCTTCGTCCCTTTGGGCTGCTAGAAGCAAGGACCCCTGACTGGGAGGCTCATAAACAACAGAAACTTACCGCTAGAAGCTCGAGATCGGGGACCAGCCTGGTCGAGCAAGAGCCCTCTCCTCTGGGTGGATTCCTCCTCACAAGGTGGAGGGTTCCTGAAGAAGGTGGAGGGATCTCACAAGGTGGAGGGTTCCCAAAGAAGCTCTGTAGGAGAGCTCTCAAGAATCCCATTCCTGAGGACCTCACCTTTATGACCTAATCACACCCCAAAGACCCCACCCACTAATACCATCACCTTTGGGGGTTAGGGTTTCAACATATGAATTTGGGGCGGGGGGCACACAAACATTTAGACCATAGCAATAGTGATGGGGTTTTCTTGTTTGTTTGTTTGTTTGCTTTTACCATTCCTTCTAATAGGTGTGCAGAAGTATATCCTTGTGGTTTTAATTTGAGTTTAGGTCATGGCTAATGATGGTGAGCATTTCTTCATGTGCTTATTTGCCATCTGGATCTTTACTTTAAATAAGTGTCTGTTAAAATCTTTTCCCCATTTTTGAATAGTGATTATCTCTCCATCACTGAGCGGTAGGAGTTCTTGATGCGTTCTGGACCCAGACAATTATCAGAGAAGCGTTTCACAAATCCTTCTTCCCAGTCTGTGGCTTGTCTTTTCATTTCCTTAACAGTGCTTTCTGAAGAGCAGAGGTTTTTAATTTTAATATAATCCATGTTAGCAATATTTTTTTCTCCTATGGATTTTGTTTTTTCTGTCCTTTCTTCTGTAAAAATCATCTAAACCAAGGTCACAAAAATTTTCTCTAGTTTTCTTCTAGATGTTTTAGGGTTTTAGGCTTTGCATTGAAATCTATGATTAATTTTGAGTTGACTTTTGTATGTGGCATGGGCTAAGTGTTCATGTTCACTTTTCCCATATGGGCATCTAATTGTTCCAGCACCCTTTGTTGGAAGGTCTCTGTCTCCTTTGACTTACCCTGGTGCCTTTGTGAATTCTCTCATTCTTGATTCGGAATGAGATGCTGTCATTCACATCCTGCCCTTGCTTTCCAAGACACAGCCTGGCATTGAGCCTAGATGGGGACTTTTGTTGCATTAGGTAACCATCTGTAAAGGGGAAAATGTTTGCTGTAAGTGACTAATAAAAAAGCCTCCTAAAGCCTGATGAATTGGCCTCGACATCTAAGTGCTTCCCCCAGGTTTTAAAAGAGAAAGCTGAAAGGCCTCCAGTCTCACCTGCTTGAATGAAATTCAGCTTTCTCTGATTGGATGGTCATAAAATCTGCTTTTATCTGCCGCCCCAGCCTTTTCTGAAAGAAATCCAATTTAGCAAGTAGAATATAAAGCCATTCTAGCCGATAAATACAAGCTGGTGGCAAGCCACAGAGAGCCTCTCTACTCTGGCACCTGAAGACCCGCTAAGAGGAAGGTGGCATGACTGACTCCGTGGTGGGCCATGCGTCTTGGGGCCCGGGGCCTCCCGGGGCCATTGGAGCTAGGGTAGTGGAGCCTTCAGCACCCAGGGAAGAAGCACAGGACTTCAGAGTCATCAGGCCTGTCACGGCTGCGTTCTCTGATCTTTGTAAATTGTTTCCCCTTTGTGAACCTGTTTCCTCACCTATAAACTGAGGATCGGAGGCCCCCGTGTCAGGGTGGAGAGAAGATGCAATGTGAATGAGATCATGCAGGCGCCGGTCTAATTCTCAGTACTGAGCGAGCTCTCCGTGATGTCAACCTGGTAAAAGGAAAAACTCAGGTGGACTTGGACAGCCGTGCTGACATTTAAATCCTTGTAGTGTGACTTGCTAGGTGTGTGACGAGGGAGGGCTTTCTTCTCCAATCCTACTACTTGTAGGTTTGCTGAGTGGATGGAGAATAATCCCGGTCCAGTGTTCTTAACAGTGGAAGCACTTGGTTAAGGGAAATAGTAGGTGGTGTTATTTATGGGAGACTCACTAATGCCCCTCCCCTCCAACATGTACATGCCCTGACCCTTGGAAACTGACATGGCAAAAGAGACTTTGCAGATGTGATTATGTTAAGGTTCTTGAAATGGGGAGATTGTCTTGGATGATCCAGGTGAGCCCTAAATGTAATCACAAGGGTCCTCATGGAAGGGATTCACGAGGGTTGGGGCCAGAAAAGGTGGTGTGGTGAGAGCAGAGCAAAGTTGGAAGATGCTACACAGCCAGGTTTGAAGACAGAGAATGGGACTATGAGCCAAGGAATGCAGGCAGCTTTCAAAAGCTGCAAAAGACAAGGAATCGGAGCCTAAAAGAATACAGCTTTGCTGACACCTTGATTTCAAGACTTCTGACCTCCAGAACTCAAAGCAAATAACCTTGCCTTGTTTGAAGCAACTAAATTGGTGGTCATTTGGTATAACACCCATAAGAGGCTCATATATCATTATCATTATTATTATTTATACTAATTATCAGATAAGTTACAGACCCTCTTCTGTGGACAGTAATTCTATAGTGTTCTCTCTGCCTTGGAGTGTTAATTACACAACTATTTGTCTTCAAGGGCTGCCATCTTTTTGTTGTTGTTAAGCTTTCCACATTCTGGGCTTCATGCTTTGAACTGTGGATCATCATAAAAATGTAATTTTAGCTTAGTACAGATGGGTTGGGAGTGGGACTCAAAAATGACCCTTCAGCAGGTTGAGTAGTTCAGAGGTGGACTGCTGTGCCAGTGGGGGCCTTGAGGAAACCCGCCCAAATGGTTTTCTCTCTGACCAGCATTCCTAGAGGTCACACGCATACTAGAAAGAGCACACACTTAGAGATCAGATCTGGGTCTGCCTCTTCCTCCCTCATCACAGCCTGAGTTAAGTTACTTTTTTGTCTGAGCCTCAGGTTCCTTCTCTGTCCCATGGGGAAAGGATTCTAACCTCTCAGGGGAGAATGATGGGTCACCCAAGACAGCATTTCTGGGACTGCTAGCGCAGAGGGCTGCCTGGTGAGCAAGCTGCCATGTGCTACGGCATCAGGGCCTTAAAAAGCCTGGTCTGGAGGATTCCATCACTCAGGTTGCTATGACATACCTTCTGTTCCCTCACAGCTTGAGGCCTCTGGTCACATTTGAGACCATTGGTCTAGACACATACTGTCCAGGAGAACTCTCTGTGATGAGGGAAATGTCCAAACCTCTCGCACACCTGTTGCTGCACGAAAGCCATGAGCCCTTGGAGCCTGGCTAGTGAAACTGAGAAACTGAATCCTTACTTTATTTAATTGTGGCAGTTTAAATGTAAAGAGCCAGCTCAAGACTTGGAAAGTCATGGCAACCTCTCACAGTAGGGTCAAGAATAAGAAACACCACAAAGGTGCCTGGATAAATGATGAGAAAAGCAGAGGTTTTTTTTTTTTTCACCAAACAGATGCTGGTTTATTTATTTAAAAAAAATTTTTTTTTAATTATTTAATAAAAATTTATTTTCCTTATTAAAAAAGAAGTAGCAATTTAAATTTAACTTTTAATCAGTTAAAATGAAACAGAAGTAGACATTTATTTTCTCATATTTCATGGGCCCAGCAGCCCCACACACGTCAAGTTGCTACTGTGCTGGGCGGTGACTATCATAGAAAACTTTCGTCTCCCAGACTGTTCCCTGGACCATGTGGACCAATGGAAGGCCCATCCCAGATTTGGCAGTTTGGTGCAGTTTTACAGAGTGTGGACTCGGGTCCTTTGCAGTGGCTGTCGGTAGGCTCTGTTGAGAAGGATTCTGAATTGGAGTCTGGGCAGGGCAGGAAGGAGCACAGGGGTAGGTTAGCAAAATCTGCCTGGGCATGGGTAAAGAGTACCGGCCAGGGCATCTCCTGTTTGTGCAGCCAGCTGCGGAGGCTAGGACTCTGCCTGCACTCAGCTCATTCCTCTCCTCCCTGGTCACGTGCCTGAGTGCTGCAAACCCCAGAGATCTGTGCCAGCTAGAGTCACCAAGCTGCCTACCAATGACTCTGGTGTCGCCCTCGACCCGCAAGGACGACAAGAAGCCCCGGTTCAGATGTATCTTCTCTCTCTTTATCTCTGCAAGTCTACACACTTATATAAGTTTACATGACCAATCAGTGAGCAGGGTGACCAATAAGGGGCCAAGGAATGGGGAGAGCCAATGAGAGTCCTGTTACTATGCTGATTAAATTTGAAACAGCCAATGACTATGTCCTCCTTTAGGCGGGCTTCACCAGAACGTTCCTTGTTTACTTGCAGCGTATTTTTCTGGCAGTGAGCCAAGCGCCATCTTGTAATGGTGGGGACTTTCCCAGTCAGAGGTGGTCCCCAACACTCTGGAGTCTGCTGTGAGGACTGGCCTCTCCATCAGCAGTCAGCGGTAGCTTGTTGGTCCATTTCCAAAACCCAACTTGTACCTGGGAGTGCTAATCCCCCCTGGAAAGTGTTCTTCGTCCAACTATTTGTACTTAGGAATGTCTGAGTGTCTCCTCGGTTATTTATCAGAGTTGAAAATGCTCCCCGCCATACACAGGGCAAATGCTTCCTGAGACTACAGGCTTAGCACACTTGAACGTTTCCAAATCACGCAGCTGCCTATGAAATTCCACTTGAGCTTTGCTGGGGACTAAAGGCCCCCACGGACTGCTTCCTGGACACTGAGCTCCTGGCCCAGGAGGCCAGAACATTAGCTGATCCTGTTCCTCCTTCCTTCCCTCCTCTCCTCCTTCCTCTCTCTTCCCTCTCTTCCATTTGTTAGTACTGCTGGAGCACACAGCGTGTGCTGGGAACTCTGTCTCTTCTTTCGTGAGCCTTGCAATAGCCCTGTGAGATGCTGTTCTTTCTTGGATGAAGAAATACTTTCCTGCAGTAGGTTGGGGAGAAAAGACTCCAGCCAGGGTCCTTTCACACGCCAAGGCAAGGGAAGCTGCAGGACAGGCCGTGTCTCTGTGCTGTCACACGACATGCGGGATGCCGGGGCCTGTGAGCAGCCAGAGGAACTGAGGACCCATGGGATTAAGATGGGAAATGGGGGGCCGATGAGTTTAAAAAGAGAAAAATGGCATCAGATTCAAAGGGGAATGAAGGGCAGGCCAAAGAAATGGAACCTTTACTGTGCCAACAAAATGGAGCCACTGACCGAATTTCAGGCAGGAATCTGCATACTTACGTTTGCATTTAAGAAACACTGTGTAGGGGGTGGGTTGAAGGAAGCGACAAGAGGCAGATAAGTGTACGAATCAAACAATAAATCAGTGGATAAGAAAAGAAAGGAGGGAGAGAGAAAAAATACAAATAAGTCAAACTGGCTAGTGGGGAGTATCTTCCTCTTGAGTGGGATTTTGTGGCTGGTAATTCTGAAATGCAGAGATAGGTACGCAAGCCCCGTGCCTAGGCTTCCAGGGCCAGCTCTAGAGACAAGTCAAGAGTTGGTTGTAAATGGAAGAAAAGCCATTTACCGGTCTTAGAGAGATTATAAAATTCAGCATATATACGAGTCCTCTGGGGGCTCTTGTTAAACTGCGTAGTTATGAAGTAGGGCCCAGAAACTTGCATTCCTAATGAATGTCCAGCGGAGACTCTTGGTCTGGAGGCCACATGAGCAAGATCAAGTCCAAATCCTAACACAGTTATTTACCATAATTATATAGCCTATGTTTTCTCCATTTAGGAAAAACCCATCAGCGTGTAAGGATACACCTCTTGGGTATCATCATCTCCCACTCTATTTCCCTGTATAGGTGCCGGAATAGAGCAGCATGTGCTGTTGGAGCATGGGTCTCTAACGGGAGACAGAGTCTGATGGAGGGAGGTTTAAACCTCAGTCCCTCTACTTAATGGCTGAGTGACCTTGGGCAAAGCATGTATGCTTCCTGAGTCTTCCATCCTCATTGGTAAAATGCGGCCACTAATCCTCATTCTAGTAATTAAAGGTGAAAGGGACAGCGGTGTAAGTCACGTGAATGCTTGTCTTCTACACATATTCCCCGTGTTGTGAACCTTCACACCTTTGCTTTTAGGAGAGACCTACGTTAATAATACCTGCTCTTGCCTAATGGAAAGAAATCCAAAGAGGATTTGTTTGTTAATGGGAAAAAGGACACGAGTGAAAGCAGTGTTTAGTGTTTTGCTATGGGCCATTGTAGAACCAACAGGCAGCCCGGGCCGCCCGGTGGGAGAGAGGCTGCACCTAGCCCCTTCCCTGGGGACCTGCTTAACATCTCAGCATCAAGCCTCCAGAGCTCTGAACTGTGTCTCTGAGATTCTGGGCTTTGTCTACATTTATTTTGTGCATCTGTTAGCAAAATGTGTCCTAAGGTATCAGAAAAGCTGGAGAGAGGCGATTTTGGGGGGTCTGGGAACGTTCAAAAATTTTTTCCATGTAAACGAATGGTAACTGCCTCTTCGATGTATGCTGTTGAGGCTTGTGAGAAGTTTCATAGGAACACGCCTTTCCAGTAGCAGGGACACCGATAGCCAGTGTCAGGGCCACGGGAACTATGGGGTAACAGACGTGTGTCCAGCCCTAACCGCCTCACCCCGAGCGCAGACGGACTCTGGCTGCTTCCCTGCCTTGGGCGCTTTGAATTCGTATGTGTCACACAAGCTCCCAGGGAAGGACGCCTCTGCCCCACAGAACACATTTTTTCAAAGCCCTAAAGCTGCAAGATAAGCATTCTGCCTGGTTGGCCAAAGCATCCCGGAGAGATAAGGAAAACAGACCACAAGGCCCCCAAAGCAAGAGTCTTTGAGTCAACTAACCATGACGTAATTCAGAGATGTACTTTCCGTAGTGGAGAATGGAATTGGCTGCACATCCGTCCGTTTTCATCCCGCTCTCCAATTGCTGAGCATGTGCACAAAATGGGAGAGAAAAAATAAAATAAAATAAGACCCTGTAATCTTAGGCAGGGCGGCCGGCAGCCCGGCGCCGTGCCGGCACATCAGTGTGGCTCCAAGTCTCAGCTCTGACACTGGCTGGGCCATCTTGGGTGAGCCACTTCATTTCTCTAAGTCTTGTTTCATTATCTGTGAAGTGGAGATAACACCGGCTAGCTCCCAGAGTTGCTGGAAATGAGATCACATACGAGAGGAGCAGCTCCAGGCACGAGGAATGCCCCAACAAGGCTTTCGGAGAGAAAGACTTCCTATTACCGGGCTCCCTGTCAACACCTGGAGGGTGGCAAGAGTTTTGTTCATTATTTACAGCCCGCTGCCTTAGACGTAGTAATTGCTTAATAAATGCCTTTTGAGTTAAATTGATGCATCTGTTTCTTTGAGATTGGAAATATACTAGAGCTGGGGAAAGCGGGTCTTTTTTGCTATCTCGAGATCAGAGTCCTTTTCTTTAAGCACAAATATGAGCCTGGCAGTTCCTGCATGCAGGCCGGAATGTTTCCCCAGCCTACAGCGGGAATGCTCACCAGTTTCTGTCTTAACGTTCCAGTTCTGATTGATTGGCTACGGCTGCCCAAAGTGCTATGAGGGAAGGCTTCTGGGCTTAGTGGGCAAGACGCAGGTGCTGATTCATGATCTCAGTCATGGGTGTGGCAGGGGATGGTGAGGGTACATGTACCAGAATTAGACCTCCCTGGCCTATAGAACAAAATCTGCGAACATTTAGAACTAAAAACCAAACTTCTGAATAACTTATGACTTCATAAAGTCAAATTCATAAAGAAAAGTTTAAAAATACTTGGAACTGAGTGATAATAAAAATACAATGTTACAAAATGTGGGATGCAATTATATCGCTTTTTAGAAGGAATTTTATGGCTTTGCATGATTATGCTAGAAAAGACAAAAATGAGAGGGAAACAAATGAGCTAAGCATCCCACTTAAGAAATTAGAAAAAGCACAAGCAAATAAACTCAAAGCAATCAGAAAGAATGGATGGATATAAAAATAAAAGCAAAATAAGAAATAAGAGGAAAAAAGATTTAATGAAACCCCAAATTGGTTTTCTGAAGACTCTAAAAAAATTAATAAACCTCTATCAGTATTGGCAAATCCCAAACAAGACAGAAGACTCAAATTTTAAAAAGAATTTAAAATGGGAAAATAGACAAATGCAGATTCAGCAGAGACTTAAACAATAAAAAAACAAGAGACCCTAGCAGTAATTTTATCTTAATAAATTTCAAAGCAGGCATAATGGACAAACACTGGGCAAATATGAAATTATTAAAAGTGACTCAAGAAAAACGGAAAACCTGGATGGCCCACTAACTGTCATGGGAGTGGGCACCTGGGTGGCTCAGTCAGTTAAGCGATGGCCTTTGGCTCAGGTCATGATCCCAGGGTTCTGGGACTGAGCCCCACATCGGGCTCCTTGCTCAGCAGGCAGCCTGTTTCTCCCCCTGCCTGCCGGTTCCCCTGTTTGTGCTGTCTGTTTCTGATAAATAAATAAGTAAAATCTTTAAAAAAGAGAGACAAATATCTTATTCAAGCATGTAACTGAAAAAAATTCCTAAATCAAATCTAATCCCTCAATCAAATTTAGAAAATGGAATCCAACAATGGATAAAAACGTTACTATACCATAATTAGATTGGTTTTATTTAGAGAAAACGAGGTTGATTCAATAGCAAGAAGACCTATTTATGTAAATTACCAGATTAACAGATCAAAGGTGGAAAAAAAATCACCTCATCATCATAATAGGTGCCAGGGCAGGGTTTGACAAAACTGAGCCCCCTTCATGATTAAAAACAAAACAAAGCTTCTCTAGAACTAAAAAGTAACTTCTTTGATCTGGTAAAGTTTATACAAAACAAAATAAACAAAACGACACAACAATGGCACTAAATAACTACCAAAAATGTCCTTCTGGAAGGTGCAAGATTAAAAGCATATCCTTTTTATCTGTAATAAAACAAGGAAGTTCACTATCTCCATTAGACTTCTTACACTAAGGAAAATAAATGGGAGATTGTAAGGAATAGAAACAAAAAGTATAATTATCTGTAGATGATTTGTGTCTACTTAAAAAAATGTACATAGGGTCCCATGGGTGGCTCAGTCCTTAAGCGTCTGCTTTCAGCTCAGGTCACGATCCCAGGGTCCTGGGATCAAGTCCTACATCGGCTCAAGCAGGTAGTCTGCTTCTCCATCTCCCTCTGCTGCTCTCCCTGCTTGTGTGGACTCTGTCACATAAATAAATAAAATCTTTTAAAAAGTATATAAAAGTATTAACAAAAATATTTAGCAAGATTGTTGGACATACCACCAAAATATATAATCAACTGCATATACCAGCAACAATTAGAAATTTTTAATTTACAAGATAAGACCTACAGAAGTATAAAATTTATAAAGATATGCCAGGACTTTATGTAAAAAAATATGCAGACAATCACACTTTGCTAAATATATATTTTTTTAAAGATCCAAATAAGTGGGATGACATACTGTGCTTATGGGTAGGAAGAATCAAATGTTCTAAATATATCAATTTTCCCCAAATTGGTCTCTAGACTTGATGGCTTACCTATCATAATGCCAGCATAATTTTTTGTGGACATTGGCAAGCTGATTCTAACACACACACACACACACACACACACACACACACAGGGCCAAGAGCAGCTGAGGCATTTCTGAAGAATGATAAGATGGGGACTTGCCCGACCAATAGCAAGATGGTTTGATATGACAGAAGAATAAACACATGGCTCAGTGGGAAAGAGCAGAGGATCCCAAATGCCCAGAGTTACCCTATACATGCACGACAACTTGATAGATGACAGAGGTGGCACTGTAGAAGAACTCAATAATTAGGGCCGACACAGGTTGTTACCCATATGGGAGAGAGGAAATTGGGTAACTTCCTTGTAAAAAAAAAATCAACTTGGGATGGATTAAAGAATTAAACGGGAAAGGAAAAGTTCCAAACTTTTAGAATAAATTTAGGAACTTAGAGGAGGAAAATTGTTTTTAAATATAAAATAAAAATGCAAGCTGTGTGATGTGATGAGTGCTGGAGATTACATGCAACTGATGAATCCTTGACCTCAACCTCGGAAACTAACTATGTTCTATATGTTGGCTAATTGAACTTAAATTAAAAAAGCATGCTGTAAGGAGAATTTCTCTAAGTTTAACTATATGAAATTAACAAGCCTCAATGAATGGAGGTAACTCACAAACAAAATTTATCTGAAACCTAAAAAGGTTGAGTGTGCAGAATAGATACAGAACTTAGAGGCATCAAGAAGAAAACACTATCACCATACCCGACGGGCAAGAACCTACCAGACAGAAAACCTGGATACATGATCAGAGATGAGGAAATACAAATGGTCAAAAAGCATATAGAAAAATGTTCCATCTTATAAGAAATCGTGAAAATGTAAAATAAAACCACAATGAGATACCATTCAGTACCCAAAGCATTTGCAAATTTTTTTTAAAAAATCAGTTATAACTAAAATAAAAAACTTTAAAACAAAACAAAAACACAAGTCATTAAATATTGGTTCACATGTGAAGCAACAGGGAAACTCACACTCCTTGTAGGAATATAAACTACTATAAATATCTTTAGAAAACTTTGGACATTACCTAGCAAGTCTTACTATGGCACTTGGCAAGAGCCAGCAACCGCATTTCTGTGTATGTGCCCTGGACTAGCCGGTCATCGCCTTGTCGTTTGCAATAGCAAATTAATGCAAACCCTGCACATGTCCATTAGTAGGAGAATGGATAAACACGTTATGAAATACTATGTGACAATGAAAATGAACTGCAGTTATATATAGCTACATTTATGAATAGTAAAACCAAAATATTGATCAAATATTGAAAAAATAGCCAAGTATGATTTCATTAATTCAGAGAACATGATTTCATCCCTGTAAGAAACCCCAAATGTGTAAAATATTGGTCAAAACTCCAAATATATGAAATACTGATTTGGGATTCATATATAGAAATTTAATAAACCTACGAAGACACCCAAGTGAATGGTTGACAAGAATTTGGGGTTTAGTTGCAGACTGCTCTCTAATATAGTGGCAATGTCCCCTTTGTTTAATGTGGGAGGTGGGGCCCGTGTGTTAAACTTTACGTTTTATGTTCTATAATATAAATGCTACATTATTATTTATATTTATTATCACGTTATTTGTCGTAATACACCCTAGATGAGGTACCTCATAATTTCCAGGATGAATGGGAGTGGGTGTGCAGAGCAACATAGTTGGTCACTTCCCATCCTTCGAACTCCCTTCTAATTCCCGTCCACTAATTCGTCTGAAACAATGCACCAACCCCCTGTTTAGATTTTGGTTCAGTATAAATGATTATTTTTTAACTTTATGTCCCGAGGAACCTCCTTGATTTTCCTGTCCTCTCCTTCCATTTCTCCCTCTCTCATTCATGTCTAGACCAGACTCCAAAATGTATTTTCTGTGCAAACACTCATTGCTCCGTAAATGGAACAAAACTGCATCTTCTTCCAGCAGGGTTATTTCTAGGAGTGTTTTTTTTTTTTCTTGCTTGCTTAGCAATATGATTAGAAATAAACTGAAAGTGTTAACTTTTAGAGTGATTTGAAATAGAAATACAAAGTCTTAGGGGTGCCCGGATGGCTTAGTCGTTAAGCACCTGCCTTCTGCTCGGGTCATGATGCCAGGGTCCTGGGATCAAGTCCTGCATCAGGCTCCCTGCTCGGTGGGAAGCCTGCTTCTCCCTCTCCCACTCCCCCTGCTTGTGATCCCTCTCTTGCTGTCTCTCTCTCTCTCTCTCTCTGTCAAATAAATAAGTAAAATCTTAAAAAAAATACAAAATCTTGGAAGGGACTAAAGAAAAACAACATCCTTTTGTGGAGAGCAGTGTGTTTGAACTAGAAAAAGGCAGGGTCCTATCCCACCATGGCCTCTTGTGTAACTGACTCCCCAAACCCAAGCTCTTAACCACTGCTCCATGGTCCCTAAACTGATTACCTTTTGAATCTCAGTCTCTTTGTCTGTAAAATGGCACCTTGTCTCTCTGAGTCCATTCCCTCATCATGATCTCCCCATCCCAGGTTGTTGTGAGAATAAATGAGAACAGATGCATAAGGTCAAATAGGATGAAAATAGAGTATGACCTAGCATTTTCCACTTCTGGGTATTTACCCCAAAGAATCAAAAACAGAATCTGGGAGAGATGTTTGTACACCCATGTTCATGCCAGCATGATACCCGTAGCCAATAGGTGGGAGCAATCCAAGTGTCCACAGATAGAAAGATGGTCACACAAAATGTGGTATTTGCAGCCAATGGAATATTATTCAGCCTCAAAAGGGAAGGGTATTCTGATACGGGCCACAACGTGGATGAGTCTTGAAGATCTTAAATGAAGTGAAAGAAGCCAGTCACAAAAAATACAAATACTGTATGACTTCACCTACCTAAGTTCCTAGAGTAGTCAAATACATTGAGACAAAAAGCAGACGGCTGGTGGCTAGGGAATAGGGAGAGTGGAGGGTAGAATAGGAAATTGTTTAATGGGTACAGGGTTTCACTTTTGGGAGATGAAAAGAGTTCTGGAGGTTGGTTGTAGCACGGTGTGAACGTACTTAACCCTACTGAGTTACACACTTTAAATGTTAAGATGGTAAATTATGTGTTATGTGGATTTTACCACAATTAAATACACATATAAATGCATATTGTCACAGTGCTTAGTGCATAATAAGAATGCATATGGTCTACCATTTTATTCTTATTGTCATCCTTAGAAGCTTACTTTTTTTTCATGTTACAAGATAGAATTCACTCTATCATGAAGACCATATGGTCATTTTTATTTTAGAAGTGCCATTTACAGATGACCTAAGTCCTCCACTGGCGGCTATGATGTGAACAGAGGCAATTATATATGAGATGCTAAAATGTTTGTGTCTTTTCCGAAATCAGTCTTCAGGCTTCCACACTCCAGCTATTACGCTCACGCTGGTATCTCTATTCATAATTGACAAAGCAGAGAGTGAATTAAAAATTCATTCAAAATGCTTTGAAAGGAAATGGAGCCGATGTTTTCGTCTGTTGCTGTTGCTTGGCATGTTCAATGTCTCTGTTTAATCCTGGCTCAGAAGACCCTCAGGGGTCATGCCCTCTTGACCATCCGTTTCTCTCTCACGCTTGGAGGAAGACGGGGAGAGAGCTCCCATAAAACAACTCATCTGATTACACTTAGGAATTGCTTCTCTTCAGCATCACTGAAGAAATGGATCGGAAGACAAGCATGGCTCCCTAGTGTGGGCTGAGATGGCCAATCATGCTTTTTCCCAAACATGTTGTGTCCTCAGTGTGATGCTGTCTGCAAATATTCCAGGACAAGTTAAAGGCCCCTGATTCTTTCTTCCTACTTCCCTCCTTGCTCCCATACAAGAAGGAAGGCTAACAGGATTGTGTCGAGCCAGGTTCTTTAAGGAGAGGGTAGGTCATGCAAACTCTCTGCCCTGCCCTGTTGATCCACCATCTTTGTTTTTTCACTTCATGAGGCCAGCTATCCGGCTCACTCTCTCTGTGTGTCTGTCTGTACACTTAAGTACAATGACCACTGGATGTTCCTGTACCAAGTGGCTCCCGAGGTACTGACAAGACTGGAAAATTTAATCAGAGCTTTAAGAGAAACAGAAGTCCCAACTCGGGCCTTGAGGCTAAGCCACGTACCTCAACTGGCTTCACCGACCAAGAGTCCAACAATGACGAAGTGGTATATACTTGGTTCTCCTTTGTTAATTGTCATTATGAGAATAATCTTCAGCCCTGTGGGAGATGAAGGGGTGGGTCAGGCACCATTCAGGCCTCTCTGCATACTTGAGCCAATTACCATCAACTGATCTGAACCCTTTAAAGCAAATGTAGATCATACCAAATTATATCCAGAGAGAAAATGTTCCCTGTTCTGTTTGTTGTTTGGCTGAAGATCAAGGGAAGAGTATGATAAAGTAGAAAGAACAGTGTTATACCCAGAGAGCTCCAAGTTCAAACTTGAGATCTGTGTCTACTTGAGGGACTATAGAAACATTTATATGTATATTTAATTGTGGTAAAATCTGCATAACACAAAATTTACCATCTTAACCATTTCAAGCATGTAACTCAGTAGGGTTAAGTACGTTTACACTGTGGTACAACCAACCTCCATCTTCCCTTTCAGACATCAGTTTTATTATGTTGTAAGTGGAAAAAATAATAGATTATAACTCCAACTATGGAGTTGGGAGTATTAAATAAAATAAGGCATGGAAATAATTTGTTCTCATTATCGGCTGCTGTTAATGTCACCATTATTATTGGGACCCAGAGTGGAAAGACTGAATGGATTGTGGCAAGTGATATACTTAGCTTGTCTGATGACCACTGAAAATAACTGTTCTTCCTTCCAAGATGATCTCTGAGAAGGGGGCTGCCTGCTGACCAACTTGCTGAGTCCTTATTTCACTCTTCCAAGAACTGGTTGATAAACCTCCTGGTTGCATTGATCCAAGAGTCTCTTAAAACTGTTTCATATCTAGTTGCCCAAAAACTAAAGACCTGGAGGAAAGGGCAACAAGGACCTTATTCTTCTCAAACCTTCACATTATTCTGGCACCATCTGTCTTCTCCAAGCAGCATGCCACTTTTGGATATGTCTCTGCTTTTGGAGGGAGAAAGGGGATTTCTGTAGTATTTACTCTGTTAAAATGGGGTATCTGGTCAAAGCAAAAATGAACACAGGCTCAAATTCTGGAAAAGGATATTTTTCTTTGGACTTTTTTATCTCTCTTTTGATATGATCACACAGGTACCAAATGTTATTATAGAAAGATAAATTAAAAATTAAGAAGAAAAACAGAAAAATTAAGACTCACATATCTCTACCACTCAGAAACAACCACCTCTAACATTTTTTAACATTTTTAAAGGATTTATCTATTTATTTGAGAGAGAGAAAGAGAATGTACAAGCAGGGGAAGGGGCAGAGAGAGTGGGAGAGAATCTCAAGCAGACTCTGTGGTGAGTGCAGAGCCTGACAAGGGGCTCGATCTCATGACCCTGAGATCATGACCCGAGCCAAAACCAAGAGTAGAACATTCAACCAACTGAGCCACCCAGGCACCCCTGTCAATATTTCGGTGTATTTCTTTCAGATATATGTTGTTGTCTATCTGTTTATCCATCCTTCCTTTGAGGGGAAAAAAAAATGGGGATGCTTCCACATTAGCCATTTTATTTCTTTTTATTTTTTACTTTAACATTTTCCCACAGAAATAGATCCATATAGCAACTATATGCCATGGCTGCAAGACCTTCCTTTGTGGGTGTATCACTCTTTAACTGGCCTACTCCCATTGCCTATTTTAATGGACGCTTCTTGGTTGTTTATCCAGAATTCATCCAAGTATTTTTCTAATAGTTGTCTAAATTTCATTCAAGAGATCACATCTCCTCTGTGTAATTGACTGCACGCCCAGTTTGAGAAGTAGGTGCCAATCAGCACACTACATTCCCCCAGACAAAGCCCTTTGTGGTTGTCTTGCTGCCTCAGTTGGTCCAATTAGTCAGACTCATCTCACTGTTACTCTTATTTGGAAGGCTAGAACAGATGTTTCCTCTCTTTCTCTCATGGATGAGAAAACAGGTAGCCCTAGGAGATGTTGGCAGCCGTCTTGCAACAACAAAGGGAACCAGGCTTAAAATGTCATGTGCAGCCTGATTCCAAGGCTGAAAGGCATTGTTTCGTATCTTTTGTACAGTTTTTTGTTGTTTCTGGTAGGAGGCTATGTCTGCTCTCTGGCACTCCATTTTGGCTGGAGATGGAAATCTGAAGCATCTGAATGTCAAGTGGAGGACAAAAGTCTAATTGCTACCACATGGGTCGTTCATCCTTTCCTGTGACCTAGATTATGGAGGGAAAAATGTCACCAAGGCCACACAGCGGGGACGTGGGTTAGTTCATTGGATGAAAGGGGCCCATCAGGCAAGCTCCATCTATGTTAGCATCTTGCTGGATTGTCATGATGTTTAATCAAGAAACTATACGAACAAGGATTAGCCTGGAATGAGCAAACATTTCTTATAGCTATGTTTTATAGTTCGACGTATGTAATTCTTTCATTCCCTTGGTTAAGTTTATTCATAACTATTTTATTCTTTTTCATGCTATTGTACATGGGGTAATTTTTGTAATTTCCTTTCACATTTTTCCATTGTGGATGTATGGAAATACAACTGATTTTTTTTTGCATGTTGATTGTATTCTGTAACTCTGCTGAATTTTTTATTAGTTCAAACAGATTTTTGTTTGTTTGTTTTGGGTGGGGATCTTTAGGGTTTTGTACACAGTGAGATCACATCTGTATGAACAGAGATCATTTTCCTTCTTTCTTTCCAATTTGGTCCTTCATTTCTTTTTCTTGCCTGATTGCTCTGGCTAGGACGTCCAGTACTATGATGACTAGAACAGTGAGAATGGGAATCTTTGCTATGTTCCTGATCATACAGAAAATTTTTTTTCTTTTCAAAGTGGAGTATAATATTAACTGTGGGTTCATTCAGCCTCCTGTTCATTTCAAGAAGCCTCTCTGCCACACTCATAATGGATGGTCTTTTTGTCCATGTTTGAATAGTCCCATGAACAGGGAACCCACAGTCTAGGGAAGCACCCAGTTTTATTGTTGAATAATTCATCCAACCCACCAAGTACACACCCAACCCACAGGGCCTTTACATGGAATTCATTCCCCTTGCCAAAGCCCTCTCCTCCTTTAAATTTTTGCTCAAACATGACTATTTTGGTGAGGCCCAACAGACAACTATATTTATTTACTTTTAAAATAAATATTTTATTTATTTATTTGACAGAGATCACAGTAGGCAGAGAGGCAGGCAAAGAGAGTTGGGAGGAAGCAGACTCCTTGCTGAGCAGAGAGCCTGATGTGAGGCTCGATTCCAGGACCCTGAGATCATGACCTGAACCAAAGGCAGAGTCTTAACCCATTGAGCCACCCAGGTGCCCCCAGACCACTATATTTAAATTGTAATCTCCCCTCTATCACTCCCTAGTCCTTCCATCTTGAACTATGGGTTTGTTTGTTTGTTTTTCCATAGTACTTATGACTTTCTCACACACTCTTTACTCTCTTTTTTAAAATTATGCTGATTTTCTGTTTGCTCTGATCAGAATATGAATTTCAAGAAGGCAGGGATTTTTTTCTGTCTTGTTCCTTGATGTATTTCTAGTGCTTAGAGGAGTACCTGACATAGAGTAGCCTTGAGAGCTATTTAATAAATGAATAGACTATTAAGCTTATTTTCAATTTCTCGTATCACTTTTATTCCTTATCTATTTTTCAAGCCCTTATGAGCCCCGGGGGATAGAGGGTAGATGGGATATTATGTTGGCCATCAGGAAGCTCACAGTTCTGTGGTGGGGACAAGAGGGAACTCACAAGGCTGTGGAATAAACCCCAATAGCAAATCCCAACCCATCTGGTCTGGGGACCCAGAAGGGGCATGATCCAAAGGGAAGTTCCCTGCAGTAAGTGTCCCAAAAAAATCAGGAGTTGATCCTGGTAGGGTTCTCAAAAAGCAGATTTCAAAAAAATAGAGAAAGGAAGGTTGAGAGAAGTATTACACCTCGTTTTTCTTTTCCCTAACTGAAACAAAACAAAACAAAGCCCACTGGCTATGATGATGACTGTAATTATCATAATCATTATTTTGCTCCTCTACCAAAGCATAGTTCAACCACTATAGTCAATGTGCTTATATTGTGAGAAGGAGACTAGGGGGGGCATTTTTCACTCTCTCGTTATTATGTTTTTCTCCCCCTTCAAATGGAGATGCCATTGGAAGGTGACAGCAGAAAACATAGCCATGAATAATTCACGATGCCTAATTTTACCCGATTTCATTTTCTTTATGAGTTACTAATTAGCAAATGCAGGTTATTTAAGGAACAGAAAATAGCTCTTTAAAGTCAGGTAACAGGAAGTCCTTTACTCGTTTGTTTAAGAAGTAAGTAAATGAGACTACAAACAAACCCTCTGAAAATCCTAATGGAGTTGGCTTCCTGGGTCTGGCTGCTTGTGGGAGCTCCTCGGGGCTGCAGGGCTCATGGAGAAGGAAGGCATTCGGGGTTGAGACACCATTCATGGGGGCCAAAATGTCAGTGCTTCCACGAAATTCAGACACTTGGCAGGATTTTAAATCAGTAATGACTTGAACACCCAAGATACTCTCTTTGCCCAGGGAGTTTGTAGGCCTCGATTGGGCGTGTCTGCATTAAGCAGATGATACCTTAGGCAAGAGTGCCTAGGAATGTCCCCCTGACTTGGCATTCTTTTGGGGGGGGCCTACTGTGAGTGGTGGCCGGGCAGAGAGGGGCCCCAAGGAGATCTGATAGCCAGTATCTCCTCTAAGTTTCTTATTTACAGAGCTGTGGAGAAGAGTCGGTGAGATAAGAAACATCACAATTTCGGTTTTTAGCCTGGAACCTAGGAAACTAATTATTATGTACGTATTGTTAGTGGTAGAGGCGTTCCTAGTGTTGCACGATTGGGAGACACAGTAAGATGAAAATAACGAGGGCCAGTACCTTAGTCATTCTCTGCTTGTCCCCTTCTCAGACCCTTTCCCCTCCTTGCTAAGCCTACGCTGTATTTGGCTCCCTTTTGTCCGTCCGACATTTAGTCCATGGGAGGCTCCGACCAAAGGAAGAGGGGTTGGGCATTCACCTCCTCTCTCACTTCCCGCTTCATGCTTTTTGGGTTGTTTCTACTGTCACGGCTCCTATTAGATGGCCTCTCTTTGCTTCTGGAGCTGTCTCCAGGCTCTGTGAAACGCTGTTCCCTTCCCTTGCTCTTTGGGCCTATGAGGGTATGGGTAAGAGGAGTGGGATCAGCCTCGGGGGGGGGGTTCTCGTAACCCTGCCCACATCTTCATAAATAGCCTTTCCATTCGATCCCCCAGCTAAACCCTTAAGTCTGCAGTCTCTAGCCTGCCGGGACCCTGACTCATCCGTACTGAAACCAAGTTCCCTCCCAATCTTACGTATTAAGCAAAGAAAGAGCGGAATGTGGGACTAAGCCCAGAGACTCATGACTAATTCTGCCCAGTGTGTGGCTTCCATGTTGCCTGGGGCTGGTTTTATTGGCCCAGTCTCAGCTGATACTGTCCCGCTGTGTCTTCAAAGGTCACCAATATTGACATCAGTAGATGTAGGAGTTAAGAAAGCTATGAGATGTGAGGAACAGAGTACCTGCCTGGCAGGAGCCCAAGTACATGTAGGACTGATTATTTTTTTCAAACAGGAAGCCTGAAGGTGGCAGGGCGGGCTTGGGGCAGTGGCTTGACCACACTTTGAAAGATCAATCTTCTCCATCATACCATTATCCCTTGTAGCTTGCTGGCTTGTCATTCCATAGTGACATATTAGCTGCTTGTCCAGGAAACCCACCCTGGCTCGAAGAAGGAAGAGAATGGGAAAGGCATGGCGCCTTCCATGTGTGCTGCTTTTATGTGGAACACTGCTTTCTCTAAAACTAACCAGTAGATTAATACTTGTGTCTCACTGGCCAGAGATCAGTCCCATGTAGCCCCCAACAACAAGCTCAGATGGGAAAATCAGTACGGAGCTTCTGTGGTTGAAATTAATCAAGGTCAGACCAGGCAGACAATGCCTGCGGGTCCCAGGAAGGTGGGTTTATATCACACTATCCACACTCCCCAGCCTCAGACCCATCCTTCTGCGTAAGAATCAGTAGGATCACGATAACAGCAGTTTCTGCTGTGTGAGCTTCTGCCAATATTGCCATGGCAATAAACAAGAACCCCCTGGTCAGTTTTGCCTGCCTGCCATTCACAGCTCCTATGTTTGCCACAGCTTTCTACAGCTGGCTGATGTTTAAAGAAATGTCAATTGACTGTAACCATGTAAGTATTTTTATAAGTTTTTAATAGGAGCAAAGAGGTATACAAGGTGTATATAATTTCATCTTCTTTTTAAAACAGCTTATGAGAGTGGTGCCTGGGTGGCTCAGTCGATTAAGCCTCTGCCTTCGGCTCAGGTCATGATTCCAGGGTCCTGGGATTGACTCCGGTGTTGGGCTCTCTGCTCCGTTGGGGGGTCTGGTTCTCCCTCTCCTCCTTGCTCGTGTTCTCTGTTGCCATCTCTGTCTGTCTATCTGTCCGTCTCTCTCAGGTAAGTAAATAAAATCTTTAAAAAAATAAAATAAAACAGTTTATGAGAAAGGATTTATTAATCCCATTTTAGAGACAAGGAAACAGATACTGAGAGGGATGAAATAGCAGCCCTGGGCCTCAAGAACTGGAAGCCTTGTCATCCTGATTCCCGGGCTGGTCCCTGGGTAGAGTGTGTTATGGCCTCTGATGGGGGGAAACCAAAGAGGAAGGAGGAATGGGGGTCTCCACAGAAAGCCTCAGGCCTCTGCTCTGTGGGTGTGGGTAGAAAGTATATTTAGCAGTACAATAATGCCTCTGTGGAATTCTTGAGTTGTGACTACAGATTAGCCCTGAAATGGTGGGAAAATTAAAAAGCAAAGGAACAGGAGAGAGAGAACAGGTGTGTATAATGGACCACATTATTTTTTTTAACTTTAGGAGTCCATGAGAATTGATCTGTAACACTGTCTCCAATGGATGCCCCGGCTCTCCGGCTATACTGTTTGGAAGAAGCCACACACGTCTGGCTCCCTGAGAACATGGGCCTTCTGGAGACTCCCAGACCATTGCTGGCTGGTATACTTGAGAGAAACTAGAGCTCTGATGAAATCCCTGTGGCAAATACTCTCTTGAGAGTTTGCCAGTTGCCTCAAAACCTGCCCAGACTCCACAGAAAGGTTCGTTATCTCTGGGGTAGCACTTGGTAATTAAAAAGGTATGATAGATTACCCAAGGCCTATCTGCCAACAGCGCTGTACCTGGGGGCTGGGTCTGATGGCTGCTCAAGTTTTTGCTTATCAGATTAGAAGTAAATGTGCTTCTGAAAGAGGGAAGTGAAATGTCTGGGAACACTGGAAATGCCAAAGCTCCTGACACAAAACAACCCTCTCACTCTGTGTCTTTAACAAGAGGACTGTCAACAATCCCATAATCAGGCTTTGTACTTGAAAAGCGGAAGTCTCAAACTGCCACTCAACAGTTAGGGAGAACTCTTGTTCCCGAGGCCACCTTCACTGTCTATCCTTAATGTTCTGGCCATTACATTAGAGGCTGGAGCCTTCAGCTCTGCAAAGAAGCAGAGGATGTTTCAAATGGATCAGTTACAGTCCGTCCATCTGTCCTTCTTCCCACCCACCCTATATAACTACACCTTATTCATAAAGTTTACCTATCCATGTAGCTTCTCATCTATCAATTCATTTATTAACTCATAAACACATACATACATTCATTGATTGAAAAATCCATCTGTCCATCCTTCCATCCATCTATGACCTGTCAATCAACTCATTTATAAATATATACCTACACTGATCGATTAAAAAGAAATCTGTCCATCTGTCCAATCAGCTCTCCACCCACATACCCACCCAGCCACTCACCTACTCACCCACCAACTACTAGTCCATTCATTGAACTAAACAGTCACTCGTTCTTTTATTCAGCTAGCATTTATTAAGAACTAATATTAATGATAAACATTTTAAGATATGCCAGGCTCAGTGCTAAGTACTTTGCAGGGATTTTTTTCCTTTGCTCTCAAAACAAGACTCTGTGATAGGTCTTATTATCATTTCCATTTTAGAGATGAGGAATCTGAGTGTCAGAGAGATTAAGTACTTCTCCAAGAGCACACAGCTATTAGGTGGCAGAGCCCATGTCCTTCCCTACTTGCCATCCTGCTGGAGGCAGGTCATAGGATGGACCCCAAGAATTTACAATGACACAATAAAGGGCATGGTCCTCAAGATGCTCACAGTCCATGGAAATGACAGACATGTTGAAAGAAAATTTAAAGACAAACTTCTATTGGCTGTTTTTGACCAGTGGGGACCTGACTTCAGAGAGGTTGACTTTCCTAAAGTCACAAAGGCAGGGCTGCCTTATCCAAGCCACCTTTCCACACAGCCAGTGTCACCTAATCTTCAATTAGTTAGATAACATTTTTACAATATTTTGCCATTCCTGTACCTCCAAGTTCTTTAACATTTTTTCAACTCAAATACTTACACATCACCCTGACCAATATCATCTATGATATTGAGGTTTTGAAAAAGATTTTTGTTTGTTTGTTTGTTCATGCGTGGGAGTGGGGGGTGGAGAGGCAGAGGGAGAAGAGAGAGAATCTCAAGCAGACTCCATGCCGTGTGTGGAGCCTGATGCAGGGCTTGATCTCATGACCTTGAGATCATGACCTGAGCCGAAACCAAGACTCAGACACTCAACTAACTGACTGAGCCACCCAGGCACACCTGGGTGTGCAAAATATTGCATTTTGATGTGCACAGTATCTATTCTTTCCTGGTACACATTGCATTCATTTTCAAGGGCCGCCAGAATGAAATACCATCAGATGGGATGGCTTAAACCACAGAATGTATTTTCCCAGTTTTGGAGTCTAGAAGCCCATGCTCAAGGCGCTGGCAGGGTTGAATTCTAGTGGGGCCTCTTTTCTTGGCTTGCAGAAGGTTACCTTCTCACTATGTCCTCCCATGGTCTAGCCACTGCATCTACAATCCTGGTGACAAGGACACTAAGTCCTATTGGATTATGGCCCCACTGTTATGATGCCATCTAACCTAATTACCTCCTTAAAGGGCCTGTCTCCAAACACAGTCCCTGTGAAGTTTGGAGCATCAACACACAAATTTGGGGGGAATATAATTCAGTCTATAACACTCATTCATGTTCAAGTCTGAAAATGTTCAGCCACCTACCCTCCAAAATCATTCTCCACACCACCAACAGTATACTCAGGGGAACACGGCACTCCCCAGTGTGGATGTTCATAAAACAGTGATCAAGCAGCTGTTGGAAGTGCTTGGTGGATACA
The DNA here is from genome assembly GCF_020171115.1 of Neogale vison. Lineage (NCBI taxonomy): Eukaryota > Metazoa > Chordata > Mammalia > Carnivora > Mustelidae > Neogale > Neogale vison. Next base: position 253,722,158 of record NC_058091.1, on the reverse strand, counting down.
GACATACACCCAGATGGAGGGAGGAAATTGGGGTAAAAAGGAATAAGAGTCCCCAGTGTAGTAGCAAAGTCCTAATTGCTGAGCTGCTCCCCAGGGACACTGATTAGGCAGAGAAGATGGAGCAAAACAGGTGTCTGGATCGCTGGGATCCAAGCAAGGAGCCATATTTGGCTCTATTAGAAATGTGCTCATTTGCTACAGATTAGATGCCAACCAGGCTGGAGCCACGCTCTGCCCGCTGTGAGGTGGGGTGTGGGTCTTTGCTGCCACCCTGTTTATCCTGCAGGTGTTGTCTTTCTTTTGAGACCGGCATGGAACAAATGCTTGCTGTTCCCATAATGAATCTGTCCCCATATCCCCGTGTCCCCAGCTCGGTTCTTGATGGACTCTGTCACGGCAGGCCAGGGTCTTCTCGGATATTTCACTTGCATCTGTAATGCTTGCATGAAAGCCGGAGGACTCCTCAGAGTCTCAGAGCATAAGAAAATATTCAGACCAGCTGGGGACTAACATAGGGGTTGGTCCATGAAGCAAACTGGGGGATGATAGTAATTCTTATTGTTATTATTATACTGGTCTCCATTGCTGGAAGGTCTATTACATGGCAAGCCCTGAGCTGGAGTTTGTATGTCTTGGATCGCTAAGTCCGGTGGTTCAGGGACCACAGTGCTGGTGAGAATGAATGAAGAAAGCTGGGTAATGTGGGCTGGTGTGGACACACCCCATCTGAACGGATCCAGACTATGCAGCTGAGGTCAAACACATGGGCCACATTGACACCTGGGCCATTGTGGCTAGAACTTCCGGATTTTTCAAGAAAGATATGAAATCTTCATTTTTCTTTGACAGCTCACTTTTTACGGTAATATTAGGAACTACATTTTTAACACGTGAAAACAGAGTGGCCCAGAGAAAGTACAGGTGTGGGTCATACCTGCACTTCTTGCTCTCTGGAACACTTATCAGGATTACTGGCTTTCGCCCCAGCTCTGCACCTCATGCTCCACTTCTCAGGGACCCATTTTTTTACTCTCTCCTATTCTTGACTGGCAGCAAGCTGACAACTGGGACCATGACCATGCTGTCATGTTCCGTCTAGTCTTTGTGCCACCAGGACTGGGCACAGAAGGCATGCTTATATGAACACCTGTGCATTTAACTGAATGAAGCCCAGGGCTTGGATATGGAAGTACTGAGCCAGCCAGGCTTTCATTGGCTTGGCTCTGGAAGGTTCTATGAAGGGCTATCCCAGCCAATCCTTACTTTGCCTGGTACTAGGTCTGCCAGGTAGGAAGTCATCCAAGACTCTTAGGCTTCCCTGACCTCCCCTTTCCAGCTTAGATCACCTTGTTTTCTCCTGGCCCTGACCCTTTGAAAATGTTGTTCTTTTCACTAGAAACACCCTTCCAGCATATTTTCTGTACTTAGCCAACTCCTATACACTCTTCAGAACCTAGATTAGGCATAACCTCCTTTAAGATACTTTTACATGTCCTACCAGACAAAATTAACAACCCTCTACTACAGAAAATACCACTCTTGCTTATTATTGAAGAATCTTTAGTTCTTCGTCCCTCTACTGGATAGTGGGTTTCTTGAGGACAGTGACTCATGTCTGAATACATAAGCCAAATATTGTCCTCAAATTGAGTGTGATTTCAGTCACTGGCCCCTGCGTGGGTCCTTTGGGGAAAGTGAAGCCTACTCTTTGAAAATGCAGGTGCCTGGGATTTTGTTGACTCCAAAAACCATCTCAGACCCAAGCTGGGGAGCTCTGGGGAGCCTGAATTGGAGGGCAAACAGATGTGCCCGTCGAGGCCATTGGAATGCACTGTTCACACTGTCAAGAGCAGTCTTGCCTCTGTCCACTCCGTGTCTGTTGAGCCCTGCATGGCACCAGCTCAGGTAGGAGTTCAACTAGTAGCTCTTCACTAACCCAGTAAAGATAAATTGGTAAAAATGTGTGACGAAGCACAGACAAGTAATGTTTATAGAACTTGTTCTTATGAAACTCTCTTTGTGGTTTGCTTGCCATCATAGCATGGTTCTCACTCTCTTCCAGCTTCTGTACAAACTGGGGTGGTCATTTGGACCTTGCAGAAGCTGCCACACCCCAGGATTTTGTGCATGTAGATCCAGGGACGTAGCCTTCCTTCTGTGGAAGCTATCACAAGGGTGGTTCTCAGATGATGCCCCATCCATGACTCACTCTGGCCTCATTGAGGTTACCACGCTTGCTCCAATGTCATTTTCCACCCACAGGGCTCCCCTGATGAGCCAGGTTCAGTCAGATGCAGGGTGACGAGGGTACTCAGGATGGAGACCTTACTTGGTCACCTTGATTCCCCCAGTGCCTACTGGAGCTCATGCCCTATTGCTTGCACTCAGTGAGGGCTTACCAAAATAAATCAAATTGCTTCTAAAGTTAAACAATCTAGTTTTTCCTACACTTTACCCAACCCCGTTTTGCCTAATGAGTGAAAACAAAGGCTGACACTTCTTGCACCGCTTTTCCGCTTACCCTTCAAACCAGTTTTTATGGAGATTGGGCACTAGTGGCATATGGGATGCAAACAGAGCAAATGAAAATTAATGAGAAAACTTAGGAAACCCACTTGGGCTTAATTTGGCCATTCCTTTTATAATTCATTATATTTCATAGCCTGCAAATTAACTATATTTAAGCTTTACAAGTAACATAAAATTACTGGTCAGATTTCTGCCAATAATATCATTCCTGGACCAGATGTCCCTTCTTCACAGGTCTCTGTCATGAGCTTATGACTTGCAAGGACTCTACTATCTAAAGGAGTTTAAGACCCTTTGTTTCTAGAAGCTTTTCGGCATTCCATTTTTTCATTTTTCTGTATTAACTCTCTCTCTCTCACACATACACATACACATGCCACAGATGTTTAAAAATATCCCTGTAAAATGTTTTCATGTGGGCATCTGTGTTGAGAAATATGATTAGCTTTTCTTGCTTGATCCATTTGATTTGGAGGTGTTGGAAAGCTTGCAGGCCAAGGCCATCCATCTCTCCTTCACACTGGCTTTGGGACCCTGGCCAAGTCAGTGCAGAAAGTGTCCAGAACCATAAAACATGTGGTTTCCCAGAATGAATCTCTACAGAGAGAGCCAGCAGTCTAGGATTCACAGAAACTTTGCAATCAGCTCATGCCCTGTTGCTCCAGAGGGAGCAGAGGGTTTGCCAAACCCAAGCCCAAACACAGACATTCAAGACATGAACTTCTTCTAGTTGCTCTAAAACTGGCCTTGTCTATCTCCAGCCTCTGTTCCCCAGTCCCTTGTTTTTAATCTCAAGCCCAGATGATTCCAGATGATCTCATCAATTTAGGGTCTCTTTAACCAGGTCGGGGGCTTTCTCGCTCCTTCGTCTTCTCAACGTGTCTGAGTTCTTCAAGGCTTCTGGAGGGCCGTGGCTTCATGGGCAGTGAGTTGTCAGTTCTGTGTCCATGCTGGTGTGGCCCGAGTATCCCCCAGTGTCCACCACTCCATAGCAACCTCACTTGTCCTCCTTTGCACATGTCACTGGTGTCCTCCATGCTGTCCTCACTCATGACTCCTCATTTTCTCCAGGCCCTAGCCCATCAGCTGTCCTTCTGTCATGAGAATGGGAAAACTTGTGATCACAGGAGATGCCACATGCTTATCTCTGTCTTTTCTCATCTAACTGTGCTAAGGGGACACGTTACTGAACAATCTTGCCACCTCCCTGCACCCTATCTGGCAAGTAGGGACTAGGTCTTGTCTACTCTCAGAGAGCCCTTAGATTTACCTGGGTTTTCCATGACTTATAGTCTCTTTCCTCCCCCAGGGCTCACAAATATCTTTGTCTCTGACCCTCCTCACCCACCCTAGTCCTTGTTGCACATATATATCTAGACTCCCATTCCTGGCAGAAGGTGGCAAGCAGTGCTGGCTTGCCCAATGGCATGTTGTTCCAAATCTTTTGATCTCACCAGGACTTCTGGCTTTTCAAAATCTAAGGACTTGACTCTTTTGTTCGAGTTCCATTGTGTCAGTCTCCTCTTGAGACACTTGTGGCCCACAGCCTTCAGAAAAAAGAAAAAAAAAAACCAAAAACCCGTATCTGCGAAGATATCAAAATATCATCCCACTGTGGCTTTATGTGGGGAACAGTGGCTGGAGTGAAAAGAGCCCGTATCTGACAGTTCCCATTGTCTCGCTTACATCTCCCGGCTCCTGAGCGGCTGTGAAATCTACAGACGGAGCCACGTTTGCCAGAGGGTGATGCGCCGCCATTCAAACCTGGCACAGTGGAGCTGGAGCTTAAACTGTGGGAGGAGGGAGGGAGAGGGAACGAGATTTCTCCCCTCCACACTCGAGGCTGTATTGCCACACCATCTGGAGCCAGAAGGGGAGAATGGGGCTGAATAAATATAAGGTGTAAAGGCGCAGAGCGTAAACGCATGAAATTGGCAATGACTAATTCATCATTTCACAAATCTGTCTTTACAAAGAGAAATAAAAATCAAGTCAGTTTGAGCAATATGGAAGGAATTCAGCTCTTCCCAGAATAGCTAATGAAAGGGGGGAGGGGAAGGAGAAAGTGATTGGAAAATATGCAAATTTATGAAATTGGCAGATTCAGATGACACTTCAGGGTGATTAGCATGCTGATTGGTGCGCTTTGGGGAGTACTAAGGAAACATCATATTGTTTCTTTCTTTCTTTCTTCTTCTTCTTTTTTTTTTTTTTTAGATAATAGTGAAGCAGAATAAAAGAACCCAGTGCTTCCTTACTGGAGGCCAAGTCTGCAATGTCAGCTGTGCCTTTGTGAATGGTGAGAAGTGCTTTGTGTGATCGCTCTCTACATCATGGGGCTGTCTTAGCTGCAAGGCTGGCGTAAGCTATTTTATTTACTTACTTACTCATTCAATAAAGGTTTGAGCACAAATGCTCTATGCCAAGGACTGTGCTGGGTGTTTAGGGCACATGAAGAATCACACACATCCTCTGACCTTGAGGACCTCCATGTCTGGTAAGAGACAGAATGTAAGCTAGGTCCACTGCAATATGGGGATTTCAGCCAAGTGATGCTATAGCGCAGCAGAAGGAGAGACGTGTTAACATAACAGAATGAGTTGGTGGTGATGGGGGGAAAGGAGGTGGAGAAGCTTCATAAAGAAGGCTGACATTTGAGCTGAATTTGAAGGATGCATAGATATTTTCCAGATGGAGAAGTAAGCAAAGGGTATTCGAGGCAGAAGTAACAGCATAAGCAAAGGCATGCAGGCATGAATGTATTTAACACAGTTTCTGGAATGACAAGATGACTGATAAATGGTTCTTCCTGAGCCTGCCCACTGAAGAGTCATCACCGGATGGACTGATGAGGCAGGATGCTTGGGATGGACTGCAAAGGTATAGCAGAAATGCCCATAATGAGGGCAGTTTGGGTCCCCTTGGTAGGTTCATCAATTTTTCCAGCTTTCTAGACATATGGGTTCCTGGAGGATAATGATGACCATCTTAAATTTTAATTTTTCCACGTTTCCTAAAAATCCACAGGCCAACTGGAAGAGAAAACAATAACAAAAACAACAGTAACCATCACCACCACCACCACCACCCCTAGTCTACAAGAGCTGTAGTTGAAGAAGGAGGAAGAGAAGACCACAAACTTCAACTTACACGTGACTCCAGGAGCATGGATTTGAGTTGACAAGAGCTAGAGCCAAATCCTGACCAGTGCAGGGACAACTATGGGGATTTTGTGGAAGAACAGAAGATGAAGCAGGGGCCTGACAGTGACAGAAGCCATACCACATCAACAAGGTTCACCAGGAGAGAGACCTTCCCTCAGTGGGGAAGCACCGAGATCTGGTTTTAAATGTGGTGGGTGAGCAAAAGGGAAGCGGTTGGAAGGAAACAGGACCAGAGAGATAGTCGGTCATGGGAATACACCGGTTTTACTTTCATCATTTTTTTTTTTTTTTGCTTATGACTATCTCAATTTTCATATTGAAAGCCTCCTATCCTGGGAACCCCCTCTTTCCTAGACCAAATGGGAAGATTGATCACTCCACTTTTCTGTACAAGAGAAGGAAGAGGTTCTGAAGAAATTAAATCTCAACACAGAGATGCTGTATATTAAAACAAAAACAAAAACCAAAAAAAAAATCCTACCTTCTCACTGTAGAATAGAGAATCTTTGAACTGAGAAAATAGAAAACTCACCCAAACACCTCTTCCTCTACTCCTTTTGCCATGGGAACCACCATTAATAACTAGTTCAGAAAAATCCAACACACTCAAATATGAAAAACAAATAAGTAAGACGTCAAAGATTTTGTAAGAAAAATGACAGAAAAATGGGAATAAAAACATTTCCAGAGGCACAAGAACACCAGAAAAATCTCATGAAGAAGCAGAGGAACACTGAAGCATAATATTCTAACCTAAATTTTAAAATAATTATATAAGCAGGGGCACCTGGCTTAGTCAGTTAAGCATCAGCCTTTGGCTCAGGTCATGCATGATCCCAGGGTCCTGGGATGGGATCTCATGTCTGCTTCTCCCTTTCCCTCTGCCCCTCCCCCGGCTTGTGCACTCACTCTCTCTCTGTCACAAATAAATAAATAAAATCTTAAAAAATATAATTATATAAGCAGTGACAAATATCTATAAAAGGACACCACAGAACAGAAATGTAAAAACTCCTAGAAATACATAAGAAGGTAACTGACAAGACAAAATCATTTCAGAAACACAGACTAAATTTTAAGGGAAAGGAGGGAGTATACCTCAACAATGTCATGGGTCCTGGAATACAGAAGTGAGCAGAGCTGAGAACCTGAATCAGAAATACAGATAAAAAGACCAGAGAGGAGGTTGAGATACAGGAGATATTCAAAGAAGATTCAGCATACATAGAACTGGACTTCCAGAAAAAGGGAAACAAAACCCTTGAATATAATATTTAAAACTTTGATTCAAGAACACTACACTGAAGTGAAGACCTGCATCTCCGTATCACAAGGGCAGAACACGTCCTTAGGGAAAATGGGCGAAGAGACCCTAAACACAAAACATCCTTATACAATTGTCAGCCTTTCAATGTAAGGAAAAAAGTATTCTCTGGACCTCCAGTCAAAAAACAAACAAACAAACAAACCACAAGGTTTTCTTCAAAAATTTTTTAAAAAATCAAGTTGTCATTGATTTTTCTCAAGAACATAAACATAGAAGAGTACATCCACAAGACACATGAAGAGTGGGACACCTGGATGGTTCCATCGGTTAAGCATCTGATTTTGGCGCAGGTCATGATCTCAGGGTCCTGGGATGGAGCTCCACATTGGGTTCCTTGCTCAGCGGGGAGTCTGCTTCCCCCTCTCCCTTTGCTCCTGCCCCTGCTTGTGCTCTCTCTCCCTCTCTCTCAAGTGAATAAATAAAAATCTTTTACCAAAAAGAATTTTTAAAAAAAGCAAACAAACATGGGAAGAGAAAAAATGAGTTAAGGATTTTGAATACAGTTCAACTTCAAGTTTCATGGAGAGAGAAAGAATAGTTTGAATATGCAAGACCTGGGGGACAACTGTATCCTTGGAAACATCAAACTTAACCCAAGCAACTTGGGCAAATGAATGCTGGGAAGCACTGAAGGTGTGGAACAGTAGAACTAACATGAACAGAGCAGGCTAGAGTATGGGGAGAAGAAGAAATGCATGTGTTAAATACCCCGACATAAGAAAAATAACACAACTTTTAAAATGGAAGAAGGCGGAAGTATGAGGGAGAATGGGATCCATTCACTGTGGAATGGCGAGGGAGTGGTGTTAGCTATCTATTACCTTGAAGGTAATGGATGAGAGAATCAAAGAACATCACTTCAAGCTGACATACCAAACAGTAGAAGGTTAAGTCTACCTAAGAACGGAAAGGTCAGCATAAGTAAGATCACTGTGCAGACAGAAAGTGGCTGGTGAAGGAGTGGGGGATGGAAGAGGCAGAGCCTGCCGTCTAACACATACTGCTCAGAGCGGAAACCATCAGACACTGTCTAAAGGAAAAAGGTGACTGCAGGCATCATGTAAAGATGGTAACATGAAGGCAATCCCGGAGGCAAACAGACACATCTTCCTAAATATTAAAAGAATTACCAAAATAAAATATAAAAAAGCAGAGACCATGCATGAAAAGGTTTTAAGATATTTTATCTTGTAACAAAATACATAAAATAACTAGGACGATGACTGGACATAGTGATTGTACCCAAACACATGAATGGGTTTCACTTGGATATTCAATTTTTTTAGTTTCTTTTTTCTCTTGGCTGAGCCCTTGAACTTCAGTGAGGTCCCAGGAATTCTTCAACTTATTGATTGAGGGAGTGTTGGAGTGCTTGGGAGGAAAAGGCATTCTTGGGAAGACAGAAAGTGATGTGGACCTGCCTGTTGTAACTATTAGAGCCACAAATTTGTTTTTAACTGAGCTCGTGAAATCTGACACATCAGTTAAGGTGAGACTGGGGTCCACATTGATTGGGCTCCCCAATTATAAGAATCCCAGCCCCCTGCTGGCATGTCCCAACCACAAGACAGGTCCCCAAGTCCCCAGATCATGAGTGTGCACTTGAGTTCAAACATCCTTTGCCCCTGGTGTTCCCGATGCACTAGATTGTTCCCTCTGTCACTACCCAATGTGGTGCAAGGACTTGGGTTCATCTCTATTCTTTAAAGCACAAATAATACCAGAAACTCAACTGGAACAAACTTAAGGGAAAAAGAACATTTATTGGCTCATTTAACTGAAAAGTCTAGGGATAACTCTGATTTTAGCCATGACCATTTTCTCGTTCATTCTTTCATTTCTCTTTCATTCTTAGACGGGCTTTTCCTAACTGTAGGTGAGAATAACCACCGATAGCTCCAAACCCAGCACAGGAACAGGGCCCTTTGGTCAGATTTCATCAGCTTCATTTGAGTCACGTGTGCATGAAAACCAACCGCCCTGACTTTCATTGACTAAGCTGGGTCATGTGTCCAACCCAACCTCCTAGTGGCATAGGTGAAGTCAGCCTTGAGCCAAATGACCAAGCATGAAGGAATGGTGATCTGCAGAAGATCATCCAGGCAGAATGGAGCAGCAGGTCCCTAGTATATGGCCAGAAGAACTTTGGGGGCATCAAATTTTAAGTCTTTGTTCTGGCTCAGTTGCCTAAAGTCATAGGACCTCTAGCAAGTCTCTTAACTTTTCTAAGGCTGAGTTTTTCTTCCTGTTAAAGGTAGCTAATAATGCATCTCTTATAGCTATGATAAGTGGGTCTACTGTTCACCCTGATAAACCAAATGTAACTTCTGCAATCCCAGCATGACTTTGGCCCATGGAATGGTGCTAGCTAAGCTGGGTGGGGACGGAGGGAAAAACGCATGTCCCAGCCCCACTGTCTCTATGGTATAAACCCGGTTCACACTGGAATCCCTCCTCCCAGCCCATCTGGAGTCATTTTCATTTCTTATATGGCAGATCCAGGGTGTGGATCCATCCTAGTTCAGCAAGGGGACCACATATTTAGGAACATAATGGAACACCTTTCTACAAGCCCACGCTAACAGGGAAATCCTGTGTTGCCAACAATAAGAGTTAATTAAAAGTTTCTCACATTCAGTCAAGCTGATATCCCTTTGGAAAGCATCACCAAAGGTGTTAATTACTTAAATTTTGGTGAGCCAGATTTTAATCATTTGTGCAGCCATAAGAACTCAAAAGGCAAAAGTTAACATCCTGCCTTCCCACATAAACTTTGGCCAAGTAGCCGTGCTCGTGGTCAGGCTCTCAGGTGAGTAAGGCCTTCACAGGGAGACCCAACTCCTTGTCCTGGTCTAAGACGGAGTTCGGTTCACTGCTGGCACCGAGACCACGACAGACATGGACACGTGCTTTCAACTCTTTCTCCATTAAAATCTGAGGCATTTCATATGCAGAATTTCTCGAACTGGAAGATGGGACGGCTATGTCCCGTTCCAGCTTCACATGTGGATGTTCTAATCCCCAGTACCTCAGGATATAACTTAATATGAAGATAGGGTTTTTAGAGAGGTAATCAAGTTAAAGTCAGGTCATTAGGGCAGGCCCAGATCCCTTATAGCCGGATCCTTAGACAAAGCGGAAATTGAGAGACAGACACTTACCCCAGAGAGCATCGAATGCACTTGAAGACGGTCATCTACAAACTGAGAAGAGGCCTGGACCAGATCCTCCCTCACAACCATCAGAAGGAACAAAGCTTGCCAACGTCTTGATCTAAGATGTCTAAGTTCCAGAACTGTGAGACAAATGTCTGTTTAAGCCACCAGATATTTTATTACAACAGCTCTAGCAAACTCAAACAGGATATATTTCCTAATATATCCCTTTGATAAGCATATATATATATATATATATATATATATATATATCCCTATAACAGGGATATATTTCCTAATGTGTCAATAAAAATGGAGACATTTTTGTTCACTGATATTTCTCTAGAAGAAAGCATCTAATTGCACCTTGCTGGGCCCTACAGGGTGGAGGATGAGACCCCTGTCCCCCTAGCAGATTTAAGCCACAAAAGATCTTTCCTTAACTTTTTATGAATGAAAAAGGTTAAAAAATGTGTTTTCATCATATGTAGAGATACAAGAAAACACTGCAGAGGGAATGGGTGAGTATTAGCCCTGTCTGGAAATCTATGACCCACACGTCTTCACTGAGATTTATGGGGATTCTCAAACAGTTTCACCTAAGTGGGTTTCCTCTGGACACTGATGCTGGCACTGAGTTTTGAGTCTGAGTTGTAGGACCTGGGGCAGAGAAGTGGTGCATATGTAAGCCCTCCTAAACAGGCAGAAATCTAATGAAAGAGTCTATTTTTCTTAAAGCCAGAGAGTGTTGGCTCATGACTGTCAGATCTAGAGATACGAGGATGCCTGGGGCACCTGGGTGACTCAATCCATTAAGCGTCTGCCTTGGCTCAGGGCATGATCCCAGGGCCCCGGGATCAAGCCCCGCATCAGGCTCCCTGCTCGGTAGCAGTCTGCCTCTCCCTTTCCCTCTCCTTCTGCATCTGCCTCTGCCCCTGCTTGTGTTCTCTCTCTCTCTCTTTCAAATAAATAAACAAAAATCTTTTTTTTAAAGATTTTATTTATTTGAGAGAGAGAGTATGAGAAGGGGGAGGGTCAGAGGGAGAAGCAGACTCCCTGCCAAGTAGGGAGCCTAATGTGGGACTCAATCCCGGTACTCCAGGATCATGAACCTGAGCCGAAGGCAGTCGCTTAACCAACTGAGCCACCCAGGCGCACTAAAGAAATAAAAATCTTAAAAAAAAAAAAAAGATACAAGGATGCCTGGCCAACTTGAATTATGCTGGGAACAGTAGTGACACAAAAATGAAAAAAAAAAAAAAGAAAAGAAAGAAGGCAGATAGAATATAAAACACACACAAATGTAATTGCCATCAAATGATTTCCACAGCCTACACACTGGTGTTCCAACCAATCAGGCCTCAGCAGTGCCCCCATCAGTTGGTTGCACAAGCAGACTTGATCTCAGAACTTTGTGCTTGGTTTGAAGTACAGCAGAGGGGAAAATAATGAAGTCTGTCTACATGGGTTTGGATCAGTTAAAAAAAAAAAAACAGCTGCAAAACTATGGTTAGAGCCTGCTGATATCATTTACCTGTGGGCTGCTCCTTTGTAAAATGTTGAGGATGGGGAGAGAGACTGGCGAGGGCAGAAAAAAAAAAATAACGCAGTGTAATAAGATTTTTTGAAGTGGCTCACATTAGAGGAATATGGATAGATCCCTCTGGAATCACTATCTTTTAAACCATAGTCTAGCAGTTCTATTGGTGTGGGCTCCCCCCTACCCCATTCTCTCATTGCCAGAATGTCCCATTCTACCAACTCCCGAAGAAGCATAGCCCCTCCCAGCCTCGCAGCAAGGCCCAGAATGTGGAGTGCCCCAATCTCAGTGCCCTCACCCCCCACCCCAATTAAGAGCAATGAGGTTATGCAAATAGTTAAACAGTTGGAGAAAGTGCCCAAAGTGGTGTTTCTGTCTTCCTTTTCTTGCTCTCAGTAACTCACCCAGAGACATTAAAGCCCCAGCGGAGGCCTCAAGTCCCGTTGCTGGCACCTTTCAGTCTGACAGCTCGCTTGTCAGTCACCCGCCGCGTGAAGAAGGCTGAGTTTAGGGGGAATGAAAGAAACAGCATTTGCTGAGAGATGAGACAGGGACGTGATAGGAAATCCCATCGAGAAGATCCTCGGAAATAGAGATGAAGTCAAGAAAAAGAGGTCTAAATGGAATCTAAATATACTCCCAAATGAACAGAAAGGAGACAAAAACTGAGGAGTGAGTCATTTCTAAAAATGAGATCCCTCAGGGGCGCCTGGGTAGTGCAGCTGGTGAGGCATCCCAGTCTGGGTGCGGCTCGGGTGCTGACCTCAGGGTCCTGAGATCGAGCCCCATGTCGGGCTCAGCATTCAGCAGGGAGTCTGTCTAAGAATCTCTCCCTCTCCCTCTGCCCCTCTCCCCAACACACGTGCTCTCTCTCTCTCATAAATAAATACATCTTTTTTTTTTAAAGATTTTATTTATTTATTTGTCAGAGACAGACGGAGAGCGAGCGAGCAAGCACAGGCAGACAGAGAGGCAGGCAGAGGCAGAGGGGGAAGCAGGCTCCCCAGCGAGCAAGGAGCCGCATGCAGGACTCGATCCCAAGACCCTGGGATCATGACCTGAGTTGAAGGCAGCTGCTTAACCAACTGAGCCACCCAGGTGTCCCAAATAAATACATCTTTAAAAAAAGGAAACAACAACTGATCTTTTTTTTTTTTTTTTTAAGATTTTTATTTCTTTAGGGCGCCTGGGTGGCTCAGTTGGTTAAGCGACTGCCTTCGGCTCAGGTTCATGATCCTGGAGTACCGGGATTGAGTCCCACATTAGGCTCCCTACTTGGCAGGGAGTCTGCTTCTCCCTCTGACCCTCCCCCTGCTGTACTGAGATCCTTTAGCACATACCCCTAATGTTTCTTTCAGTGAAGAGTTGTTGAGTAATGGGCACTGATGTGTCTGTTCTCGAACATCACCCCAAGCACATGCCACAGCACCATGGGGGCAATTGGCTCCTCATTTCACAGACAAGGCAATGAAGGTGAAGAAAGTTGCCCAGAGTCCCACAGCTAGAGAGAGAGACAGACAGACAGACAGAAGGCAAGGATCCCCATCTCAGACTGGTTCCAGGGCTGGGCTTCCTTTCGTGATGTTTCTCTCAGCCAGGTGTTGGGTAAGCTTCCTGGGACAGCTGTATTTACAGAGTACCATACAGTGGGGGACTTAAAACAAGAGAAACTCATTCTTTCCTGGTTCTGGAAGCCATAAGGCTGAAATCAAGGTGTCAACAGGGTCATGCTCTTCCTTCAACTCTATGTGGAATCCTTCCTTCTCTCTTCCCAGCTTCTAGTGCTGGCTGGGGACCTTGGGCATGCCCGGGCTTGCAGCCACATCACTTTAATCTCTGCCTCGGTCATCACATGGCAGTGTCCTCCTGGGACCTCACATCCTCAACGGATGATCTCTACAATGACCCTATTTCCAAGTAAGGTCACATTCTGAGGAACTGGAGGTTAGGATTTCAAAATATCTTTTGATTTAACCCAGAACAGTTTTCTTTCATTTGCAAAGGACAGAAAGCCCACCCAGACAGACTTAAGCAGAAATGAAATTGGCTGACTCTCGGGACCAATGAGTCTAGGGTTAAAAATCTGGTCAGAAACATGTGGATCTAAATGTTCAGGTGGTATTGGGGGAAGCTTTGTCTCCCTCCCTTTCTTTCTAGTATGTTTCTGTGCTCTCTCTGTTTCTTCTAGGGATGTTATTCTGATACGGCGGCCCAAAGCATTCACCTACTTGAATTCTGTTTCTGCTGCTTAAAAATGCTTCTCTTAGTAAGTAGACACAACAGGATCCCAGAATGAAGCCTTGCTGCAAGGCGTGGGGCCCGTGCCTGTCTGGAAGAAATCACGGGTACAGCCCAGAAAGGGAGGGGGTGGGTGCCTTAGGAAAATTATTACTAGTCAATCAAGAATAACTTAACAGATACCTTTAGAGCACGCTTTGTCTTAAGAGTTTATGCACAACATTCCTGGGGACCCAGTGGAGCCAGGTTTCTTGAAATCGTTCATCTGGAAAGAGCTCGGTGGGGGTGGGGGGGTTGGGTGTGAGCAGTCTCCCAGGCATCAAGGCTGGGTCCGTTTACCAAGATCCAGGCAAAGCTTTCTTATGAGTCACCTGTTCCCTTATTTCTATGGCAACTGTGAGATGGGAGGCTTGTTTCTATGTGGGCCGTGCTGTTTTTATCTGGCACCAATTTAGAGCTATTCAGCAAGGGTTGAATTCCGGCTGCAGCTAAATTCATGGGGTGAGTAGGAAATTCAGGACCAGCAAAATCACAGGAGGAAGGAAAAATACCAGTTCTCTTCAGTTTCAGCCTCTTGGTGCCTCCCAAGCTAGAGGAAAGAAGGACATTTCTCTACCCTCAGTTTCTCAGTTTTCTGCGACTCACAGAGAGCTGAGAACGAAAGAAAGTAAGATATTTGCAAACCAATTCTAACCTTAGAAGTATCTCTCAGGAGCTCTTGAGAAATAGCTGGGGAAGTGGTTTTGGAGTCAGAGGTAACAAAAATAGTGTTCGTTTTATGTGCATCATGTGCCAAGCACTGTGCTAAGGAATTATGTATTAGTTAACCAGTGCTGCATAACCAACGACTCCAAAGCATAATAACTTAAAATAACATAATCTGTCATGTCAGTTTCTGTGGGTCAGGAATCTGGACATGGATTAGTAAGGGCCTCTGCTTCGGGTCTCTCACAAGATGCAGTCAAGGTCCTCCTGGGCTGTAGACATCTCAAGGCTCATTTAGGGATGGATCTGTCACTAAGTGCACTCACACAGTTGTTGACAGGATACAGTCCCTCATGGGTTGTTAGACTGAGGGCCTTAGTTCTTCACCGGCTGTTGACATGTGGATTCCACGTGATACTTGTTTCATCAGGTGAAGCATGAGGGAAGAGCCAGCAAGAAGAAGAAGAAGGAGTAGGAGGAGGAAGAGGAGGAGGAGGAGGTGGAAAGGAGGAGGAGGAGGAGGAGGAGGAGGGGGAAGAGAAGTAAGGGAAGGGGAGAGGAAAAGGAAGAAAGAGAAGGAGGAGAAGGAGAGAAAAAGGAAGAGGAAGAAGAAGAAGGGAAGAAGAAGAAGACATATGAGAAGAGGGGAAGGGGAAGGAGAGGAAGGAGAAGGAAGTGAGCAAGTGCAAAATGGAAGTCTCATATAATCTTATTTTAGAAGTGGCATTCCATCATTTTTGCTATATTCTGTTCATTAGACACAAGCCACTAGGTCCATCCCACACTCAGTCAGAGGGGATTACACCAGAGTGTGACTTTCAGGAGGTGGGAATCATGGGGGGCAATTCAGAATTGCTAGGCATACATTATAGAGTGTCAGCTTTCCACAACATCCTCTTGTATCCGTGCCCCCACAGTCCATATCCATCTTGCTTCCCAGACAACTCCAGCTGTAGAAATGGGCCTTTCTCTGGGCCATGACAATGAATCCCCCTCATACCAAAACATCAGTAGGAAATGACAAGGAATCTGTATTGTTTCTCGGGGAAAGGACATCCACGGGGGACTCATGGCCCTGTTCTCCACCCTTCATTCTCTCCTCCAGTTGGAACGTTGGGAGATGCTGCTGTCTCAGACCTGTCACCTCTCACTCCTTCACATCTGCCTGACTTCAGGAAGAGAGTATTTTCATCTACTTGTTTGGCTATCTCAGCAGAGCTCTGCCTGAAGATTGGGCAAGGAAATTCAATTGAAGGGTTTAACAAGCCATTTGTTACACCGAAGCCAAGTCCTCTGGCACAGCTTTTCCAGTAATAATGCAGCACTTTGATCTCCATCTCTGATTCCTGACTCTGTCTCAGTAAGTACAGGAGGTAGATAAGGTTACCTACAAAGAGCCACTGGATCTGGCCTAGGTTCTCAAAGACTCTCTTTTGCTGTCCTGCTGGGACTAGACTGTAGAGGCACGGGTAGAATCAGGGAGGCCAGAGGAGGCTCTTATAATCTTCTAGGCAAGACCACGTGATAGCTGGTCCAGACTGGTGAGAGGAGAGAAGCTCTAAGGATAGAGACAACAGGAGTAGCTGGCAGATCAGAGGCAAGATATGAGAAAGAGAGGAGCCAAGTCTCTGTGACTTTGGAAACCGAAGGGATGGACTCATCATCAGCTCAGACTGGGCTGGTCGTGGGTGGTGTTGGTTTGTAGAGTGGGGAAGAGCGGATGTTTAGATGTGGACCTGTCAAGTCTGAGATGCCCATTACACAGTGTGACAGGCAGAATAATGGTCCCTGAAGATGTCCACACCCTAATCCCCAGAACCTGTGAATATGTGATCTTACATGGCAAAATGGAATTAAGGTTTCAGATGGGAATATTTACTAATCTGCTGACTTTATTTTTTTATTTATTTTTAAAAATATTTTATTTATTTATTTGACAGAGAGAGAGATAGATTACAAGTAGGCAGAGAAGCAGGTAAAGGGAGAGGGGGAAGCAGACTCCTTGCCAAGCAGAGAGCCTATTGCGGGGCTCGATCCCAGGACCCTGAGACCCCGACCTGAGCCAAGGCAGAGGCTTAATCCACTGAGCCACCCAGGTGCCCCGACTAATCCGACAACTTTAAAATTGAAGATTATCCTGGATTATTTGGATGAGCCCTACATCATCACAAGATTCCTTAAAAGTAAGAGAAAGAGCCAGAAGAATTAGTACCATGTGAAGACACAACTGGCTGCTTTGGAGATGGAGGAAGGGGCAATAAGCTAAGCCAGGCAGGAAGCATCTAGAACCTGGAAAAAGCAAGGATATGGTTCTCTTCTAGAGTTTCAGAGGAACATAATCCTGCCAACACTTTACTTTTAGCCCAGAATGACATGTTTTGGACTATCTCATATCTCATATCAATAATAATAAATCTGTGCTGTTTTAAGCAGACACTTTCTGTCTGCTCCCTCTTTTAAGGCCAAGAAGGAGGAGAGAGAGGGAAGAGGACAAAAGTCTGTTCTCACTGGATGCTCTTGTTCCCCTCAGTCTTCTGTTCATCACCACTCCTTTGGCTAACACTTTGGCTTTGATGATCTCTGTCCAGAGGGTGTTGGAAGCCTTCTCACTGGGACACATATTTGGGTCCTGGAGGAAGAGGGATGAAGCCCTTGCACCCTGAACTCAGACGATGGCTCAAAGTTCCAAAGATGTCTTCATCCTTGCCTTCTTCTCTTCTGTTTAATGGAGCCAGGGAGGTGTAGGACAGGCATGGGGTGGTTTGGTGGTGCCAATTCTGTCCTTCTTAGCAATCCCTCGAGGACAGTCTAACCTTGGACATCTGAGGGCCCCAGTCGGTTGGCCTGGTGTAACTGCCTTCCTGGACCCCAAGCTCTGAGACATCTGGGAACTTGTCCACTAGCCTTCTATGCTACAGGGCATGAAACAGATGCTAGCATGTATTGTTGAATGAATAAATGAGGGTATTCAGTGGCTTTACGATGGAGAGAAATAAAAAGAAAACAGGCTGAGATGGATCCAAGGAAAGGGAACTCCTGAGTACCATCATCTGCCAGAGATGTTGACAAAGGATGGAAAAGAAGTTCTAACAACACAGCAGAAAGCAGGAATGAGAGAGAAAGGAGGCCTCATTTTTATATCCCCACCAAATCCACCAATATTTTAGAAACTGGTACAGGCCATGTATTATTTCACTGAATTCTTGCAACCCCCCTCAGAAGGCAAGTATTATTCACCCATTGTGCCATGAGAAAATGGGCTCAAAAGGCCAAGTGCCTGCCCAAGGTCATGCAGATGGTGGCTCTGGTGTTCAAACTCACAGTTGCTGCCCCTAGGTCTTTGATGGCTCCAAGATGCTGCCATCAGCAAGAATCACCGAAGTCACTTAACTTACAAAGAAGACTCATCCTGGCAGATCCCCGCAGCTCTTCTGGAAAGCTGGACAAGGCCAGGGCAGCTGTGTCAGAAGATATCTCTGCCTCAAGGTTTGAAGATCTAGGAGTTCTCTGACCTCAAACCTTCAGAGCATCTGAAATGACTTAAAGAGACAATTACAAGCTTCTCCAGCAGAGAGAAGGTGTTTCTTGGGAACTCTTTTTTCTTTTTAATCTTACATCCTAGTTGGCTGTCTTCTAGCCCCCACCACTGCCACTAGGTTTTTTCTCCTAAGGTGGTCTTAGGAATGGCAGAAAGGCAGTGATTATCAAAGCAAAAGTGATGGGTACTGGGAATCACTGTTAGTCTCTCTGCTTTTGCGTAGGTGTGAGTATTTGCATGGGCTGAGATTCTATAGCAAGGTGGATTTGTGACCTGAGATAGAAAACAGCATGGCTGTCACATTCTCATACGTGGGATAAACAGTATTTCTGAAGTCTGTTTAGGTCAGGAATCAGCAAACTACAGCATGCCTATTTTCTTTTTTTTTTTTTGGCTGATGCACCATTGATGACGGTGGTTGTAGTGATGATGATGGTAATGCTGATGATAGTGCTGGTGGTGGTTGGTGGTGGTTAGTGATCTAACCGACTTTCTTCAAAACAGACCAAGGAATACATGGGTGCTCTCTTAGGCCAGATGTGGTCCCAGCAGCAGAGAAGACCACCTGGGAGTGGCCTTACATTCTGCTGAGAGGATCTCCTCGAAGCGGCAGCTGGCACTGAATGCAGAGATGGTCCAGAAACTGGGGCCTACGGAGAGAGCAGAAGGCCAAAGGAGAGACATCCCCATTCTAGGAGATAGAGCCGGGGGGTTCTAACACAGGAGCCTCCTGAGAACCCACAGAAGCACTCTCATAGGAAAAGTCAGCTTTACCCCCTGTGCCAACCAGCGAATGCAAAGCCACTTGTCATGTAGAAGCCATTGTTTCCCCTTCCCTCTCCCTACTTCCACCTTGCTTGGATATGAGAAGGTGTTGGTGAGTGCATGGGGGAGCAGACATTGTTATTTCCAGAACTAAAGCTGTGATCAGGGGACTTAAGTGGCTTATGCCTGTCTCTACTACCCCTACCCCGGAGAAACACAGGGACCACCCATCTAATGCAAGAGACAAAAATAAAGTTGTTTCTGGACCACCTCCCATGAGTGGTTCTTATTCAATTCAGCAACCAGTTAAGAACAATGAGGTCGCACTGAAAACCACACGCTCTCTCCACCTTGCGGACCCCTGGCCTTCATGCCAAAGTCCATGACCTTCAAGAATAACTGTCCTCTGACCCTACCTGTCCCAGTCCTTCTGTGACCTGCTCACTTGTGTGTTGAGCTCTAGACCCACAAAGCTGAGCACTCGCTGGTCTCCCTGAACCAGGTCCTCCCTCTGCCAGATGCCTCCCTTTCCTTCCCCTGAAGGCCTCCTCCTCAAACTTGAAGACTCCCTGATCACCCAGGGTAAGGTCCCTACCCTCTCCCTCTCACCGATCCCCCTGCATGGCTCTTATCATTATCCAGTAATGTCACTGCTGTACAATGCTTGCCATTGGTCTGCCTAGGCATCTGCCCTCTTCCCACTGCCCCACCCAGCCCTTAGCTCAAGGCCCGGCCCCTAGCTGTGCTTTCTATATGCAATCTCCTCCTCACAGTAGAGGTTCACAATTTTTTGACAGTACAGGTCACATAAAAGCTGTGTCTGGACTGGATTCATTGCATAGCTGCCTGTGTTGGATGGTTGTTCCAGGAAACTTTCTGAAATGTTAAAGAGAGGGCAAGGACCCATGGTGTCCAGAGCTCAGGAGGCCACAGGGAAAGGTCCAGATGAGAAGAGAAGATGGCAGGTGGAGAGAAACGGAGTGGCCAGAGGAAGGGCATGGGCTCCAGGTCCAGGGCTCCTTCCAGAACAGCCCCTGTCTCAACACCTGCTGTCCAATGACACAGTCTCTGCCATAGCCAAGGGCAGTGGCCTGCCGGCCTCTGCTCCAACTCAGGCTCAGAAAGAATTCTGCCTGTGAATCCAGAATATTAGCACACTGGATTTGTGATGCATGACCAGGGCCCAAAATAGCATCCGTGCCCCCTCCCTTTCTCCCTGGAAAGCCCTAAGGTTCCACTTCATTATTTTGGTGTCACTGTCTGCAGTCCGCTCTGCTTTCTACACCCTTCTCCACCCTGTACACCCAGCTAACTCTCAGTGGGAAAGCTGTGAACTCAATTCTTAATTAAGTTCCCTTGCTGCCCAAAATAACTAGACCTACACACACACACACACACACACACACACACACACACGTGTACACACATCCATGCACACATACACAGACATATGCTCACATGCACATGCACCTGTAGACACACGGACACAAGCATAGAGACTCCCATGGTCTTTTTCCCTGTGCATCCAACGAAGCCAGATTTGGAGAAGAGAGAATTAGGGCAGAGGCAGCCACTTCCACACCTCATTCTGCCCACATTCCATCCCTCTGCTCAACCTAGCCACATTTCGGGACCACGCAGTGAGAG
The DNA here is from genome assembly GCF_020171115.1 of Neogale vison. Lineage (NCBI taxonomy): Eukaryota > Metazoa > Chordata > Mammalia > Carnivora > Mustelidae > Neogale > Neogale vison. The sequence continues at coordinate 253,701,550 of NC_058091.1, read as the reverse complement.
TTTGGGATAGTGACAGACTCCTCAGGTACATATCGACCTCTGGTGTTTTCTAGCTGTGTGTCCCCGGGCAAGTCACTTCACCTCTCTGAGCCTCTGTTTCCTCATCCATAGTGAGGAAGATGATACTCACATGGCATGGCATTAAGTAGATGCTCAAGTAAATGGTACAGGTCCATAAGGTTCCTCTGTCGGCTCCCACTTCATAAAAGTGAGAATTGACTTGGAATGATGCAGGCACTCGCCCCTAGCCTCGTGCTGTACTGGGGACTCCAGCTTGGATTGCAGATCCCAGGTCTGGTTAAAATATGATCACATCACTCAGCTGGTTCAACTTCTTCAGTGTTTCCACTGTTTTAGGCCAGAGACCAAAACCACTGCCCATCCTTTCATGTGCTATGTGGCCTGATTCTCCCTCCCTTACCCCTTCCCACTGGAGCCCCATTTCTGACCTCCTGTTTTTACCACTTTCTCCACCTCAGCTACACTGCTTTTGTTTTCCTTGCATGTGCTAGGTCCCTCTTGCCACAGGGCCTTTGCACATGCTACTCTTCTGTCTGGATGCTATTCCCACATGACCACCTCCCTTCCTCAGCTCTTCATGCCACACCTCCTCACCCCTCAGCTCTTGGCTCAAACTTTCCTTCCCAGAGAAACCAGCCCTATGAGGTCCAAGGCAGGGTCTCCTGTCTCTTTCTACTTCTTGGTATTTGTAATTAAACATTGTTTGTAAGATCATTAAGACGGCTGTCACTCCCATTAGCCAGGGAGCTCCTTAAGAGCAGAGGTTAGACAAATCTTATTCGCCATATGACCTCTGGGCCTAGAACTCTGTCAGGTCCACAGTGGGGGCTCTACAGCTAGTTGTCAATATGCAGTAATGAGTGATGGACTAAAGAAACGAATGCATCTGAATGTTTTCTGAAAGAAATCAGCATGGCCTTGAAGACCCCCAACCCCTACCTGGGGGCTCTGACACCAAGGGGCTCAACTACCACCTCATGAGATGGCCCCACATGCCCCCAACACCATGCAGATGAACTCGCCTGGCAAGTTGAAGGAAATACTAATTAATAAGCAGCAGGCAACCTGAAAAAATATAGCCGTGCAGAGGTGGCACCCCCAGCATGAAGGCCCAGGCCATGTCCACGTCTCTCACCCACCCCGTCCTGCTTCTCCCACCCCTGCTTCCAGGGGCCAGGGCTCTGGCAGGGGCTCTGATGACAGGGCAGGGGATGAAGACTTGGTTTTTTCTTTCCTCTGACAAGCCAGCCCCAGTGGATTCTGCTTGCCCCAGGAGGCCGTTTCCAGCAGGGCTGCGGCTCCTTCTGCCATGAAGCTGGGAAGGAAAGGGGATTTGGGCAGAGCCGATGCAGGAAGCCAGGTGCTGGGGCTTCACTTGTCTTAGCCTTCCAGTTCGTGTAGTTTTCAGGAGCCAGAAAAGGATCCGTCCTTGTGTTTTCCCAGTCAAGATCATGACAATGACGACGACCACCGCCACCGCCACCATGTCACATCAGGAGAATTTGGGAAAAGAGATGGAAAAATGTTTCCCACAAATCCAGTGCCCAAAGAGTACAAGGCTGCACATTTTGCAGGCGGTTCTGTTTCTGCACAGCTGAGATCTCAGTGCAGAATCGGTGTTGCTCTCACATTGTCTCTTCAGTCAAGGTCACACGTAAGCCTTTCCCCGTGGCTCCACGGTGCTTCCAGGGGTCCGTGTCCACTGCTACAGAATGCAGCTTCCCCTCCATGGCGGTGCCCTGTCTCACCCGCCAGCCTCTCCACCTACCACTTCCAGACCCCACAACACAAGGCCCTGCCTCCTGGGCCTGCCGGGGCCAGAGTCTAAGGGAGGACAAGGTGAGTTGGGGCAAGCTTCAGGAACTTTCTGAGCTCCCCTGTCCTGATGTCTACCTGGAGGACAGTAAGGCTGCCTTCCTCGCCGGCAGGGCTGCTGTGAGGATGAGCAGAGCACATTCGCGTCCTACCTCAGCTGTAACAAGTAACCACAGACAGGGGGCTCCAACCTACAGAAACGAGTTCTCCCACTGTTCAGGAGGCCAAATGCTCCGCCTGTGTTGGCTCCCTCTGGAGGCTGTGAGGCAGACCCCATCCCGTGCCTCTCTGTGGTTTCTGGTGGCTGTCAGTAAGTGCTGCTGGCCACCTTGATGTCCCTTGGCTTATAGACACATCTCTCGATTTCCATCTTCATCCTCGTGTCACTTTCTCGGTGTCTCCGTGTCCTCTTCTCTTTTTCTAAGGACACCAATCATTGAATTTAGCCAGGATAATTTCATCTTAAGGTGGAAAGTAACGTGAAACGACCTATTTCCAAAGAAGGCCACATTCTAAGGTCCCAAGTGGACATGAGTTTCCAGAAGACACTATGGAGCTCATAGGTTGACACCAGGGAAGTTATTAACACAAAAAAAATCTATTAGTTCCAGCAATGACAGGTGTTCAGTACCCACGGAGGGACTTAACAGGCCTGCGCTTGGGGCGGACTTATGTTCCAGGTTTCAGCTGGCCTGGCAGAACCCTCCTCACCCATGCTGACCTCAAAGACCCTGGCAGAGCCCGGGACCCAGGGCAAGAAGAGAGCAAGTGGAACATGAAGTATAGGGTGGTGGAGGAGAGGGGAACAGAGATTCTTAGTGGCCCATGAAAATGTTTCAATTTATTTTAAAGTAAGAGAGAAAAATGAACACTCTTCAGCTGGAATTGTATTTATCTTTACACCCATGTAATAATAAAATGTAAGTTTTAAAATTATTTTATTTTAAAATTTAAAAATGAAATATATAAATATAATATATAAATAAAAATAAAATTTAAAAATAAAATAAAAATTTTAAATAATTTTAGAATTATTTTATGAGGAGGGGGACCATGAAGGTATAAAACATGGGACCCATGAGAGTCCCAGTGGCTTCTACTCCTGTGGAGGGGCGGGGTGAGGGGCACGTAAGATGCATTTGCTGTCCTGTCTCCTTACTTCCTTACACCATGGTAGGTATCATTATGCCCACCCGGGGGCGGGGAAGACACTTAGGTTCTGTGGAGTTCATAGGTATTAAACTCAAGTTGGAAGTGACTTTGGAGACATCACATCCAGCCCCCAGGACATGGCCAGCACACATAGTCTAGGTCTCATCCTGTCCCCAGCGCGGGGACATGCAAATCAATGTGATGGAATCCCTTCTCTTCAAGACCATGCAGTCATGTGGGGGGAGCACTGAGGGCTTCCCCAGGGGATGACTGCTCAGGTGAGTCCTGAGTACTGGATAGATGGAGAGAGAGAGAGTGTGTGTATGTGTTTGTGTGTGTTTGGAGAGGGGTGGCAGGATAGGTGGAAGCCCATGTGTGGAAGTCAGGTAGGCGCAGAATATTCCAGAAGGGAACAGCAGCTGCAAACTCTGAGGCAAGAAGACTGTGCCAGTGAGCTGGGGGAGAAAGGATGAGGAGGCCAGAGAGGTGGGTGGGAACCAGATCATGCCAGGTCTCGGGGGCTTTTATTAGAGCGTGGATTATATTCTGTGTAAGATGGAAGCTGCTAGAAAATTTTAAAGAGGGAGTGGCATGCTCAGACCAGGATTTCTCCATGATAACTGTGCCTCCTGGGCAGATCAGTTTAGAGGTGAGAGGTGAAGGGGATGTAGGGAGATCCGTTTGAGGACTCTTGTCATCAGCTGGGTGTCAGGTGCTGTAGGTCAGCCCACAGTGCTGGCAAAGAAGATGCCAAACGGCTAAAAGATGGGGAACATTTGGGAGAGGAGAAAGAATCAGCATCTCTTGCGGGGAGACTGAACTCAGAGGATGAATCAGGGCACACTTCACAAAGGAAGAGGTGCTGAGAAGGGTTTTGAAGATGGAAAAGAAGTTTGCTCAGCCGATGAAGGCTAAGAGGTTTCTCACAACAGTGACGTGTAGCACGGACATCACAGGGGGCACCCCTCAGTGGCTGGAGACTGCTGGAATACAAAGACTCACGGGTGGCCCAGCAGGAGGAGAGAGTGCTGGAAAGTCAGGGTAGCAAAGAGTCTTGAATGGCATGCCCATCATTTGAACTTGGTCCCACAGAAGCCACATGTTTCATTCACACATTGAACTTCACTGCAAGGCCTGGGAACCATCCTCCAAGGAGAAGGCATGAATGAATTACTCCAACATACGGTAAAATCCGTTTTAAAAAGTCAAGAGCTGATCATGGCACCTAAAGGAGTGCTCTCAGCTTGGCCTGACTCTTCTCTTTGCCGATCCTTCCCACGTGAGCGAGTCCCAGTGGCAGAGGAACCAAAGCTGGGACATATCTCCAAGGAGAGGCAGCGATCATGAGGTCACGCTGACTGCCCTTCACCTCAACCAACCCGAAGGGGCTGCCTGGCCACTGTGAGAGCCGGCAGGGTGATCGACCATCATAACCCTGATGAGTTTTCATATTTGTAACAGAGACACTTTTTCTCAACATGTATAGGGGGAAAAAAATAATTAGCTCATCAAAACCATTGTTTTATCTCACATTTTTAAGATGGAGCTGGATTTACGTAAGTATAAGAAGATGAGAGTCAACTTAAAGAAAAACATGCAAATAATAGGAGATGCTGGCTGTAGAGTTAAATTTGGGGAAATCCTGAGTTCATCAAATTTCTTTGGGGCTTGGGGGATTTGGGGCTGCAAGCCCCAGCTTGGTCTGGGATGTGGGGCACGGCGGTCTGAGGTTTGGGAAGGCTGCTTTAGAAAGGAACAGGATGGGGCACTGATGTGACAAGGCAGTGGCTGGAGTTCTATGGAGGTGACCTTGCTCCTTGAGGACCCTCCCGCCTCCCGCTCCTACCCCAGGCTCTAAGGGACACATGCTCACACTTTACCCACGCCCCAAGGTGTGAACGCAGGCCCAGCCAACTGTGGGCCCCTCTTCTCTGGAGCTTCAGGCTCCAAGTGGTTGACACAGGGGACCTTCCTATGGGAAGGACCAGCATAGGGCACAGAAGGACAGAAAAATGTCTTCCCAGCTCACACAGTAAAATGATGGTAGCAGGGGTGCCTGGGTGACTCAGTGGGTTAAAGCCTTTGCCTTCAGCTTGGGTCATGATCCCAGGATCCTGGGATCGAGCCCTGCATCGGGCTCTCTGCTCAGTGGGGAGTCTGCTTCCTCCTCTCTCTCTCTGCCTACCTCTCTGCCTATTTGTGATCTCTGTCTGTCAAATAGATAAATAAAATCTTTTAAAAAAAATGATGGTAGCAGCAGTAACCGCGAACACTTCATAACATGCTCACACCATGCTCTGTGCCCTTTACACGCACTCCACAATGGACTTTTCCCCCAGCCCAACGAGGTAGGCTTTCTTACCCCTTTTGCACAAATGAGGAAACTGAGGCCCCAAGTGATCAGGCATGTTGCCCAGGGGACCTGGCTGTGGCAGAACGAGGATTCCAGCCCTAATACGTTGACACCAAAGCCTGGAGTTTGAATGACAAGCTGGAGGCCAGGCTGAGTCGCACACGTGTTTGGTTTGGCTGGCTCCGTGTTTAATTCTTTTCTAACTGGTTGGCAATGTCAAAGGATTGAGAGATTTCATGTGAAAATCCATCATCCTGACTTCTCTAAGCAGAGCTGGGTGATCGGGCCATCATCTCACCTGGCAAAGGGTGGCCCTTGGCCCGACAAGGGAGGGGCTGCCTGACAGTCAGTGCCTTTGCTCTGTCCTTTCCCACAGGCCCACCAGTCTCTATTGTCCCTCTCCCACCTGCCCACCTCACCCACTTCTAGAACTAGATGGGGCAAGCACTGGAGTTTGGGATGCCCACGCCGCCTCGTCCACGGTGGCACAGAGAGAGCCCCGGTCTCCTTGGAAAGGCCTGCTTCACTTCTGCTCAGCCCTGCCTTCTACATTATGTTCGCACATAAAGCTTCCCCGTGTCCATAGTCTCAGTGGGGAGAGAGAGGCCCAGAGAGGGGAAGGCCTGCATGAGCTTCCTATCACTGCTGTAACAACTTTCCATGAATTTACTGCCTTAAAACAACACACATTTATTCTTTTATGGGTCTGGAGGCCTGAAGTACAGAGTGGGTCTCATTGGATAAGAAGCTATCTGGGGTCTCTTTTTATAAATGCTTGAATCCCACTGGGGAGGGTGGAAGGACCTGACCACCTCCCAAAGGCTCCATCTCCTAATACCATTGCACTGGGGAGTTAGGATTTCAGCATAGAAGTGGGGGGTGGGGGGAGACATTCAGACCATAGCAGAGAGAATGTTTCCTTGCCTTTCCTACCCTCTAGCGGCTGCACGGTTTCCTCGGCTTGTGGGTCCCTCTCCAGCTGCAAAACCAGCAGAACGGCCTGGTCAAATCTTTCTCCCCCACCCCCCTTCCCAAAGACCACTGTGATAACACTGGCCTGCCTGGATCATTTCACCATCTCAAGATCCTTGACTCAATCTCATCCTTCGCCATGCCAAGTGACCTTCACATATCCTGGGGATTCGGGTACAGACATCCCTGGGACCGTTCTTCAGGACTCCTGGACATCTCCTGGCTCGGCCTGTCTCACTCCCCTGATCCACACTCCACACAGACCTTTCCAGAAATGCAAATCTGCGCACTTCCCTCTAAACTCACCGTGGCTCCCAGGGTGAAATCCAAATTCAATATCCAGCATTCAAAGGATCCACAATGAGGCCCCACCAGGTCCACCCTGGAGACTGTGCTGGAGTAGGGGGCTGGGACTCAGGGCTTCGGTTGCCCGATGATGTCAGACACATTCACATCTCTTATGTACTATCCCTCAGCTACTTGAGCAAAACGCGGTGAGCAGTTGACCCCATTTTATAAATACAAAGTGTCCAGAGAGGTGGAGTGCTTTCCCCAACACCACACAGCTAGTAAGAGGCTGACTTGAGGTTTGAACTTATGGCTCTTTACTACGTCCACTGCCTGGCGTGTGCTGTGGGCTGGACGAAGGAGTACAGAGGCGTGGGTGCTTGTCAGCATCTTCTAGCTCTGACACCAGCAGCCTCCTGGCAGGTAGCATTGTCAATAGAAAGCCAGAGAAGTCACCAGCACCAGCCCCGAGCAATTACCTTGGAAGAATCGTTCAAGGCATAAGGCTGGGGCTTAAGACACAAGGGTGCCAGGATTCAGCTACATACTGGATGCCTTGCCCTGCCCTGCCCTGCCCTGCCCCGCCCCGGCCCGGGACATGTTCGCAGCCCTGGAAATTGGGGTGCAGATTGAGCTTGCTGGGGAGAGTCCTCTCCCTGCAGCCACCATGGTGAGACCAAAGCACACTCTCCTCCTTTCTGGACTGACCCCTTACTCTCCCCCCATGGTAGCCTCTAGTTCTCGCAGGGGAACCAGCCAGAAGGGAGGGGTAATCCAGACTACTATGGACAGGGCAGTGTGAAAGTGGGTGTCGCTGCAGGCTTGCAGGGGATCCTCAGGGCTCCAAACACCCCTCATCAGGGCAGCCTTTCCACTGACAGCTCAAGTTCACCGCACACCTCCTGATCTCCCCATTGTGCGCGGCTAGCAGGTTCATGGCTGGCCCATCCACATGGCTCACCTTACTGCCTCTAGCTAGTATTGCTATTTTTGTGATCTCATTCGCTAGAGGAGGGGGCCTGTGACTAGGGCAGCCTGCGCAGTGCCGGGACACGGCAGCCTCAGCCTGGCCCTCCACTCCACATCGTCAAACTCTAGCAGCTTTCTTGGCTGGCTGGGCACCCAGGGGCACAGTGACATAGACACTCCGAAGCCTTGTTTCACTGTCTTCATCTTTGTGTGGTTCATACTAAGTCGACGATTTCAGTCCATTCTATATCTTTTTCTTTTTTTAAAAAAAGATTGTATTTATTTATTTGAGTGAGAGATGGAGAGAAGCAGAGCAAGAAAGGAGAAATAAGCTCCCCACTGAGCAAGGAGCCCAACATGGGACTCGATCCCAGGATTCTGGGATCGTGACCGGAGCCGAAGTCAGATGCTTAACCGACTGAGCCACCCAAGGTGCCCCAGGCCATTCTAGTTCTACTCTTAAAACATACAAAATGTTTGCAATATACAGACATGTCACTTCTTGTCTATAAACTCTTTAACCAAATACACTTTAAAACATTTCTTAATTCATGTGTATCAGAAGTATTTCCACTTTTCCAGAAGAGACCACATTCCTGGCCCGGGGCGGATGGGGGAGATGGCGATGATGTTCCATACTCCCTCAGCTTGTTCTGCATTTTCAGTCATTCATTCAACACCTTGGTTGTGTGTCGTGCCAAGTGTTCTGTCTGGGGAGTACCACGGCGGACAGGACTAACACCTTTCCTACCACCTGGAGCTCAGATTTAAGAGGGGACACGGGCAGTAATAGTCACATGAGAAAAGGTCCTCTGAAGAAACAGGATGGGGAGGCATAAAAGAGAGAGGGAGAATACTTGAGATCAGAGGTCAAGGTCAGGAGAAAGGGGATGGGCAGTTTCCAGTCCTATGAGGTAGAGACAGATCTTGCCCAGGTCCCTCCCCGCTCCTCTGTGCCTCAGGTTTTTCCTCTGTGGAATGGGCAAGGGCAGTCTCTCTACTCTGCCAAGCTGTTCGAGGATGGAAGGAAGAAGTGCACAGAAAGGACATTTTCCAGCAAAAGCAGAATGCCCACATGGAGAGAGCATCACTTCTGGGTCTGTGTGTGTGTGTGGAAGGCCGGGGAAGCAGCCATGGAGGTAGCCTGCCTGGGTTGAGATGCCAGCCTTGCTGATTGCCCAGTCCTCTTCCCAGTATAGGGTTTACCTTGGGTCTGTAACTGACTTCCAGCCCAGGTCAGCGGCAGGAGGCTGGGGACACCTGAGGGGTGCCTCCAGGCACCAGGGCACCCCTGGGAACTCACAGGAGGATTGGGCAGCAGCCAGCAAGCAAGGCCAGGGGAGCACAGAGGTGACTCAGATGTGGTCCTGGTCCAAACGGGTCTCCATCCATGAAAAGACCTCCCCGGGGTCCACACAGTTAACACAGGCATAGACAAACCCACTCCCAGCCCAGGAGGCCAGGCAGCTTGGGGATTTCTAGGAAGGACCGTTTTCTGGGCTCCCTTGGGACAGAACAGGGAAGGGGGTTGGGGAATCTACGTCTGCCCAGCCCTGCGCACAGGAGATGCTTTCACGGCCCAGAGGGGGCTGGTGGAGGGAGAGCTGAGCTGCGGCCACCCAGCATCGATCTGCGTATATACAAAATGAAGTCTCCATGAAAGCCGAGAAACTGGAAAGATCTTTGAGCCAGGGCCTGGAAGATGACAAGAAATGCAGTTCATTCCCAGGCAGAGGGGAGGAGGGGCGGGTGAGGCAGGGGACAGCCACCGCGAGCAGCCTCTGCGGCGGCGTGCGGGGGTCTGTCCCAGGGAGCTGGTCGCCCGCGGGCACCGGGGAGCGGGGGCTCCGGTGTCAGCGGGGTGCGGGAAAGGGGCCTCACCCGGACAAAGGCCGTCCCCCGCGGCGGCTGCGAGAGCGCCCTGCCCCCTGGTGGCGAGCCGCTCCCTTGCAGCTAGCGAGCGAGTCCTCCCTTTGTTTCCTGCGGCAGCTGGAGCCAGGGCTTGCTAGGGATTCTGGAAGCCCGACTCTGGGCGAGGGGCGCCACCGGCCACGATGCCAGGGCGGTGCATGGGAGCCAGAACCGAATCCCAGCGCTAGAACCGAATCCTGACGCTGCGGGCCGCGGGCTACAAGATCTTGGCGGTCTCGGCCCGCTTACAGTCTTAATTCCCCCCTATGTAAAAGGGGGACAAGGAACAACCCAGTTCACGGGTTAGTGGGGGGATTGGTTGTGTTCCAGATACTGACTGAGGTCTTCTTGACTCCAGCCCCACATATACCCCCTTCCCCCATCTCAGCATCAGCTAATGGGGGGTTGTCTTCCCCTGACCCTAGTTACAGCTCCTTTGCAAGTTCCATTAAGGACCCATGCACCGTTTTATGAGCTTGAGTGGGATTTTAGAGATTTGACAGCGGGAGGTCTTAGCACACAGACCATAGTTTCCCTCTCCTCCTTTTTCCCACCTTCATTCTTCTGAGCCTTCCCCATACCTTCTGGTTGTCTTGGAGCCATCCATCTGGAAAACATCGTTTGTTGCTGGGGCGTGCCCTCATGGCCTCGTCCTGCATCCCCAGATATTGTCCCCAGGCAAATGCCATGCTCATCCCTGAAACGAATCTCCATGAATGGAAGGTCCTCCATCCTGGCTGGTGGGAAGTGTGTGGTGGTGGGTCTATGCTTGTTCAATCCTTTCTGGAGACAGATCTGCCACCAACTCACCCTGCGGTCACTGTTCTCTCTTTAACTTGATCCTTTCTGTCCTGCCACATCGAGGAGGAAAAAAGAGAGAGGAATAGAGAGGAGCAGAAATGAATTTGTTTGCTGGGGCTGCCATGACTAGTATCACAGACCGAGGAGGCTTCAACAACAGAGATTTGTCTCTTCACAGGTCTGGAGGCTGGTAGTCCAACATTAAGGTGCTAGCCGCGGGGGGCAGGGGTGTTCTTTGGCCTCTTCCCTTGTCTTGGAGAGAGGTAACCATTTTCTCCCTTTGTCTTCACATGACCTTCCTTCTGTGTGTCTGTGTAGTAATTTCTTCTTATAAGGACACCCCTCATATTGGCCAAGGGCCCAACCTTGTTTTAACTTAGCTCTTTAAAGGCCCCATCTCCACATACAGTCACATTCTGAGGTATTAAGCTTAGGATTTTAATACATGACATTTTGGGACACAACTCATTCCACAACTGAAGGAAAGAGAGAGAGAGAGGCAGGGTGGGATCTGGGGGAAGAAAAACAGTGTTGCCTCATATAGCCTCTTGCTTTCTCTTACCGGCGTTCCTATGAGGTAGTGACTGACCATAGACAGTGGCTTGAGGACCAAAAATGACCCACAGATGTGACTGGCAACATTTAGAAGCCAGGCGATTTCACACAAAACGTTGGATCTCAAGCTCCTCTTGGACATGGTGCCCTGAGTGGAGTCCATTTTCCTCAGGGCTTTGCCATTCCCCGAGCTGCCCACCCACCCACTTGCTCATCATGGTGAAGGGACTTTGACATGGGCCAGACAGAGGAGCAGATAAGGAGGTAACGGGGTGGGTGGTGAGGTCTTTGGATTTTATTTCAAGCGAGTTGAGAGCCACTGGAGAGCTCTGAGCCGAGGAGAGACAGGATCTGACTCATTCCCACAGGACAGGTCCGGTCCCCTGGAGGCGGCTGAGGAGGCGCAGGCCTGCGGATGACGTGGCTTATAGTTGGGGGTCATCATATGGGCTGAGCTGGGCTCTGGCTGGAGTTCAAGCTGCTACATTTGCTGACTGACCAGATGTGGGGTAGGAGACAAAGCATGGAGAATGAGACGAGGTTTGGAGCCAAGGACCTGAAAGGGGGGAGCTGGGAGCCACAAGAAGTAGGTTTTTCTCCCTTGCGCAGCCAGCCTGTGTGTTGGGCACTGGTGTCACTGTCCTGTTCCGTCCTCGGGACAGCACTACACCTGGGAGTCCCGAACGCCCATTTACTATGAGGCATGGCAGAGGAGAGGCCATCCCCAGCTTGGAACAGGAGCTGTGAGCTGAGCCTTGAAGATGGGCCCTGAGAACATCAACATGGACTCCTCTTCCAGTGCTCACTGGCTCCAGGCACCCTGCTGAGTGCTTTCTCTGTAGACTCCCCTGTCAGACCCCCTGTTGCCGTGGTGCAGGGGCTGACACGGTCCCTGGATTACAGATGAGAAAGCCAAGATAGGAGACGGGACGTGGCCACCTGATGGCAAAACTCCGAGCTTGGTGGACACTGCAGGTGGCCATGCCAGACACCGAGAGTTTTGCTCTGCATAACTTCCTGAGTCCAGGTCCTCCCAGTGTGCCTGCTGCTGATGGCATGGGACCGTGCCTGTCACGCTGAGCTGCTGCAGGGTGACAGATACCCATCTGTCTCTGTGGCTCAATAACATGGAAGGCCACTGCCCCACAACTGAAGACCCAGCACTTCTCTGTGCATGTGCGCATGCTCATATGCGGGCCTGTGAGTATCCCATGGGAAGGATGCAAGGACAGGGCATGTTGAAAGGCACCTTGCTGGACCCTCGGACCCTGCCAGGGAGCACTGTTTGTGCTCGGGAAGAAACTGAGGCTCCCTCCCTGGACTTCAAGCCCATTAGGCAAACTCTGGAGGTTTTACCAGCCCTGCTGCCAGGCCCTGCCTACATTTGCAGCACAATGAACAATAAACGTGAGTTGAATGAAGGCAGGAACATGTGGCTTCTTTGTTTTGAAGCCCTGTGTGCTCACTGCCCAAAAGTCTTATGTAACTCTGTGATTGTAAGTCTCACGTTATAGGGAAGGGATCTCAACTCAGGGAGGGGACTTCTGAGCCCCCAGGTATCCCACCCAGTTGGAGGGGGAGGGGGTGGAGGGGGACCGAGGGGGAGTGGAAGGGTTTGGCTGTGGGGGGCAAACCCTCCTCTCTCTCTGTCCCTGCTACTGAGCTGGGTTAGGAAGGAGAGACTTGACGTGTCACCCAGGCCAGATGCAAGTTCTTGCTTGTCCCTACTCTAGGAGTAGCCTAGGGACAGTCACTTCCCTTCTATGTCCCTTAGTGTTATACTGTAGGAAATGGAAGATAATAACACATATCTCGGAGGGGGAGCTTGAGAATGGGACAGAGCATCCCTGGGCTGGGTAAACTCTAATAATGATACTAATTGGCATTGCTGAGGATCACCCTGTGCCAGGCACCCTGCTAAGCTTATTTAATTGTCTGAAGTCAACACTAATATCCTCCCCACTTTTCACAGGAGGAAACAGGAGGATCACAGTAGTGCAGAACCACTTGGCTTAAGTGGGAATGCATTGTGTGGTTATTATCATCATTCCCGTTCTTGAAATCAAGCTCATTGAGTTTAAGGACACTAAGGTTTGAATCCTCCTCCTCTCCTTTTCTCCTGCACCCTCAGGGGAGGGTCCCAGGGGCTGAAGAGCTGCAGGCTTGAAGCAGAGGCTGGGAGCTCCATTGGAGCCCTTCTGGGTGGTATGGGCGCTTTGGCTGTCACAACACTGCCCCCCAGTGGTAAGGATGCAGCATAGCCCCTGTGCAGTCTCCCGACGCTCAGACCTCAGAATCCTCCAGAAAGGATGATGTTCTGGGAAAGGAACCACAGACTCCAGGATAACTGGAGCTGAAATTCCTCCCGTGTGCTATAAAATGAATCTGCATTCATGCATTTCTTGGTGTGGGAGTAAGCGTCTCTTTGAGTAAGGCTTCTGGAGACAATGCCCACACCCCCCTTTCTAGCACCTTGTGCCAATAACATGTTGATAATGGCTTCTCAACCGGCTTCCAGAGGGTAAAAGCTGAACATGCTGCCTTTGCCAGTTTCCATGGTGTAAATGCTACCAACATGGCCATTGCTGAGTGACCAGCCCTCAGAGGCCTCCGTTGGCTTGGGACTGAGGAGCGTCAGGTCTGAACGGGCTGGGGTTTTAGCTTTTTAAACATTCCTCTGTGCTCATACATACAGTCACATTTGCTGTGGCTCTTGTCTGACATAAAATGGGATGGCGCCTCACATTTTTTCTTCCATGTGCTATTTTCACTGAAGGATCAGGCCCATCTCCCTGGCTGGTGTAGACAGATCTGTCTCCTGCTCTGTCATTGGTGCAAAGCAGTCCATTGGAGGGATTCCTTGGGCTCATTTACCCAACACGCCCCAAGGAGCATCCAGGGACAGCCTGGGTGAATTCCTCCTCTTCTGTGTCTAAAGTCAATGTTGAAATATGAGTCTTCCTACTTGTGTTTTTATGATCTAGAGAATAAATCTTCAAGACGGGGATTTCTAGGCCCAAGGTTAAGTGTGTATGAAGCTATAATAAACAGTTCCAGAATTCCTTCCAAAATGTTGTCGCAGTTGGTGCTCCCACGTCCATCCTAAGAGAATGACGATTGCTCCGCATCAGAATCCATTTACCATTTTTTCCCAGCATTACAAATCTAATGAACAACATCAATATTGCCTTTTATTCTGTACTTCCCTGATGACAAATGAAATGGATTTGCCTTTGTACATCTTTGGTTCGTATTTAGATTACATCGTTTGCCTTTTATTTATTAATTTGTAGGAGTTCTTCATATATCATGGAAAATTGACTCTGTGTCATAGATGCCATGTTTTACCCCAAACTTTCTGCCTTTGCATGCGGATTTTTTTAAATTTATTCATGAGATTCAAGATTTTATTTATTTATTCGTAAGAGACAGAAACAGAGAGAGGGGGAGAGGGAGAAGAAGGCTCCCCACTGAGCAGAGGCCCGATGTGGGACTCAATCCGAGGACCCTGGGATTATGACCTGGGCCGAAGGCAGAGGCTTAACCCACTGAGCCACCCAGGCATCCCTTGTGTGGTACTTTTTACTTTTTACTACACAAAATTTAAGCGCCTTGGAAATTCTTCTGTGTTTCTCCTACTCTAAGGCACCTCGGTTTTCTACTTGTTTAAGCTGTTCTTCTCCGTCCAAAGTCATTTTTCTGAAACATAATCTATTATTTTCACTTCATTTTTTACATTTAGATTCTGAATGTACTTTAAACCTTTTTAAAAAAATGTAGCATGCTTAATATGGTCCAGCTTTTGTTTTCTCTCAAATGGAAAGTCCCATTTACTTCTAACTGCAATGAAATCTCACCATTTTAAATATTAAATTTCTGTGTAAACTTGGGTATGTTTCTAAGTGCTATATCTTGCATCCCTCTTTTCTTGTTGGTCATTGCCCTATTGGACCTTTGCTGTGTGTTGTTTTTAAATTTCTGGGGTCATATCATCCCGTCTTTTTATGCTGGGTTTAGAATGAATTGAAATGTTTTCTGTTTCCAGGAATATATTGCATTTTTTCCACATTTGTTCTTCTTCTATAAGAACTTTGAAATAATGTTGTCCTTTCCAAAAAATATTGAGATCCTAATTGGAATTGAATTAAACAGTAAGAATTCACATTTTTATGGTACTTGCTCTTCCTCTTTGGGAACAGAGAATCTCTTTCTGCTTGTTGTCTTGTTTGATGTCCTCAGTAAGACCGTGGAGCTTTAGTCTTAGAAGTGCCCTGTCTTTTGTGTTAACTGTCTTTTTCTATTAACTGTGTTAATTGCTAAGTATTTATAATTTGTCTTTAATGTAAATAATTTCATTTTTTTAAAGATTTTATTTATTTATTTGACAGAGAGAGATCACAAGTAGGCAGAGAGGCAGGCAGAGAGAGGAGAAGGGAAGCAGGCTCCCTGCTGAGCAGAGAGCCCGATGCGGGACTCGATCCCAGGACCCTGAGATCATGACCTGAGCCGAAGGCAGCGGCTTAACCCACTGAGCCACCCAGGCGCCCCAATAATTTCATTTGTTAAAAAATTTGCTTCTAAATGGTTAGCATAAATGCAGAGAAAAGTCTTTGATTTTATGACTATCTTTAAAGTAGATCGTAGGGCACCTGGGTGGCTCAGTGGGTTAACTGTCTGTCTTCAGCTCAGGTCATGATCCCAGAGTTGTGGGATCGAGCCCCACGTCGGGCTCTCTGCTGAGCGGGGAGCCTGCTTCTCTATCTCTCTCTGCCTGCCACTCCCCTTGCTTGTGCACCCGCTCCCTCTCTCTGTCAAATAAATAAATAAAATCTTAAAAACATAATAAATAAAGTAGCACGTAACTGGGGAGATCATTGTTTCCCAGATGCTAATTCAAGTCCATAAGAGAAGCGCTGAGCTTCAGCTGGGCCCAGTTGGTGATGGGAAGTGGTGATCACTGGCTAGGGCTGGCATCTTTCCCCCTTCCCCCAACGAGGCCTGCCTTGCAGACCATCAGCAAGGCCCAGGCAGGAGGCAGCCAGGATTCACGTCCTCACTATAGTTGACCCTTGAACAGCATGGGGGGTTGGAGCACTGACTTCCCATGCAGTCGAAATGACTTTTGACCCCCCAAAACTTAACTACTAATAGCTTCCTATTGACCAGAAGCCCTACCAATAAGGTGTATAAGTCAGCCCATCTTCTATATGTTACATATGTTAGACACGGTATTCTTACAAGAAAATAAGCAAGAGAAACAGAAAGGTTATTAAGACGATTACAAGGAAGAGAAAATACATTTACAGTACCCCATTGTATTTATCAGGAAAAAATTCATATAGGTTGACTCATTCAGTTCAGACTCGTGTTGCGCAAGGATCGGCTGTATCACTTTCGAGCTGGGGGCCCTCGGTGGAGGCCTTCGCCTCTCTTGGCCTCTGTCTTCTCATCCACTCACCAGAGGCGGTAAGCCTTGGCTCACAGAGCTTCCCACATTGTAGGAATCCAATACAACCCCCTTCCTCCCTCTCTTCTTTGATCAGGAAAATCTGATCACTGCGTGACACCCACGCTCGTCCTTCCGCAGTTTGCCATCTCTGTAAATCATAGTCCTCGGGGCGCCTTCAGAGTCCCCTATGTTGGAAGGGGAAACACCTTACCCTATACCAGCTTCAGCCATCGGGTGGAGGTGTGTGTCCTCCGGATGGCTCTAGCTCTCGCTCACCAGCCACGGGGTTGCCTTTGGACCTGAGTGGGCTCTAAGTGACTTCCTGGGGACAACAGTCTCCTCCTGTTCACGCTGTCTGGGGTGCAGATCCCTGATGGGTAAATGGGAGATGCCATCATGGCTGCATCTGGCTGTTGTCCTTGTTCACCCACATTTCCTGAAAGGACTTCTCCTATCTCCTTGTGGGACTCAGAGCAAGCCTACAGTGACTTTGGGAGGCGTGGCTTGTCTCCCCACCTGCTGGAAGAGACTGGAAAAGATCTGTGTGTGTTGGGGGCAGGGGGGTGTCTCATTATCATGGCTGCCGCTCCCGCCATCTTGCCTCCATTTGTCCATCCATTCATTCGTTCCCTTTTGCCGTTCTTCGGACTCTCATTCATTAGCCATTCAGGGAACACTGCCAAGTACTCCAGGTCCTGGAAGGGACACAGAAGGATGGAACCTTGGATAGTTCCTCACACCGATCCTTTGTAGGCTGAATGCGTGAATGAACGAGTGCATATCAAGGTGAGGTTCATACTCATAAGGGAAATATGGTGTCGTGGAGATTGGTGCTGCCATAGACCAGGCAGAACCAGGCAGAAGCTGAGGAGAAGCTGAGACTAGAGCATCCACGTGCTGACCGAGGCAGAGTGGTGACAAAGATTCTCCCCTTGACAAAACTCCACTTAGGGTCCTCTGAGCTCTTCTTCAGTGATATCTTGGACTTCCAGGTTCACCTCGGCATTGCCCAATTTTAGCAAGAATCCCACTAAGTCAGTCTAACCAGAATCCCCCACCCTCGATATCCAAGCAGGTTCCTCATCCCTCCATAAACCCCCTGCCCCACTCAGTGATATCTGATCACACTGACCTGTCTTCAGCAAGCATCTGTTCGGGTCAATGTAGCCAGAATCCCTCTGTTGAGAGTTTAGCTCATGGGATGGCTGTCTGGGGGCAATATCCATTCTGTTTGGCCAAGAAGCCGGGGTGTCCTTACACCGATGCTAAGGCCCTCAGGCGAATGTTCTGGACAGCAGCTGCAAGTCAGTTGCAAACGTCAGCCTCCGACTTCATTTCCCAGCAGCCGTGGTGATCAGCAGTTTCCCCGGCCTCCAAGCTTCTGTGTACCTTCTGCACCACTTTGGGAAGACCCCCGGGGGGGCTTACCAACCACCACCACCGGCTCTTTTGGTGTGAACTGACCAATCTGGGCCCAGCTCTGGGACCCCTCAAGCCACGTTGTCTATCTCCTGCAGCACCTGTGAGCCCTAAACTTCCTCATTTCAACTTCTCTTGGAGTCTGTTGTGGAACGGAGGCTCACCATCAGGCATCCTGTGCCTCCCTTGGTAAGAGCCCATTTGGGGACCCTAACAGGCCCCCGACCTGATGTGTCCTTCACGCACTGACCTCCATTCTGCTCCTTGGCTCTGAATTCACGCTTGCCTGGGACTGTATTCAGGGTTGAGTGCCTCTCTCCCCCACTGTAAGACCCCATTGCAGCAGTCAGTCCCTATACCTATGGACATAGTTCCTCTTAAATGAAGTCCTCCGTACCAGCTTCAGCAGGTGTCATGGCGGGATGGCAACTCTCCTCCTCCCGTGGGCACCCCAAGTCTACAATTACATAGAAACAACCGAGTGACCACCACACATCCAACAGAAGAGAAGAAAGCCACATCGAAACAGGTAGGAGGTGCTGGGATCCAACCCCCCCATAAACTGCAACTCCAGAGCAACAACCCTCACCCATGAGGAGCTCCAAACCGGTAGCTTCCTCCTGAAGAGCAGAGGGTTCCAACCCCACAATGGGCACCCCAACTTTTAAAACATACATCTGAGAGAAAGCAAATAAATGAGTAACAACAAATGCCATGAATCATTTTTCGTAATCAGTGTCATGGGTTTGGGAATGACAGCGAAGCCCTCAGCCTACAGCAGCCCCTCACGAGTTGTGTCCTCCTGGGCAAGTCATTTTACTTCCTGGCCTCTCCATTTCAGTACCCAGGAAGTGAGGTTAATGAAGTTTACCTCAGGGATGCCTGGGTGGCTTAGTCAGTTAAGTGTCTGACTCGAGCTCAGGTCATGATCCTGGGGTCCTTGGATCGAGCCCCGCATCAGGCTCCTTGCTCAGTGGGGAGCCTGCTTCTCTCTCTCCCTCTGCCTGCCACTCCCCCTGTTTGTGCCTTCTCTCTCTCTCTCTTTAATACATACATACATACATAAAATCTTTTTAAAAAGTTTATCTTGGGATTGTGTGAAAGGGTTTGGCTCTGGAATGTGTTTACGGGGTGGTGGTGGGGGGCTGGGTTATCAGTGTGCTTGCTTCCCCAAGGCACATGTGCAGCTATGACCAGCTTGGGGGGTGGGCAGAGGGCAAGGGGAAGGGATTCTACTGGGTTCCTTTGCCTTCCTCCCCAGGCAGGTATCTCTTTCTTTCCCTGTGATGCATCACGGTTGGTAGGACTATCTCGCACTTTTCTGTGCAGAGGATCTCCTTTCCCTGCACTGAACACTTTTTTTTTTCCTGTTCTCCTTTGATTTTTCTTTGATTTTATATCATTGTTTCACTTTAATCTTGGAAGGCTGTGAAAGCCTAAATTCTATTCCCCACTAAGAGAAACCAGAGACCCTTGGAGTGATATCCAACTCCAGGTCTGGGACTGGGAATGTGCAAGGTGAGTGTGAAATTTCTCATCCTTCTTGAGAGTAAGAAGCCATCAAGGACATCTAGACTGGGCGAGGAGCCAATCCGAAGGATCTCTCTTCTGTCTAGAGATAGGATGATTCCAGCCTTAGAAAGAATAATGGTTGCGAGGGACGGAAATACAGCAAATGCATAATGAGGTTACTACTCACTTTTGGAGGTTGCTAGGTTACCAGTTCATTATTCTGAAAATTGATAAATAAAGGGAAAGAATACAACACACTCATCTTTCCTTTCCTCTACAGACCATATTTCAGGATGAGCAAATGGTTGATGAAGACATGTTCTCTTTAGCAGAATCAAAACTAGAAAAGGCAGAAGGAATGACAGACTTGGAAAATTAACTTTGTGCAAATAAAGCTTTCCATCTTGGCAAGGGTCGTTAATGTCTGCAAAAACTCCCAAGGGACAGAGTGATGCGTTAACTCATGCTAGATGCTGAGGTGAGGTCTGATGCTACGTTACCTCAGTGGACAATTTAACACCACCAAAGCGGGGCCACCCACACATGAGATGTCTCCAGGCACAGTAGGAAGTCCACAGAACCACCCGTAAGGTATGCTTGCCAAACACTCACCTGGGATCCCACCAAGCTTCCAGAACTAATTTTCCAGGATACTTGTGGGAGAAAGGAGCGTGTACACAGCATTAGTCAATCAGCCAAAACCATGATGTGAGAGCTTCTACCAGAAAAATGACCCTGCTTTTTCAAGAAGCAAATGGCTGGCAGGAGGAGGGGGAGAGAATCTCTGGAGAAAGAGAACTAAGAGACATCCCAAAAAAAGCAATATTGGATCCTTTATCTGGATCTCAATTCCAACAAACCAACTAGAGAAAGGCATTTTGAAGACAATTGGGGAAAAATGAGTAAGAAGTCCTTATGTTACAGAAACTCACACTGAACTAAAGACTCCGGCTTTCTGGCTGGACATTCACTGGTACAGGTTTTCCCGAGGTGATTTTCGTCCCCGGGGCCGCCTCATACCCACGGGGCTGGGAAGGAGAGGGATCTGAGGCTTTTCCTCTTCTCCTCTCCCATATCATGGCACTTCCCTGCCTACAGACATCCAGATTCTATCTTCTTTCCCTAACACCACTGGTCTCACCGATGGAACACCTCAACTGGGTTTCCACGCCCAGCGTGGGGTCCCAGCCAGCTCATTCTGCACTTAGCATCCAGTAAGATCCTTTAGGCTTTCTGACATGAGTTAGAGTCACAAGCTGCTGTCAGAAATGAACTTGACAATTCTACATGTTCACCCACAGCATTAATTTCACGGTGTTCTATTTATGTCTTACGTCGTTGTCCAACGTAGGCAATCCCAGCTGGCAGGAGACTTCCCTCCTTGAGGTCATTCAGGAGATGAGGTGCCTTTCATTCTGCGATTCCATCTTCCTCTGGGGCCTGCAAATCCCCTGCATCCTGGGGTGGAGGGAGAAGGGAGCACACAGAGGGCCCTGATTTTTAAGAGCTACATCCTGGTGGTGTCAGACTTTTCATTGGTGAGAACCAGGCATGTGGCTGTCTGTGGGTGCAAGGCAGGCTGGGTAAAGTAGTCCCTGGCTGGTCATCTGTGTTCCCAGAAACAAGGCCACACGAGCCACTCCACAGGGGGAAGGTGACTGTATGTGATAACGTGTAGAGTGCTTAGAACCGTGCCTCACCCCATAAGTGCTTGATAAATGTTATCACTTATTATTTAACTAACATCCACACATCATTCTAAAAATTCAACTAGAACATGAAGATACAATAAAAATGAATTCTCCCTTCCATCCCCCAGTCATTTGCCAAGGAAACCGGTGTCACCAGTTTCTAGCACATTCTTCCAACATGCATCACGTGTATGCATTCACAGATATAAATATATAATCTATACACACATACGTATTTTTAAGATTTTATTTATTTATTTGTCAGAGAGAAAGCGAGTGAGAAAGCATGAACAGAGGGAGCTGCAGAAGGAAAGAGAAGCAGGCTCCCAGCTGAGCAAGGAGCCCAACGTGGGACTCGATCCCACAACCTTGAGATCATGACCTGAGCCAAAGGCAGCCGCTTAACCGACTCAGCCATCCAGGCATCCCTACATATATATTTTTAAAACAAAAATGATACCATGACATATATCTGCTCTGTTCCACTTAAGAATATATCTTGGAGATCATTCCAAATTTGCACAGGTGGGTCAGCCCCATTCGCCTTAGCAGCTGCATAGTTTTCCACCGAATGGTGAAGACATCATTATTTAACCAATCTTCTACTGATGGGAGGGACGTTTACGTAAATTCCATTTTTCTTTCCACTTTGGTCAAAGGAGAACAAATAAATAATCTCTATGCTGTCTGAACACAAGAATGAGAATAGAGGCTCTGATTTATGGAGGACAAGGAGTTGTCCCTGGGGCCAGACCTGTTTCCTGCGGGTTCATGCTGGAGGACTGACTAGGACGTGCAGCTTGCGGGGAAGTCAATAAGACAGGAGTCCATTTTTATTTATTTATTTATTTTTACTAATTCAATGACCCTTCCCTGCTTCTTTAGCTTTAACAAAGTCCTATTTTCTGGATTCTTGGTTTGGTTCCCCCTCATGCAGTGTGTTTGCGTCCCCACAAAAGTATCTGGCGACAGAGGGAGAGGCCCTTGGTAGGGGCCACAGGGACCAGTGACCTGGCTGGCAGAGAACTTTTCAAAGTCCCCCAAATCACAGCCTTCTCTTGGTGCTGCTTAGAAATGACCCATGAAGTCATCCCCTTTACTTTCCTGCTCCTGGGTCTCTCTGGGTCTCAGCACCCCAACCTGAGCCCAGACCAAGACCACAGCCGAATGGCATCTGTGGCGGGAGCTCTGGGAGCGGGCTTGGGCCCCGTGCTCTGCACGCTGACCTTCTGTGGCTGCTCCCACAGCCCGCCGGGCAAGGGAAGAGTGGAAGTTGTGTGCTCTTGACCAACAGCTCCTTTTCTTGTCTTTTCTTTACTGGTAGACAGTGTCTGCCACTCCTGAGGCTGAAAATGCCAGACACTCATATCCCCAGCCTCTTTTGAACCAGTTTTAGACAATGAAGGAAAGTTGGCTCGGATGGAAAGTCCTCCCCCCTCCCACACCCTTTTCTGCATCTGGACATGGTTTCGTGAGGATACAGTACGGGGAACAGGCGTGAACATCTGGGGAAGGCTGAAAGAGTCACGCAGAAGCTGACCCGGGCCCTGACAGCGTCATCTGCTGAATTATCCCAGCCAGTGCCTGCCTGGGTCCAGATCATCTCACGGCTAAGAGAGAGGATATGATGCTTCCAAGGAATGTGGCTGGTAGGGCGAACCAGTTATCGTGATGACTCTGGGAGGCGGAAGTTCTATCTTTTCTTTTCTTTTTTCCAGAAGTTAAAGCCACGGTTTAGCCACAGCCAAAGCCCAGGGGTTGTGTAATTTCCACAAGGTCACACAACTTCCAGTCCAGGCCTCCTAATCTAGGGAGAGGGGCGAGTAAGACTCAGGACATCTACTTGAATTCAAAGCTTAGGTAAACAAGTTCTTTAAGTGTAAGCATGTCCTAGGAAATATTTGGGATTTTTTTTACACTACATATTTTTCTTTTAGTACTTTACACTATATTTTTATTACTATTTTACACTATGTTTTTCACTACCAATGTGTTGTTTATGGGAAACCCAATTTAACCGTATGTTGTATTTATTTGCTAAAATTTCACAAACCTATAGGCTTAGGATCCTGCTTTTGTGGCCCATTGCCAAGCTGCACTGAGTTCACCCAGCATGTCGGCCACCTGTGTAACACAGGATAGAAAAATGGACCGTGTTGTCAAGATGCCAACTAGGGCATCAATGAAATAGGCCCATAGTGCCTTTCTCCAAGCTCTAGAGTGCAGACTGGTGGCAGGCATACAAATCCATGCCCATCTTTCCCTGGGGCAAGTCTGTTAACCCCTCTGGATCTCACTTAGTCTTCTGGAAGTTAACAAAAATCTTAGTATTCAAGACAAAATGAGATCACATCTGCAAAACATTAGCTCAGTGCCTGCGGCAAGGTACTGTATCAGGTCCTCTCTTCTTTCTCCTCCTCCTGATAACGTCCTTATGTGGTATTATTATTTGTGTTACCACCGTCACCACTGTTATAGTTTCGATTATTAACGTTAAGTGTCCGACTTTGCAGCCTGTGAGGAAGACCTCTCCTTGAAGCCGCTTCTCTCAATGCTGCCAGAAGAGGGCGCCATTGCCTGACAAAGACGCAGCCACCAGGCCCCAGTTGCTGGGGGAATCGGGTTTCTCTGTGGGTGCCTCTGGGCCCCAGGTTGTTAAGTCAGCCTGCCTGGCTGCCTCAGACCTGTCACTGCCCTCCTTACCAGCTCAGTCCTGTTCGGGGAGCCTCTGCCTGGCCTCCCATTTAGGAGCATTTTCTAACAGGCTACTGTTGAACTAGTTCTTTCTTTTACCTCTTACTCACCCATGCTCTGGTTTTTAACAAAAGTCCTGGTGGAGAAGGATCAGAATAGGCTCTGTGGAGGTGCTGTCTACCAGCCTTCCGAGTTGTTTCTCCCGAGTCTTTCATCATGGGAGAGTCAGATGGAACTGAAGCCTGGCTCTCCTGCTTCTCCTGTCGCAGGCCAGGCAACCCTGGGCTCGTACGGTCATCCTGCTGAGTTTCTGTTTCCTCGTCCGTGGAAAAGGGAAAGGTCCCTCCTGAGACGCGGAAGAGCCGATGTGGCAAATGTGCCCCCTACCCCCCCTTCCTGGGGGCTCGGTCAGCAAGACATGTCTCGGTTTTCCCTCCGTACTTTGGAGACTCTTCCGGAAACATCCACACAAGGGAGGTTCTAGGGCATCTAGTGACAACCGGTGACAGCTGGTGGTGACAATAATAATCGAAGAGCTTGCCACAGTCTCCCAAAAAGGTCATCACATTTATGGTTTTTTTGTTTTGTTTTGTTTTTAAGATTATTTATTTATTTATTTATTTGACAGAGAGAGATCACAAGTAGGCAGAGAGGCAGGCAGAGAGAGAGGAGGAAGCAGGCTCCCTGCTGAGCAGAGAGCCCGATGCGGGACTCGATCCCAGGACCCTGAGATCATGACCTGAGCCGAAGGCTTAACCCACTGAGCCATCCAGGCTCCCCCACATTTATGGTTTTAATCCTCCCAAGAACTCTGTAGGAGAAAGTGTATTTTTGCATTCATCTTAGAGCAAAGGTGCTGAGTGGGGGCTGGGGCGGGGGGAGCATTTCCTCAAAGGATAGATGTGTTCACTCACAGTATTGTGTTCTGGCTGGGCCACGGTTGTCTCTAGCCTGTCTGCGGGGACATGGGGGGCCAGTAAGCGGCTTCTCTGCGCCGGGGAGCTCAGATGGCTCTGTGTAGGTGTTGTTCTGTTTGTTGCCCAGGGCAGCCTTACGAGGAGGCGAGGGTTTCTACGTCTGTTTTATAGACCAAGGGATGGGGCTGAGGGAAATCAAGGAACTTGCTAGAGAGCCAGGGTTGGAAGGCAGAGTGTCTGACCCCAGACTCATGCTGGGGCCACGGCCCACAAGAAGAGAATGCAAGGCAGGCCGCTCAGCAGGGCTAGGAGCCGTAGGCTCACAAGCCCGGGAACCTGACCCCGACCCTCCCTCCCCCATGCGACCTGAGATTTGGCCTCTCCGTCTGCACAGGAGAAAGCCCGGTGCTAACCGCCAACTACAGGGATTATTCTGAAGCTCATATGAGAGAGCAGATAGAAAATTGTTTCCTAAACCAAGCTGGAGAGGTAGGATTCTAGCTGAGCCCACTCTGGAATTCGGACAAGCCTGGGCCTGTTTAGGGAAAGCCTGGGCAGGCCCCCAAGGAGTCAATTTCATGAGATTTGGGGTTGTTTACTGGTGCCGAAAAGAGAACGAGGATGTGACTCTGCACAGCAGAGTCCCAGGAAGGCAGCGGCTGGGAGCCCCCGCGTCTGCCCCAGCGATTGTCCTGCAAGCTCAGCTGGGGTACCGGGCCCGTATAGCCAGGGGCCAATGAGGCTGCTGAGGGACCGCGTTGGCCAGGGGATCCCTGAGCTGGACTGGGGCACCCTCAGAGCTGATGCAGGACCAGGGCCCAAAGCTCCTGAGTGGCAGAGGGCCTTGAGGGGTGGTTGGAGCGGAAGACACAAGGACTGTGTGTGAGGTCTACGGGGACCCTTCTGGGCTCTGCCAAGCATGTGCAGGCCTGGAGGGCACCCGGTACTTGGAGGCCCAGCAGTGAGACAAGGTCACTGCCATGTGCAGGACCCTGAGGTCAGGCCTGGGGAGATCTGAGCATCACCTTTAAAGGGCTGTGGTGGCGCGTTGGCATATTTTTCTTCTTCAGGAGAAAAGTGAGAAATGTAAAGTGATCTTCTGGCCAAGTCTCCGGAGACATGCTTCTCATGGGGGGGGGTGCCCTCCCCTGTCCCCTGGAGGGAGGCAGAGCGGCAGGCTTAGAGTCCCCCAGTGCTGAATTCAAAGCCTCACCCCACCTTTTATAGACACGGTGGTCTCACCTCTCCGAAGGGCACTCCCCACACCTGTAAAATGTGGGTGAGAGCAGGTGGCTGCCAGGTCCTGGGAACTCCTCAGTGAGACACCAAGTCCTGAGGCGCCTAACACAGCAGGGGGCACTCACCCTTGTTTTCCAGTTTTTCTCTTCCCTCCCCAATCCCTTTCCTTTCATTGGACTCCAGTCAAAGTGTACTGACTCTTTGGGAAGCAATTTGAATCCAACAGGCATCCCAGAAATTGTCATCTCAGTGCCTCTGGTAGACACAGTCTCAAAGCAGCCCATTGTTCCCTTCCAGGAACAAGACAGGCCAGGAATCTCCCTGTGCGAACCTGGTCTCCTTCGGTTCCCCATGAAACTCTTTTGCTCCGTTCCTTTTCTTTCTTTCTTTCTTTCTTTCTTTCTTTCTTTCTTTTCTTTTTGATTTTATTTATTTATTTGACATGCAGAGAGAGACAGTGAGAGAGGGAACACAAGAAGGGGGAGCAGGAGAGGGAGAAGCGGGCTTCCCGCTGAGTGGGAAGCCCAATGCGGGGTTCGATCCCAGGACCCTGGGATCATGATCTGAGCTGAAGGCAGACGCTTAATGACTGAGCCACCCAGGCGCCCCGCCATTTCTTTCTTTTTTCTTTTTTTTAAATCACAGCTGAGCATGATCGTATGTTCTTTCGTCTCTACTTTTCATACTCCTTTTGCATGCAGAGGCCCGCTGACTATCTGGACTTCAGAGAAGTTAGTCTCCTGAAAAAAGATGCGGTGTGAAGTGTGGGAAATGAAGAGTAAAGCTCACAGAGTGAAATCACTAAGGGATCGATCTGGAGAGGACAGGACAGGTGGGAAGAACATAGCTTCCGTGTTTGCCAAGAGGCTCGGGCAGGGCTGTGCAGATGCTTGGGGGCCAAAGGACAGGAGGAAGGTGGCTTTCTCTGCAAAATCATTTTCTTTTCCAAGAATGCAAAAGCACATAGTGGTTCATTTTAAAAAGTCAGATGCCTCTGACATCAAAGGCCATGTCCAGGTTGGCACAAGGAATTGATGGCCAAGGCCATTAAGGGACGGCCAATTATGTGAAAATGTTGCTAGTTCTTGTTATGGGAAGCGAGGGCCATACATAAAAACAACGGTAATACCACAGTGACGTAAATACATTTTGGCAAGGTCTTTTTTTCAATTTCTTTTCTCTCTTCAGCCAATGAACCAGCTATTTAAAGAGTACAATCAATGATTTAGGAAAAAGAACAAAGAAGATGAAAAATGAGGAAATCTGGCCTATCTCTCTGTGCATTCAGACAGAGTGTGGTGACAGCCCAGGAAGCAACAGGAGACAGGGACAGAATTGATAGCTAGGCAATCTGGTGGGAGCTGGGTACACTGATTTTTAAAGTCGGAATGCACCTGGGTTTAAATCCCAGCAACACCGTTTGCAAACTCTCAGACATTGGGCAAACTTTGGTAACTTCTCTCAGCCTCAGTCTTCTCACCTGTAAAATGGGATAATTGTGTTAACTACCTCCTAAGGCAGCTGTGATATTAAGAAATATTAAGAGTCCACAGGAAGCGAGGCACCTGGGTACCTCAGTGGGTTAAAGCCTCTGCCTTCAGCTCAGGTCATGGTCCCAGGGTCCTGGGATCGAGACCCCACATCAGGCTCTCTGGTTGGCAGGGAGCCTGCTTCCTCCTCTCTCTCGGCCTGCCTCTCTGCCTACTTGTGATCTCTCTCCAATAAATAAAATCTTTATAAAAAAAAAAAAAAAAAGAGTCCACCCGGAGCCCTCAGTTAAAGGGCATCATCACCATTGTAATTTGCAGAACTGGCCACTAGGAGGCTCCTTATGCTGCTCCTTGTTCACCGGGCCAACACTTCTTTCCAATCAGTCAGTAAATCCTATTAAGACTCTCTTAAAAATATCTTTCAAATCCATCTTCTCCCTTCTACCCACCCTTCCACTGCCTGACTTGGCTTACACTTCATGTCCCCAGGACTATCCAGAACTGGAGTCCCTCCTCCAGTCTCCCCTTCCTACTCACCCCTCCCCATGAGCCAGGAGGGCGCCACATAGAGACTTAATCACAACCTCAGCTTAAAACCCTGTAGTGTCTCCATCACCTTCTGGACGGGACCCAAGTGCCTTAGTAGGAGTATTGTGTTTATCAGAACTTGTTCAATGGAAAGTGACAGAAATCCACTTAAGACTGGCTTAAGGAAGTAATAAAAGTGGGGTAGAAGAGTCAGTTCAAGTCTTCCAAGGAAGCAGAAGACAAGGTAGGAGTGGACATGTAAGAGACAGATGCACCTGGGAAGGCTCAAGGGGAGCGGCAAGGTGATTCGAGCTTGATCCTGTGACCAGACCTGTGGGCCTCTTTCATCCCAGGGCTGGGCCCAGGAAGCCATAAGACGGGTGAGCACAGAGCCTTTCAGACAGGCAGAGCTAAGTCCTCACCCTGCCTGTGGCACTCATATGCATGAAAGCTCCCAGAAGTGAGACCCTGCCTGTCCACTCAACCTATTCCTCAGCACCTGGCACAGTGCCCAATACATAGTAGGTTCTCAATAAATATTTGAGAGATAAATGAATGAACCTCTCTGAGCCTTATTTTCATCATCTGAAAAATCACGGTAACAACAGTAACAGTAACAATTAGCACAGTCAAGACGATTTGTCAAGATCCAACCCCTCCACACAACCTGTGAAGCTCTGTGTGATCTGGCCTCGATGTACCTCTTCAGCCTCATTCCACACCTAGTTGTGTAGCTCTCTAGACTCCAGCCACTGAACTTTGTTCCGATTTCTCATATTCACCTATGCTCTAACCTCAGGACATTTACACATGCTACTCTCTCTACCAGAGGCGTTTCCCTCCCCTTCTTCCCCTAGTTAGCTGCTGGCCACCTCTAACACCCAGCTTTATGGCCCCTCCCTGGGACAAGTCAGATACTCCCATTGTGTGTTCTCAGAGCACTGTGTGCATTTTCTTCCTAGGTCTTCTCAGAGGAGGTCTTGGTGTTCTCCAGAGAACCAAACCAATTAAAAACAGAACACACACACACACACACACACACACACATTCTATTTATCCATATAAAGAGCTTTATTGTAAGGAGTTGACTCACATGATTTCGGAGACTAAGAAGTCCCACGATCTGTCATTTATAAGCTAGAGACCCACTAAAGCCAGTGGTTTGGTTCCATTCTGAATCCAAAGGCCTGAGAACCAGGAGAACTGATGGTGTGAGTACCACCAGTGTGAGGGCAGGAGAAGATTCATGTCCCTGCTCAACAGTCAG
Source organism: Neogale vison (assembly GCF_020171115.1). Lineage (NCBI taxonomy): Eukaryota > Metazoa > Chordata > Mammalia > Carnivora > Mustelidae > Neogale > Neogale vison. The sequence goes on along the minus strand of NC_058091.1, from coordinate 253,672,507 downwards.
GCAGAAAGAGAGCAGATTCTCCCTTCCTCTGTCGATTTGTTCTATTCAGGCCTTCAACAGATTGGATCAGGCCTGTGTGTGTAGGAAAGGGCAATCTGCTTTACTCAGCCTGCCAATTCAAATGCTACTCTGACCTGGACACACTCTCATAGATACACTGAGAAATAAAAACCAAATATGTGGGCTCCCCATGGCCAGGTCAAGGTGACACATTCCAGGAACCATCACAGAGGTGGTAGCTACGGGGACACTAGTCCTGTTTGGTTAACATCAGTCTTCCCCAGCCTGTCCTTGGCTCTGCAAGACTAGGGGTGGGGCTGGTTCCCGAACTTACAGGTATCTGGCACATAGTGGGTGCTCACATGTATTGGGCTGGATAGGCCAATGGGTAGATCAATGGGTGACTGCCTGGCCTGGTGCATTGTGCCAAGAGGGCACTCAACCAATGTTGGTCCCCTCAGGAGGTCTTAGTAAATGGTATTTAAGTCAATGAATGAATGAATGAGCTCATGAATGGCTGGAACCAATCTATTGTACAAATTAGTGGGAGAAGACAAACTCAGAAATGTAATTACGAAGCAATGAGCAAATGTCAAAAGAATTTAAGCCAATAATTGTAACAGTTCCCCAGCTGTCCCTCTCATTGTTCTTAAAATAAAAGAATTTCTGCTAATGGGGGCTGGGGGGGAAATGAAAAAGCCACATGAATGAAAAGAAGTGACCCCAAGAGCTGGCATCCCAGGAGGACAAGCTGGAGCCATCAGAGACTTCATGACAGGCTGTCATCACCGTCGCCATGAAGAGCCGGCAGAACTCCCCTCCAGCCACCCCAGGCCGCGGAGCCAAAAATGTACGAACGTCATGTCTGCAGTTGACCTCGGTTCCCAGTGCCTTTCTTCACATTCTTGGGGAGGCACTTGTGAAACTCAACCCAGATGCTGCACAAGGACAGACGAGGGAGTGTGTCAGGAGTCAGTACATCCACATACCTTTCCCGGCTTCCCAGCTGCAGACTGACAGGCGCCTCCGCGGGGCCCGCACCCACCCCAGAAACCACCCATGGGCCAGGCTGAGGCTTGAACCCCTGCACCAGCGTGCTGGAGTGGGAAGAGGCCCCAGGGGCCTTTGGTCTGTTCCTTTTGGACAGACCGGAAAATGGAGTCCCAGAGAGGGAAAATGGATGCCCAAGGTCACACAGCAAATGAAGACAGCAACGTCCTGCCAAGTCAGGGTGGAGCCTGAGGCAAAAGGAGGGAATCGGTAAAATGGGTTCTGCTTTTACTTCAAAATGTGGTATTTTGCTTATCAGGGATTTTTGCATTAATTTTGATGTTGGAAATAATGAATTAAAATATTACTAATCTTGATCATTGAGGTTTTTCCATGCCCTTGTAAACTTTGCTCCCAGGGCAAGTGCCCCACCCCGGGACCAGCCCTGGGAATCAACCCATATTTCGTGGGTGGGAGGTCCATGGCCCCTTCTCAGACAGGTGGCACACCTTCTGAGAAGAACTGGCTTCGTGGGCAGGCCCACCAGGATCCTAAACCTGCCCCTAGCACCCTCGGCCGGTGACCTTGAGCAGGTCACTGAACATCTGCGAATTTCAATTCTGTCTTCTAAAAATTTGGCAGGGCTTCATTCATCTAACTTTTTCCTGGCTTCCACCATGTGCCCGGCACAGCGCCTGGCCCTGAGTGTGTGGAACTGTTGGGCAAATCTAATGTGCCAGTCCACTCCAATGGCCGGAGGCAGAGCCTGAGTCTAGGGCTCTGAGTCAGTATCAGCCTCTCCTCTTCTCCTTTCTGAGGCAGTAGACGTTTGATGCTCAGTATCCGCCAAACCAGCCTGCACCCTCCCAGCTGATTCGGCAGCAGGCTCTGGCCCCGTGAAGGCTGGCCCCCTTCTACACCCAACTCTCCAGAAATCTGACCTTGGGCCTCTCGCACCCTCCCCTCCCTGCCAGCTGCATTCCCCGACTGCCGAGCAGGAGATAAGGCCTCTGTCTCCTGCTTCTTTCTCTTCTGTCTGGCCTGGCCCAAGCCAGAGTGTATGGTCTTAGTTTTCTATATTTATAGCAATGGGGGTGGGCGGGGGGACACGGGCAGGGGGTCGGGTGGCTGGCCCGGACCTCCTGGGCCCGTGGAAGCCGCCGGCCGCAGGGGGTACTTAACTCTGGGCCCGCTGGTTGTAATTCTGGGGGTAGGCGCGCTGGTTGGGACCAGGTCCCTCTGGCTCCGATGACAGGCCTTCAGCAAGCACCATGATTGCGGAGCTGAACCCATTCATTTTCTCCCTGGCAAACTATAGTTAAAGAGGTGCTAGCGGGCAGCCTGCTTGTCTGCAGGGAGGCTGATCAAAGGGCTCGAGGCATCTGTTTTGTCTCTGTTTTCTTTCCCCCACCCCCCTTTGAAAAAAAAATAGTTAAAAAGTAATTGACGAAAATGAATACCTGTCCTTCTCCGGAGGCTAAAGGCAGCCCCATATTAGAGATATTAAATATGCATTGGGGGGTGTGTTTTTTTTTTTTTTTTTTTACACTTCGGTCAGTTTTATAATGAGAAAATTGGACCTAGAGAATGCTCCCAATGTGTCCGCTCCTATTAAAACTTCTCAGCGGGTTTTTGCAATATCACACCCGACTCTCTACACCCTGAGGATTTCTTGAAGAGGATGAAACTCTCCCGCCTTTCGCCTGTGATTAGCGACAGTGTCCCGGCTGGTCGCCCCTCAAAACCCCGAAGGCCTCTGCACCCGCCTCTCCCCTGGGGTCCTGAAGCCCAACGCGGAGGCGGCCCTGCACGAGGTGGTCCAGACTCCCACCTCTCCCCATCACGGGTCCCCGAAGCTCTGCAGCTCGCTCATCGCTCGACGGCACTCGAGAAAGGTTTTCGGCTTAAACATACACACACTTGACTCTCGCACACTTCTCAGTTTATTCTCCGGGAAGATAAAGGCCCTCAGGCACGAGAGTTAAATATCCTAGCACTGGCGGAGAACCTGCTTGGAGTCCCAGGAGGTGGGATACGTTTCAGGAGAGCTTAAGAGAAGAATTCATTAAAAACAAACAAACAAACTAAAAACACATGGATGTCTCTGAGCTGGGGGAAGAGGCCTGGGCAGCCGCCCTCCATCCTGCACGCTGGCCTGCGGCCTTGCTCGGAACTTTAGCTCGATTGTCTCGATTGTTCGTTCCCAGAGTCCTGTGCATGCGAACGCATCGCGGTGCCAGCCCACAGGAGCTGGGAGTGCCCAGAAGTCCCTGTCTGCCTGCTCCAGGTTGGAAGGGTTCACAGTGCTGGCTATAAACTCCCTGTTTGTGTTCCTTTTATGTCCACATGTGCCAAGATTTTGCTAAACCCTCTCTAGGCATCCAAGAAGGCCCAGCTGTACCCCGGGGCACTTCCACCCTGCCACCTGTAAGGGTTAATTCTCCACCCTCCTTGCCATCCGCCTTCTCCGTCTCTTCGTCCTTCTGGAAAAAGCAGCATAGAATCATCTGTGCATGTGTGTGGGCAGGGAATATATAGTTTTCTGAGGTTTTTCATAGCCCATAGTGCAGTAGCGTCCCCACCAGGATCCTTTGAAACAGGCATTGCTGTACCCATTTCATAGGTGAGGCTAATCAGGACTCTAGAGGTCCCACGGCTAGTAGGTTGCAGCCCCCACATCTGGATAACTCCAAAACAAGTTACTGCATTACAACCAGATTCATGAGGGTTTTCCAGGGAAAGAACCCAGGCCTTGGCACCTGACAGACCCAGGTTGGAAACTGCCTCTGACCTTGGGAAGGCCATTTTCCTGCCTCTCTCAGCATCTCAGGGTTTGAAGGGGCTACAGTAATCTGAAGCCTGGCAAAGCTAAGGCACTCGTTCGATGTTACTGTCCTCTCTTTGAGGAGGTTTGGGTCAAGGAGCAAAAGTCACCCATTCTGGGATCTCCCATCCCCGCTTGGACCACATGGTTCTCCCTTCCCTCCCCCTGGGCTGAATGCAGACTTGGAAAATAGAACGAGTCTCTCAAGCCTTTGGGTGTGGAGAAGCCCCGGCGCTGGTCCTTTCCTGACTTCATGCCCACTCGCTCCCAGCAGGCCTGGCTGCCCATTCGCATAATCCCACTGCCTGTGGGTACCGGCCATATGAACATTCTTTCTGGTTCCCCAGCGCCCCGAGGAAAGGAGGACTGTGTCATCCCCACTGCTTAGCAATTCCACTAGATGCCAGAATGCCACTCCAGGTGGACTGGTCCGGCCGATTGAAACAGTTGCTTTTTTTTTTTTTTTTTTAAGATTTTATTTATTTATCAGAGAGAGAGAGGGAGAGAGCAAGCACAGGCAGACAGAGTGGCAGGCAGAGGCAGAGGCAGAGGGAGAAGCAGGCTCCCCGCCGAGCAAGGAGCCCGATGTGGGACTCGATCCCAGGACACTGAGATCATGACTTGAGCCGAAGGCAGCTGCTTAACCAACTGAGCCACCCAGGCGTCCCTGAAACAGTTGCTTTTAATGGGCTTTAATTTTCTTCCAGAATGAATGCCTTAGTGTGTTAGTTTTCCATTCATTAGACGCTGGGCCTCTGCCCGAGAAAGCTCAGCTGGATCGAATGGAGACACTCTCTGTCCCTCCCCAGCATGCGGCACTGACTAGGATGCACCCAGGGGCGCCCTTCCTCGTCCCTCTCAGCATCTTGGTGGAGACCTGTGGGCTGGTTAGATTTTCAAGGACAATTCCTAGCCATGGGCCAGTGCAAACTGTAATGGGAGGAAAAGTTCTGAAGACCTACTATGTGTCAGGGATTATACTAAGTACTTAGCAAATAATTACTCCATAATGATAGGCAATGTGTGTTTAGTGCTTACTGTGTACCAGATCTCAAGGCAAATACTTTCCATGAATTATTTCTCATCCAAGTTTCAGAAATACCCTTGAAATCTGTAACTATCATTATCCACGTATTTAACATAATGATGCTGAGACTAGAATAGTAACTTGGCCAGGATCACAGTAAAGCTATAATACACCTAGATTCGTGTGACTCAAAATCTTAGTATGCAAACCAATTTTATAATATCAACTAACGTGATCTTCATAATAACCCATAAGAATGAGGTTGCTAATTCCATTTTATAAATGAGAAGACAAAGGCACATAATGGTATATAACTTGAGTCTCTCTCTGAGGTCTTGTGTCTGCTAAGTGGGAAGGATGGGATTTGAACTCATGAAGCCTGACTTAGAAAGTGATACAAGGATTGGCTCTACAACCCCACCAGATTCTTAAACCTTGAGTTCCTTCATGGCTAAATGCTCTTTTTCTTGCCTGACCTAAGTAGTGAGCTTCTATATAGCCCTCAAGACCCAGTTCAAATGCTCCTCATCAGGAAATATTTCCCTAATTATTCCAAACATGTTTGTGCTTCCTTCTCTGTGTACTTAGATAACCAAGGCTGTATAGACTCAGTTGTCATTTTTCATTTGTATCTGCCTCTCCCATTAAACAGTATCTCCTTAACAGTAGGATATAAATCTTACTTGTTTGCATGTCCTTAAACTGAACACAGAATAGACACCAATGTAATGATGGGGTGTAAAGATTTGCTCATTTCTTTTAGCCACTTTGGGGTCTTTGAATATATTACTTGATATACTGTATCCATATAATCTATTTAGTACATATAGATCATTGATTTTCAATTGAGAGTGCATGTCAGAATCACACACAGAATTTTTAAAAGGGCAAATTCCAAGCCTAAAATCAAATCCATAAGAAACAAGTATTGGTGGGGATGTGGAGAAATGGGGACCCTTGTGCACTGTTGGTAGAAAAGCAAACTGGTGTAGCCACTGTGGAAGACAGTATGGATGTCCCTCAATAAACTAAAAATAGAGTGTCACCTGGTGGCTCAGTCAGTTAAGCATCTGCTCTCAGCTCAGGTCATGATCCCAGGGTCCTAGGATCGAGTCCCACCTCTGCCTGCCACTCCCAATGCTTGTGACCTCTCTCTCTCTCTCTCTCTCTCTCTGAAAAGTAAGTAAATAAAATTTTTAAAAAATTTTAATTAAAAATAGAATTAGCCTATGATCCAAAAATTGCACTACTGGGTATTTACCCACAGAACACAAAACACCAGTTCGAAGGGATACATGCATGCCTATGTTTACTGCAGCATTATTTACAATAGCCAAATTTTGGAAAGAAGGTGAGCATCTGTTGAGAGAGGACTGGATAAAGAAGATGTGGTACCCTATGTACAATGGAATAGTATTCAGCCATAAAAAAGAGAATGAAATCTTACCATTTGCAACTACGTGGAAGGATCTAGAGAATATAATGCTAAGCAAAATAAAATAGCCAGAGAAAGATAATACCATATGATTTCACTCATACGTGGAATTTAAGGAACAAAACAAATGAACAAAGGAAAAAGACAAAGACAGCCCAAAAAACAGAACTTTAACTATAGAGAACAAACATGGTTACCAGAGGGGAGGAAGGGGCAGTGTACTTAAGATTACACTTAAGATGAGCACAGATAAATGTATGGAATTGTTGAATCACTATATTGTACACCCAAAACAAATATAATACCATGTACTAACTACGTTAGAATTAAAATTCAAAAAAAGTTTAGAATGCAGGATCCTACTTGAAGTCTACCAATCATATATTACCATAGCTAATATCATATCTGACCAGGACCCCATCAGTCACCCTCTTAGCATACAGGTAGGAACGTCACCTATGCTGAAGCAATCAGAGTCCCTCCCTGGGAATTTTCCACGGGAGCCATAAGGAGGAGTTTTCTTTGTGCTTCCAGTCATAGAGCTGGGAAAATATGACTCTGGCTGGCAGGAACTGTGTTACCAACACCCGTAGAAAGGCTGTCTTCTGTAGGGGCTGGCGTGGGAAGAGAGGGACATTGAGAGAAAGAGAGAGAGAACACCCAGCCATCCCCAAGGTTCACTCCAGTCTTGCCCTTTGGAAAGGTTGATGAACTGAGATAAAGAATTCCCCTCTTTTTCTTATGCTACTTTATACGAGGTTTCTGTCATTTGCAAATGCTATGTGTGCTGTATATACATTATGGGGTATATACACATTTTAATGGATTATAATGTTATGCAGTATTTTTTATATGAAAAGATAAATAAGGGGGAAATACTCCTTATACCCTGATCCAGCAGTATAATATCATACAGCACATGCTTGGGACTATGTGTTCCTATGCAAGGATGTCCTCTCACACAGCATGGCCTGTGTGTGTGTCCCACACTGATGGAAAGAGTGGGGAGGATTTCAGCACAGTTGAGTGGAATCCCATTTTTTTTGTGAAGACAAGGAGCCCTCTCTTTTTTTTATTATTTATTTATTTAATTTTTTATTTTTTTATTAACATATAATATATTATTAGCCCCAGGGGCACAGGTCTATGAATCGCCAGTTTTACACACTTCACAGCACTCACCATAACACATACCCTTCTCCAATGTCCATAACCCAGCCACCTTCTCCTTACCCCCATACCCCCGGCAACCCTTAGTTTGTTTCCTGAGATTAAGAGTCTCTTATGGTTTGTCTCCCTCCCAGTCCCATCTTGTTTCATTTTAAGGAGTCTTCTCTTGAGGAATAATACAATCTTGCTTCTTCAGAGAGAAAACTGGATGGAAAATGGAGGTCCACCACCAAAGATGGGTTGAGAAAATCATCTCTGAGATTAGAGACAAGAAGCCATGTTTTTGGTTATTTATGGGGATTTAAAAGATTTTCAATATGAGTCTTGCTTGTTCCGACTTCTACTTTACTTGTTGACTTCACTTTCAGTATGATCAGCCTCCGTAGTATATAACGGGTCATCTCTTAATATTATCTGTCCACTGCTGGTGGCTTTTCAAGAGTGTTACAAGCCACTTCTCAGCCCATCTCCCTCCTTCAGAATAATCTGGTCTGTGTTTCTCCATATCTTTGTGTTCACTTGTCTTTTATAATGAACACATGTCCATCACGCATTGAACCATTCGCTAAGAACCTGCTACATGACAGGCCTTACTCTGGGTTCTGTGACACCAGCATGGATCAGAAGTAGTTCCTGGCCTCAAGGAGATTATAATTTCTTATCTTCTGAGAGGCAGACAAGGAAATAGGAGGGGAGGAGGGATTAATAAAGGGTGGTGCGGGCACAGAGGAGGGGGTCCACTAGCATTAGCAGCAGGCTGCAGGGGCAGGGGGATGTCACAGCAGGGCAACTTGGCTCTGGGCTTTGACATACGTGTAGGAGTTTACCAAGCAGAGAAAGAAGAAGAGCATCCTGAGACTGCAAATATTTCCAAATTCAACTTCAAAAATTGTGTCCCCAAACACGTACTTCATAGTAACAGGGTTTTTTTTTTTTTCCCTCTTACAAAAAAAAAAAAAATATATATATATATATATATATGGAGAAGGGAAGAATTTATATTCTACTTGGGGATTTGTCTGGGACCTTTTCCTAACCTACACAACAGCCTCCTGAGAAAAGGAGAATCTGGTAAAATATCTTATGTCTAAAAGCCACAAAAATATAGAGAGAAGGAGCGAAGTTTGACATATAAATACATTATATAAATGCATTCACAGCTCAATTTCCTCACCCTCTGACTGCCAGTAATTTACTCAGACAGCTTCGGCTGAAACTATGTCTCATATGATATAATAATCTGGAAAGGTGTGTTAGAATTTTCTTCATTCTGCAGCACTTTATTTTTTCCTTGCCAAGAAAGCATTATATCCTTTAGCTTCTGGCTTCTCTGATTTGAGGTAGGCGGGAAATAGACCCAGTTCTATCTGGCAAGAAAATCAAGTGATTTCTGTACTTGTAAATGTTTTCTTTCTGTTCAGTTTTGATTGATGTGTCTAGTGCCTTAGAGCTCATATGAGGCTCTCATCCTTCATCGGCAATGGCCCAGGGAGATGGACCTATGGTTCACTGTTCTTTATCAGTGAGGAAACTGAGCTCAGGAAGGCAGGAGAACAGAAGGAAGAAGAGGAGAGAAAAATAAAGATTGAGCGGGCACTTGGCTTTTGCAGGCACTTTTCACATGTAAGACCCGTTAAGTCCTCCAAACACTCTTACAAAGCAGCTGTTACAGGCCCATTTTACAGATGAGGAAACTGAGATGTGAAATGAACCATTAGATATCAGCAAGGTCCCCATGTGACCCCAGGCCCCTTGCCACGCCCCCGTTACCCCAAGCCAAAGCTCAAGACTCTTCGAAACCATCACACTGCCTCACAGGACTGTCCTGATGACCTACCATGTGCTGACCCTCAGCTCGGGGAGATGAAGATGGTGAGCCATGGATCCTCCCCTCCTGAACCCCGATCTTGATGAGGAGCAAGGACAAAGAGAGATGGTTGAGAGAGAGGACAGGGACTGAACGGAAACTGCCACCTCTGTGAAGTCATGACATGTGCCAGATACTCATGGAGGGAAGCGTTTGGTCAAGCTTCCTGATTGCCTGGGAGGTAGCTGTGAATATTAGCTGAGATTTTAAAAAAATATTTATTTATTTATTTATTTATTTATTTATTTATTTGAGAGAGAGAGCGAGCAGAGGGAGGCCCAGAGGGGGAGGGAGAGAGAGGATCCACAAGCAGACTCCCTGCTGAGCATGGAACCTGACACAGGGCTGGATCCCATGGCCCTGAAATCATGACCTGAGTCTAAACCAAGAGTTGACTGTTTAACCGACTAAGCTACCCAGGCACCCCATGATCTGAGTTTTGCTGCCCCAAACCCAATGCCTTGAAATCTGCAGCAGATTTCAACACAGGCTGCTTGATTCCAAAGTGCGGGGGAAATTCCCAGAACTTGCTTAGCCTTGGAGGCCCACTGCCTGGCTCCATGCCTGCTTCTGCCTCTCATGAGCTGTGTGTGCTTGGGCAAGTTACCTCCCCTCTCTGAGCCTCCATTTCCAAGGCTGTAAAATGAATAATTAACTCTAGGTGGTGCTGTGAAGATTAAATGTCAAACACCTTGTGTTGGGAAGAGCCACCTTCTGCCTTCTGGTCATTCCGGGGGTCCTATCTGCATCCTGATTAGACACACGCTGAAAAGGAGGGAAAGAGACACACTGGGAATATTTGTCTCGGGTTCTGGACTGGCTCTTGAGTAGCGGGCTGCCAGTTCCTGAGCCTGATAGAATGTTGCCGGTCTCCTACCCCCACCCTTCCCCGCGCCCCCAGCACACACACAACTGGCTCCCTCAAAGGCAACCAAAGGACAAGAACTTTTCCTTCCTCTCTCGGGACTTGGTAGGTCGGACCCTCAGGAGAGGTTTGCTGGCGAGCGGGGGAAGCGAAAGCAAGTCTCAGTGAAATGGGCCAAAGAACCAAACCGAAGGAGCTTTTCCCTAGAATGCCATTGGCATTTAGGAGGCAAGCTCCAGCCTGGGATACTCTCTTACGCACATTCCTCTTGCTTATCCTCCTCAGACATGCTCTTCGAGGCAAGCAAAACAGATTCGTAGGACTATCCGATGGTCTGTAACGAGGAACCCTGCTGTCTGTGGGGATGCTGGAAGGAATCCTGAGGGGCCAGATGGACCACGTGTTCCCCACTGGGCTGCAGCGAAACCCAGCTCAGCCACCTTGTAATGGCGTCACCCGGACCTGCCTCTTTCCCTGTCTAGGCTCCAGCTTACTTTTCTGCAATGTGGGAGCAATGGTGTATCCGGTCCTAGGGCTCCCATGGAACAAAGCAGCACCCGCCAGCTGGCTTTCAGTAACGGAACTTGATTCTTGCTGTTCTGGAGGCGAGAAGTTCAAAATCAAAGCATGGCAAGGCTATGTTCCCTCTGAAGGACTGGAGGGAGGACGGTCTTCCTTGCCTCTGTCCTACATTTTGGTGTCACTGGCAATTCCTGGCATTCTCTGGCTTGTAAACCAGTGCCTCCACCCTGTGCCTCGATGGCCACACCGCCTTCTCCCTGTGTGTCTGTGTCTCTCTTTTTAACATCTGATGGCGCATGCCCTAGTAGCTTCCTCTTAGCACCTCCAGAGATCCTGATTCCAGATAAGTTCTCTTCAGTGTATTTTTTTTTTGAGGACACAATTCAGCTCTTAATAAAGTCACATAATTCTGTGGAGGGTTGAAAAGATACTTAACCCCAAGTGCCCAGCCCAGAGTCGGGTCACTGGTGGCTTTCACTCCGGAACCTTGTGAATTCATTTCTCCCATGTTCCTCCCCCATGTCCCCAGAAACATCTGTGCCCCATTCTGTTGTCTTTTTTAACAAAACGCATTTGTTTATTTAATGACCCAAGAGTACATACTTGTAAAACGAAAAAAAAAAAAAACAACCCTCACGCTATAAAAATATATTTGTATGAAATGTCTAAAAAGGAAAATTGATAAAGACAGAAAGTAGATTAGTGGTTGCCTTGGGCTGGGGGTTGGGTGTGACTGCTAATGGTTAGGTATGAGATTCTTGCTGGAACGATGAAAATGTTCTAAAATTAGATTATGGTAATGGTTACACAAGTCTAAATGCACTAAAAACATTGGACGGTATACTTCAAATGGAAAATCCTTATAGCATGTAAATTGCATCTCAATAAAGCTGTTTAAAAATATATGTTTATATACACAGAAATATATATAAACAGAAAGAGAATGGACTTCCCTTCCTTCTACCGTCCCTCCGACCTGACTCTGCTGCTCACAGGAGCCATTATAAATAATTTCACTTTCTCCTTACAGATTTTTCTGCTGCACATCTATATTTATGGATATGAATATAGGCAAATGTAGAATTTGGAGGCACAGATTTATTTCTTGCATGAACAGGATCCCTTCCCTCGTATTATCTCTCAACATTTTTGTTATGGTATGTTTGTTAACATATAAAATGGTTTTTTCCTTCCTAATATATCTGGGACATATTTAATTTTCACAACAGGTCAGGGGATCTTGTTCCTTCCAACAGTCGCCTGGCACCCCATAGAAGACTGGATTACAAAGGTCTCAGCACTCTCCTATTTGGCGGCATTTTTTTTTTTTTAAGATTTTACTTATTTATTTGACAGACAGAGATCACAAGTAGGCAGAGAAGCCAGCAGAGAGAAAGGGAGAAGCAGGCTCCCCACCGAGCAGAGAGCCTGATGTGGGGCTTGATCTCAGAACCCTGAGAAGCTTAACCCACTGAGCCACCCAGGTGCCCCTATGTGGAGGCATTGTGATTGCCTCCAGATTCTCACCCCTGTGGGTGCATATGTGACACGCTTATGCTTCGCTGGAAGTTTCCTTCCTGCTTGATGCTTACTGTAACCAACCCCCACCCCCAGTGTCCCCTCCAAGCCTACAGAGCCATCAGGGCTCCCCAGCTCCAAATAAAAGGTAGCCGGAAGTTCAGAATAATCAGAATCACAAGTACTGAGGGCAGTCTACTCCCTGAAACTACTCTGGGGCTGACCTGGAGCTCCCATCTGTCGCTTTCCTCCAAGGACCTGGGCTACACTGTTGGGGAGATTCCAAAGCAGTGCCAGCCCAGGAGAGCCGAGGACCTGGAGGCCGGTGTGACATTTCCATCACCGCCCTCTCGCCCTTTTGTCTCTTTCAACACCTGCTAATTTGGTTTTGCCATGAGCATCCCAAGACGTAAGATGTGCATTTCCTGGTCAAGAAGCTCAGCAAAATCCCAGAGAGGCATCCTTCTCCGGGTACCTAGAAAGGCTGCTTTCCAGCCAGTCTAAGGGTGGGAGAGCTAGTAAGCCGATTAAGCCTCTGGCAGGAAGACACAGCCGGCTAAACTCTCCCATCCCCGGGACAAATTAGACTTGCTGAGTTTCAAAGGCAGATCGACTGAAAATGTGCTCATTTTGATAAAGAGGTTTACAACAGGCCATTGGAGAATCACCCCCTGCCTTCCTCTTGCTTTCTAGAAGGCAAAGCCTCTATCCTGGGGGAAATCTACTTGTTACTCAATCGTGAAAAATAAAAAGAGGACTTTGGTTATGGAATCAATTAGAATTCATCACTTTAGGGTAACACAGGCCCCATAAACCATCCTGCAGACGACTCCTTCTTTATCCATTCACCAGATGCCTCCCAAACTGTCCTATGGTAGCCCTCGCTAAGTGTCATGTGGTTTGGAGATCTCACTCATTCCTCACTCCTGAGGAACTGAATATTGCTTCCCTCATAGGGCAGACAAGGAAACAAAAAGAAAGAGGCTCAAGGTTCACCCAGCTGGTAAAGGAGCCAGAGTTGACTTCATACCTCGCTATGGCCCAAGCCCACTTTTTCCTTCTTTTCTCCCCAGTTATACTGAGGTCTGATAGACCAAAGATGATTATATATACTTCAGGGGTATAATGTAATGTTTTGATATATGAATACATTGTGAAATGTTACCTCTAATTCAGCTACATTGCGTTTCCATCACTTCTAATCATTTCTCTGTGTGTGTGTGTGTGTGTGTGTGTGTGTGTGTGTCTGCACGTGCGCATGGTGAGGACACTGAAGAGCTACTCTCTTAGCAAAGTTCAAGCATCAGATACAGCCTTATTAGCTGTGGTCGCCATGTGGAACTCACTCCTCTCAGAACGGATGATCATGCCACGTGACCAGCAGCTCCCCGTCTCCGACAGCCTGACAGCTGCCGCTCTGCTCTCTGTCCCCATGAGTTCGACCACTTTAGGTTTCGTCTTTAAGTAAGATCATGAAGTGTCTAAGCCTACACTCTTTCTATCAGCCTTCCCCAGCTTCTTCAAGGCTCCAGAGACATTTTTTAAAATTCATTGAAAAAAAATTGTTATTGAAAATATGAAAATAAAGATCCTATTCTCCCACCAAGCTAACACAATCTCTGTTCATTTTGGGCTGTTTCCTCGACTATTACCTGTTCTGTCTCAGAGATAGCACTGGTTGAATAGTTGGATGGGTGGACAGATGGAAAGATGGTTGGATAGACGGGTAATGGAAAGATAGATGGGTCCAGAACTTTCCATGGTCCAGAACTTTCCATGGTCAAACCCCTTCTCATTTGAGCCTAAATCTACATATACACTGCATGTTCCCCTTGCATGACCTCCATTCTGTCTCCTCCAGATTGATGGGACACCAGGATCCAGAAGGTCACCTTCCCAGTGTTCTAAAGGACAGTATACCTGTGGTTAGAACACAGGGTTGAAAACAGCCACATATGCAGAGTGAAGGCCTTTCCAGGACCACTTGGCTACAGAAGTGCTTATGTCATGGAGTAGAGTGGGCAGCTGAAGCTGGGTGAGAAGGCTCCCAGGGAGGAAGACAGATGTTCCAGCTGCTGTAGAGCTAGAGCTCCTAGATCAGGAGGAGGTGCCGGGCTGCTCCAGCTCCCTCTCTTAGAGACCACAAGTTAGGAGGATCTGTAAATCCCATATAGTCAGTCTTGGAATTGATAGCCAGCCTTCCATCAGTTTCAGACCGGCTCCAACAGCATGGCAGATGAGTAGAGTGGCAAGAGGACTGATTTAGGAGTGAAACAGACTTGTGTCATGTCCTAGCTTTGCTTCTGATCTTGGGAAAATTTCTTAGCCCTGCAGGGTCTCAGTTTTGTCTATACATTGAGAACAGTCATCGTCCCTACAACAGAGCTGCTGGGCTGGGAGGTGGGTGTGGGACGGGGACGATGGTGAGGGCTCTGCTCTACGGAGTGGACAAGGTGCCTGGCATAGAGCTGGGAATATAGTAGGTGTTCGATAGATCTTAGTCTACCCATCCTGACACCACTGGCCTTTGCAGCTGGCTTCCGGAATCCAGAAATGGGAACAGCTCTTTGTGTAAATGCAGTCTGAGTTTCCTATTTCCTTATACCCTGAATGGAAATATGATGAGTTTGGTCTTGGTGTTTATTTCACTTGCTAGATTCTGCTTGGCTAAAGCTGAGGTCTCTCGGAGCAGACAGTTGGAAAGGACTCTAGCGTCAAAATGTTTAGAATAAGACTCTGAATTTGCTCCCATTTCCCACAATGATACAAAAATTTGGTTTTCTTCTTCCCACTCCACTGACTCGGCAAAGACGTGATTCTCTAAAATAACAGCCCCAGGCCGGGAAAAGGGAGAATTCCACGCTCTCCATCTGTGATGTGTCATGAAAAGGAAAGGAAAAATAAAGAAACCTTTAACAATTTGCCATATTGTATGCTTTGGAAGAGTCTGGTAAACTTTCTAGCAAATTGCTTCTAATTATAGGAAACCTGCCTTTGGCTTCAGGAAACACTCGCCAGCATCATCCAGTTCTCAGTTCTTGGCAGAAATACCAGTTTCTCCCATCATTATTTCAGTTGGCTTGAGCTATCGACAATGCATTTATCAAATGGGGTGTGAAGCTGCCTCCACGGAAAAACGTTCTATAGAAGGCATGCTCGGGAGCCAGATGAAATGGGCCAACAGTCAACACAGTTCTGATGCATTTTCCAGAGCCCAGTCAGCTCATCAGCAATGATCATCTGTCCCATAATCAATTCCTATTTAAGAAGTTGCAGAATGCATACTCGCTTATTATCTTAAAATCAACAGAAAAAAATTATGGTAAAATATCAAATTCCCACATCCTCCCTTCCCCAAGCCCCCAGACACTCCCCAGGGCAGTTTCACCACTCCACTGGCTTTTCCTGACATTGCTCACACATCACAAGAACCTTCCTGTTGACCATAGCTCACTTGCGACATCTGAGCACCCTCTAGTCCCAAACTAGATGTAGCTTGCTTTCTCAGTCACTACTGAGATCATCCTTTCTTTTTCTTTTTCTTTTTTTAAGATTTAAAAAAATATATGTTTATTTATTTAACAGATAGAGATCACAAGGAGGCAGAGAGGCAGGCAGAAAGAAAGAGGGAAGCAGGCTCCCTGCTGAGAAGGGACCCCCGATATTGACCTCGATCCCAGGACCCTGAGATCATGACCCGAGCTGAAGGCAGACGCTTAACCCACTGAGCCACCCAGGTGCCCCTGAGATCATCCTTTTATCGATCCATTTTATCCTTTTATCGAACCATTTCATCGATCTTCCTTGACACTATCTGTAGATGGACCTTATTCATTTAATAGTTAGATAATAGTCCGTAGTAGCACAGCTCAATAGAAATATAATGATCAACACATACATCATTTTAAATTTTCTAGTGGAAACCTTAAAAAAAAAGGTAAAAAGAAACAGGTGAAATGAGTTTTAATGTCCTGCGCATCATCAACCTTTCTTGACGCTGAACCAACAAGCCAGGATCTTTTCCCATCACAGTCACAGGAGAAGGTGGAAGGTCGTGAGTCCTCGGGCATTGATTACTGTGGTCCCTGTTACATCTGTTTTCAAGTCTGTCTTCTTCAGCAAACAGTGAGCTCTGCTAGGTCGTGGGCTGCATTTCATTTAGCTTAGTAGCAACTGGAGCCTACCATAGGTTCCAGAACATGTAGACTCTTCATTGTTGAATCAAAGACTTTTTTAAGAAAGAGACATATGTAAACACTTAGATAGGCAGTAACTTTCCAAAATGAAAATAGTACCAAACTCATTGTGCTGATACCGCCAATATATCGACCTTCCTCCCTTTCAGGAAATAGCTTGTTTTAGTTATAGGCTCTCAGAATATATGTTGCATCACATAAAAGTTTTAAGAACAAAAGTTATTCTTAATTCATTCAATATATTCTGCTTTATTCTTTCTTTCATTTTTTTTAAAATCTAAAGTTGGTCATGAGACCCTCTATTACTCATTGCCCTATTGACTTCACTACCTATCAGTTTTGTTGTGTAGTTTGAAAACTACAGCCCTCGTCTATCTTGGGAAGGATACTTCTCCTCTCTCTTCTCCAGCAACCCATTCTTATGTGTCCCCAGATCAGCAGTGGGATGCTTCTTGCTTTATTGCTGGCTATCTGTGGACACTCTGAGGTATCATCTCACCTTTAGGAACATCTCCCATCCCTCATGGTTCACCTGTGGAGAGGTGAACATGGGTCTGCAGTGGTGGGGGGGGGGGCAGTACTCTGGTCATCTGGGTCCCAAAACATGGGTCCAGTTGGCCTGAAGTCACCGTTCAGAGCCCTGCAGGTCTTCCTCCCCACAGGTGACAGTCTTGCTGTTCTATCTGCCCCGTTGTTCAGAGAGCAGCTGTTGCCGTAAATGTGACCAGGTTGCACGTGTGTACACACATGCATGCGAACGCATCCACCCACGTGCTCCCACACAAGCCCCATAAACAAACATGAATCCTCAGAGAAAATGGAATCTCAGGTCATAAGGAGGAAAAGGAAGGTTTTTGTAACACCAAATAATTTGTGCAGTGCCTCCTTCTCCAAGGAGTCAGTACTTCGTGTTCTATTTTGAGTTGTGTTTAATTACTAGACTTCATGCATTTACCCTCATCCCACTTCCCAGTTGTGGCCCTAGAGGTCTGCCTGGAAGAGCAAATGAGCCTACCCTGCACCTTCTTGATGACTCTGCTATTGCCTGAAAGTTGACTGGAGCTGGGCATTCTGGGAAGAACTTGATTCTATTCCTGGCCTAGTGCCCACGCTGGCCTTGGCTTCTGTCTGTGGGGACAGATGGAAGGATTCTTTTCCTTCACATGGGGGAGATAAGAGAACTTTGCTGAGAATTGGGACTGGGCCCAAGAAGGCAAAGGAAAAACAAATCCGTGGCAAAACCCAGGCCCACAGATGCCCAGAATTGAGAGTCATGGGATGGTGTGTGTGAGCTCAGTAGCCAGCCACCCAGCACTGGCTCAAGAGGAAGCATTCTCTGCCACATATCTCCGCTGGATCCACTGCAAATAAGAAGGGGAAAGAAATCAACAACTGTAATGGCAGACATGGCTCAAGCCATTGACTTAGGCAAGTCAAGTGCCCTGTGAGAACTTTCATCTCTTGGTCCATAAAATGAAGACCACACCTGGTCTAGCCAACTTCACAGGGCTGCACGTAGGTGTGCATGAGACCCATGCAGGATGATAATATACAGTCGGGTACATTTCCTTGTAAATGTAAATACTATGATTTTAAAAAGAATTATAGTCATAATTAATCATAAGGCCTATAACATGTACTTGCCTTCCGCAAACAAAAGAAAAGAACTACCATTTACATGCAGGCATTCAGCTGGGTGGCTTCATAGACAATATCTTACTTCATCTTCATAATGATAGTATGAGGCAATTTATTTTCTCCATGTCATAGAGGAAGAAAAAGAGGCACAGGGAGATGAGGTAACCTGACCCATTTCACAGCACAATAAGACACTGAGAGTCAGAGCTGGGAGGTTAACTATGATGGTCTGACTCCAGAGCTTTTTCTTCCTACTTTCTCTCAATATCCATTAAACCAAAACGAATCAGAAACACTCAGGGAGGACCCCACCACACAAAGCAGAAATCCCACCAATTTCAGGCAGAAAGAACCTGACAATGTGACTCTCCACAGAAGGTTCCAGAATGCATGAGCCCTGAGCAACATGAATGCACGTCCAGTAGAATGAAATTGTTTTCTGACTTCCCTTTCAGATCTGTTATTCACGGATTCTGATGATTACAGAAAGTGAGTCATTTCTGAGCTGATCAGGCACTACTGTGCTCCTTGAAGCCACTAGACTTTTTTAGTCCTGTCCTTGAGTGACCACACCTGACAGTGATCTCATACCTCCTACTCATTTTGCGGACATACAAGTCAATCTCTAGAACACTTGACCTTGGCCTTCAGCTTCTGAACAGAAGAAGGAACTACTCGAAGTGGCTTGGATCTCAAGGACTGAACTCTTGGATTTTGGAGATACCTCCCTGTTTTTGGAAAAGACTCTTTTATTTTTTTAAATGTCCCCCAATAGCAGTTAACTTGAACACTGCAAGTTCCTGGCCCCATTCCAGCGAGGGAGATGAGCTGCTTTGGAGAGGTGGTCTGAAGTTTGATGAGACGCCATCCGCTGAAGTTGTTACATCCCGTTGGTCTGTTTTTAGCAGGCTCTCTAAGACAGGAGATAAACTGCTTGGTGTCCCTGTCTGTGATACGAGGGTGGGAAGCAGCCTGGCTGCCTAGACCCGAAGGCAGGGGGAGCCCGGAGCATAGGGACACTTCTGGCCCTGCACCAGCACCTGTCCCCTAACCCCCACTCCAGGGTGCTCCCTCCCTGTGTATGCTGGGCTGCCCTAAGAGCCACCTCTCTGAAACCTTTAGATGTGAGTCACTGAGTCCTTCTCTGTGCCCCCACAGCACTATGTTTGTCCCGTCAAAGCCCTAGCACACCACGCGGTGGTTCTCCGTACCCCTGCCTCCTCCCCCACAAGGCGGTGAGTCTGTCAAGGCAAAGACCATGTGTGATGCATGCTGTCCACCTCGGACGATTGCAGAGTCCAGCTTTTTATGGAGGAGACATTCAGCGAATGTGAAAGAAAACAGTAAGGTGGTGGGGGAGGGAGAAGTGTGAACTATTCCAAAAGAAACAGATAAAATGTCTGTAGCTCCCTGCTGCCAGAGTCTCTGAAATGCACTGAAGAGGGTGCTCTCGGGCTAGTCTGGGTCCAAAACCTGTTGTGGCCCGGCTGTGGGCACCTGGGCAGGTCACCGAACCTGCCTGCACTTTAGCTTTGCCGTCTGCACAGCGAGGATGAAGAGACTGGGGACGGCGCCGCGGGCCATGTGCGTGAGTCACCCACAGACACGACAGCCCTAGGCGGGTAACTAACAACAGCCGCTGTCACGATTCAACCCCCAAGTTCAGCGACTCACGGCACGTCTCCCCCACCGTGTCTCTTGGGGTTGCCCAGGCTCCTTCTGTCTTGGTTTGGAGATTTCTCTCCCTTGAGCTGGGAACTGGGGGAAAAGAGAAAGGACCGCAGGGAGAAGGGCCAGGTCTGGAAAGATGGAAGGTGGCAGTCGGGGGGGTGGGGTGGGGGAGGCTGGTGGAGACACACCACAGTCCAGTGAGTACCGCGGACCAGAGGAGTGGCTCAAAGATGAGGGTCCTCCACGGGCTCTGAGAGCTTCATGACTCACACTTGACTTGGCACGTTGTGAGCTTTCAATAAATGTGGCTGCTGTTATTAACGAGAAGGAAGCCTGCTGGGGAAAACAAGAAACAAAGAACAAAAAACAACCAACCAACCAACCAAACAAACAAACAAAACCCCTCCATGACACTTGCTGGATATCATGAAGATATTCCGCAGACAGCCACGGTCTCCTATCCCTCCTCCTCCCCTAGGCAGGGGCTCTGGAATCAACATTTTTTTTCAGTGTGTGTTCTGGAGGGATATCTGCACAGTTACCTGTTTTCTACCGTACAGCAGAGATGGGTTTGCCCTCATTTTACTGATAAGGAAACAATCTCAAAAAGGAGGAACCATATACTAAGATCACATGGAGAGGTCGAGGGAGAGCAGGACCTAGAACACCATTCTAGTGATAAACTCGGCATCTCCATCGGCTCACTGGACGGCTGGGGATCTCGGTTTCTGCATCCTTGAAACATTTGGGCAGGGAGAGAGATGTTTGGGAAAGGGTGATCTCAGAGTTTCCTTCTCGCTTTAAAAGGTCATTCTGTGAAATGAGGTCAATGAAGGGTCTTTATGAAAAGAAAAGACCGGCCATGGTTATATAGCAATTTGAGGAAAACCACTGGGGGACCCTGTATGTAATTGCAACAGCCCCACCTCTTTAGAGAATATCGTGCTGATTTCTCCAGGGTTCCAGCCACTGGTGGTGGTGCTTCTGCCCTGGTGTTTGCAGTCTGTGCAGATACAATGCAAAGAGATTTTGTTGACTACTTTCCTCTACAACATTTGTTTTTTTAAAAAAGCGAGTAATGACAATTAAGAAATAGCTGACATTTGGCTAATTAGTGAAAATAGACTCCATTGTCAACCAAAATGGCTCAGATCTTTGAAAGAAGCTGCAGGCTACAGGACAGACTCAATGGGGTTTCAGTTTTACAAGGACACCGATGGTTTTCTTTGAAGTAGTTTCTGTCTGTCCAACACCCTAGCCTATTAGTTGGAACTGGGGGGCGCATCTTGGTGTCATGAAAGCTCAATTTGTTTCAACAGTGCTCTGATTCCATTGTTCACCCTTCTGTAAGATTATTAAATACAGAGGCATTTTTGGCAAATCACAGGCACCGGGTGTGCAAACAGTAGCTGGTTTGTTTCAGTTATTTTAATCAGATTTGGGAAGCAAATGATTTAGAGGGATATAGATACCAAAGAAAGCCAGAATATTCCCAGAACTGTGTCACAAACAATGGAGGGCCAAATGCCCCTGATCAAAATGCCCCAACTGATCTAATGACTTTTCCCTGGGGCTTTAATTTCAAAGGGCCTGCAAATGATTAGTTAGCAGGACCTCAGGGCGGGGCCAAAGGGGGCTTGGAAGCTGAGAATCTGCAGTTACCCACTTGATTTGTTTTTCATGAATAGTTTGTAGATTTTGAAAATATTTGTGGGATTGGGGAGAGGAAGAGAGAACAGAACAAAGGGAAGCCATAGTCACCATGTGCCCAATTTGTAACTGTTAGGAATCTAAGCCAATGACCTTCACTCTCTTAGAGCAGGAGCTTCCTTTCAACCAAATTTAAAGGGAAAAAGGATTTTCTTTATTTACTCTACAGACACAATGCCAACATGCATGGGATGAATGTTGAGGCAGAGTTTGGTGGAGAACTTTCTCCTGGTTGCCCTTCCCTTTTCTGGAGAGCTCAGCCAGCTTTGCAAAGTAGACTGTGTATCGTAGCATGGTTCCTACACTCCATCTATGTTTTGTGAGGGTCTAGTATGTCCTGAGTACTTGGTACACATGAGAAACTTGCTTGAGAGCAAAAATCACAGGACACCTGTCCTCCCGGAGCTTACAGATTAGTGCAGAACCTTATCAGTAAAAGCATCACCGTACACGGCAAGGAAGACCACAGGAACTCATCATTGGATGGTCCATCTAGTTGGAGAGTCAGGGAAGGGAAGCACTGGCTGGGATCTGAAGGAGGCTAGAGGTAGACCAGGTAAAGAACCAGAGAGCCACATTCCCAGCAGAGGAAGTGATGTAGGCAAAAGCAGTGGGAGCCAACTGGATGTTTTTGATAAAGCCAATGAAAGCCTGTGTGATTTGGGAAAAGAGAGTAAAGGCTCTTGTAATACAACATAAGGCAGGGATCAAACAGGCCATGTGGACCAGCTGAGCATTTCTGGTCCCATGAGAAGCCATAGAAAGCTCTCAACTTCCCCAGGAGTCCATCTGGCAACAGAAAGGTCTCAGTTCAAAATTAGGTTCCAGAACCTACCCATTCTGTAACCTTAAGTAAGTTTCTTCACACTTCAAGCCTCAGGTTCCTCGCCTGTAAAATGGGTATAGCTCTGATCGTAAAAGGTCCTTTGGGGAGATTCACTGAGAAAGCAAGTTAACAATACTTAGAGCAGTATCTGATACTTGGTGCTTAACATGGGATGGCCCGTCAGTAAAATTGATGGGGTCTCTAACTTTCAGTACAAGAACGCTACTGTTTGACAGCCTGCTTCTTCACAGGGGCGTGGGAGAGGACATTGAACTCAGCAAGGTCTACAACAATGGAGACTATCCATTCCAACATTGGCTTTCTGGGAGCTAGAAAAATGTTTACTTCCCTCCCCCTTTAGAATTATAGGCTCAGGAATTGTCAGGTGTGGAAAGGACTTTGACGGTAATGACTCCAACCCTCTACTCACTGCTGTGGCTACAATGCTTATTCAGTGTGAGAGTGGGATCTCTTTGCCCTTCACCTTGAACTTTTGAGGAATTATAACTTCCTTGTTAGATACAAGGATGACGGAGGTTTTTGAGATTCCCATCCTCCCCTGATCAAGGGGCTGGGACAATTCCCCAGCTAGCCCAGTGGACCCTCCGTGCCTGGAAGTGGAATCTTTTTTTTTTTTTTAATGTATAGATTTTATTTGAATATCACCATGTTTTCCCACTGGCTTAGTTTGCTTTGGTTTCCATAACAAAATGCCATAGACTAGGTGGCTTAAACAATAAGAAATTTATTTCTCATAGTTCTAGATGGTGGGATGTCTAAGATAAAGATTCCAGCAGATTTAGTGTTTGGTGAGGACCTGCTTCCTGATCGCCTGATGCCTTGCTCCTATCCTTATGTGGTGGAGACAGAGCCAGCTCCTTTGTCTTTTTTTTTTTTTGGAAGTGGAATCTTAAACAAAGAAATCAAGGAATTGAAACAGAACGGGGCTCTTCTCTACTCCTGAGTGCTTCTTGGACCAATTGTTCTGTTACTTGGCCTCCCGCGAGGGTCTGCTTTCCGGTCTCTGGAACTAAGGGTCCTGAATCCTTTCTGTGCTCTATGCCTGCTATCCAGATGCCCCTCGAGTCCATTGGCCCCTGTCAACCTTCCAAAATAACCTTCTTTTAATTGCCAGCTTAGAGCCAAAACATACTAATTAGTACAGCAGTAAGGAAACCGAAACCCGGAGAAATTAAGTGACCTGCGCAAGGTCACAGCAAATTTGTCAGATCTGGGGGAGGAGTCACTTAACTCCAAATCCCAAGAGTTCTTTTATCCACAGGGCACCTAGAGATTTTAAAACACGTGGAATTCCGGGGGCGGGGGGAGGTAGTGAGAACATTTCGGTTTCTACCACTTTCCCTTACCTCACAGAAGAAAATGACATTCTAGATCCGAGCTTGCATGGCTTTCTTTTGGGTCTAAAATTGTAGATGTTAATCCTGGAATTCAAGGTCCTCACAATATAATCACCTCCCATCTCTCAGCTTTACCTCTCACATACAACTCCTGGCTTGCCTTCTGTATTAAATGTGTCATCAGCCAAAGGTACCCCCTGCTGGTTCCCAGGCACAGCCTGTCCTTCTTGTCCTCACACTCTGTTCAGGTCACTCTTTACATCCTTTTTTCTCCCTTCTATCTTTCAACATTATGAAGAGCTACCCTGTCTTGGGCCTGGGGTGCTCAGCGGGAAGGAAAACACAGGCCTTCCCTCTCGGAGCTCCAGGATCCTGGAAAAGCCAAACAGACAGATCCAAGAGGGGAAGTGCTGGGCATGGGGAGAGCACAGGGAACGCCCCTAGCTCTGCTGTGGAGACTGGAGAAAATTGCCTAGGGGAGAGATTTTGAGAATGAGTTCCCAAAGGATGAGTAGGAGGTGAAAATAGAAAAGGGAAAATGTGCATAAAAGCAAAGGAAAAAAAAAGGAGGTAGATATAAGGCCCAAAATACAAGCAACAGAAGAAAAACAGATAAAATAGATACAGTCAGAATTAAAAGTTTTTGTGTTTCAAAAGATGTCATCAAGAAAGAAAAAGGACAGGGGTGCCTGGATGGCTCAGTCATTAAGAGTCTGCCTTCAGCTCAGGTCATGATCCCAGGGTCCTGGGATGGAGCCCCACATCAGGCTCCCTGCTCAGCAGGGAGTCTGCTTCTCCCTCTCCCACTCCCTCTCTCTCTGCCTGCTGTTCCCCTGCTCATGCTTTCTCTGTCCCTCTCTGTCAAATAAATAAATAAACAAAATCTTTAAAAAGAAAGAAAGAAAGAAGGAAAGAAAGAAAGGAAGGAAGAAAGAAAGAAAGAAAGAAAGAAGACAGCCCCCATAATGGGAGAAAAGTTTTCCAAATCACATATTTGATGACAAATTTTATCTAGGCCACAAAGAACACTTCTAAGTTAATAATAAAAAAAATAAGTGACCCACTTAAAAATGGACAATGATCTGAACAGACATTTCTTTTTTTTTTTTTAAGATTTATTTATTTATTTATTTGACAGAGAGAGATCACAAGTAGGCAGAGAGGCAGGCAGAGAGAGAGAAAGAGGAGGAAGCAGGCTCCCTGCTGAGCAGAAAGCCCGATGCGGGACTCGATCCCAGCACCCTGAGATCATGACCTGAGCCGAAGGCAGCGGCTTAACCCACTGAGCCACCCAGGCGCCCTGAACAGACATTTCTATGAAGAAGATGTATGTGTGGCCAATAAGCCCATGAAAAGATGCTTGACAACATTAGCCATCAGATAAATGCAAATCAAAACCCCAACACTTTCTACTTACCCTCTGGCTAAAATCAAAAGATAGAAAGTAACAAGAGTTGGCAAGGGATATGCAGACACTGGAACCTTCATAGGCTGCTGGTGAGATTGCTAAATGGGGTAGCTACTTTGGAAAACATGTAAACAAAGAGTTACTACACAATTTAACAATTTCACTTCTAAGTAGATACTCAAGGAAAAGGAAAGCATGTGTCCATGTACAAATTTGCACATCAATCCTTATAGCAACGTTATTTATAATAGGCAAAAAATGAACGCAAATCAACAGACAGAGAAACAAAACGTGGTCTAGCCATACAATTAAATATGATTCAGCCATAACAAGGGATGATGTGCTATTTCATGTCACAACGTGGCTGCAACCTTGGATGTACTACACTACAACAAAGAAGCCAACAAAACCATATGTTGTATGACTCCATTTCTATGCAACCCCAAAGAGGAAAATCTATAGATACTGATAGTGGGTTAATGCTTGTTGGGGGCAGGAGGCACTGAGGAGATTGAGGGAATGATGGCTAAGAAGTGCAAAATTTCTTTTTCGGGACAAGGGAAATGTTCTAAAATTGCTTGGGGGGTGATGGGTGCACAGCTCTGTGAAGACATTTGTGTAGTATCTTTATTATAGTCCTTATCATCGCCCAGTATTTTCTGGCCTGTTGAGGCATATGTATTTGTGTGTCAGTCATCCATTTCCTTCCAGTCTGTGAACTCCATAAAAGCCCAGACCTGCTGTTGGTGGTGGCATGCTCAGAAAGAAGCACATAAGTCAGTACATACTCAAGTGCTCAATAAGCACTTGATCAGTTTGATTCATTGATGAATTATTTGGAAGTCTAAATGGGTAAGACCAAAGTCATTGGCCGAGATATAAATTGGCAGCCAACTCAAAGGACTGTAGGAGTCAGACTCTATGATATGCAAACAATGCAACAGCAACGCAATGAAAACCATGGTGCCATTGGGAAAACTGTAGAGTGTGCCTAAAGGATTCAAATTTCACTTCAAAGGGTGGCCCTGGCCAACTGAAGCAAGTCTATGAGGAGATTGAGCCCAGAGGCCAACAGTTGACAATCTGTGATCAAGACTTGACCTTGACAATTCATTGAGGACATGCCTTTCCATATTAGATAAGACTTTCTCTTCCAAGAGCATGAAAAACATCTAGTTTTTAGTTTAAGAGTTGGAAATGTGCAAGGAGCCTTGGAGAAAATCCATGTGTGAATGAGAAGGCTGACCTTTGGGGAGGTGCTAGTCCCAGAAAAAGGTGGTGGGACCACCGGGACTTCCATGCTTGCATAAATGTGCAAAAGCATTTATTGCAATGTTTTTTATACACACACATACACAAACCCCCAAGTATGGTATTGCTTAAATAAATTGGGAGTAAAAGAATTAGATGCAATAATAGTAAGCAGCAAATTTAAAAATCCTGTTTTTGGAGAATCTCTGATAACAGGTAGAGGTGCACATGATGCTAGAGGACATAAATTATGATTCCCAATTTATAGAACTTACCTGTGTCCCAGCTGAGGCTGAACCGCTGGGATGTGCACATGCCTCTGTGTTAAATGAATTTATTAGCAAGTGTCTAATTGCATGAGTTTATCTCAGTGGAGAAAAAGAGACACCAGAAGGAGATTTGGGGAAGAAATAGGGAGGAGCCGAGGGGAGAACAGCACACTCACTGAGCCCCAGCCCCTTTCCCCATCCCCAGGCCTGTCCTGGGGTTCCTGGGATGAAAGGGGGGGCTCTTGTGACTGCTGAAGGTGCTCTGTGCCAGGACCCTGTGACCTGGGGATTACCAACAGTGGCAGGCCCAAAGGACAAGCTGGCACATGGATGGAGGAGACGGGCCTTTCTCTCTTCGGTGATTCTGATGACTAAGTCCAATGTGTGTGGGGGTCTTTTCACACACAGCCAGCAATTCTGTGACACCAGCTTCGTGTCCTGGAGTTCAACTCCGTTCTAACACTCCACCTGAAGATAACATCCGATCCCACAATGTAGGGGCTCTGTCCTATAAGTTTCCCCCACCGTAACCCGCATACCTTCAGATGCCGGTCACAAGTCCAATTTGTCACCTGGGCTTCTGAACAACAGGGCTATAGGTGGTGGGTTCTAACAACCCCCACTTTCTTGGGTTGGATTAATCTGTTGAGTGGCACACAGAACTCAGGAAAAACAGTTTACTTGCTAGATGATCAGTTTGTTATGAAAGGGGTACCCACCGCTCTTCCCATATCCCAAGTGTTCACCAACCCTGAGACTCTCCAAACCTGTCCTGTGCCTTCTGACTTAGGCATGATGGATCAAATTGGTCATTGGTGATACATCCAACCTCTTGCCCCTCTCCCCTCTCCTGATGCCAGGGAGGTGGGATTGAGAGTTCCAACTGTCTAATTCCTCTGGCAACCAGTCCTCTCCCTTAGGTGGGGTCCATGAGCCATCTCCTTAATGTAACACAAAACACCTTTATTTCTCTCACCACCTATAAATTTCCAAGGATTTTCAGAGCTCTTGGCCAGAAACGACAAAAATCAAACATACATTTCTTATTATAAAGTATCACACACTTCCCTGCTTGGTACTGTGGCCCCAGTCTACTGAGGGTTCCTGGCTCCCA